>NW_027531285.1:6537665-6717013 GCF_008692635.1 Crocuta crocuta | reverse complement strand
TGTAAAAAAAAAAAAAAAATCAAGAATCACTTAGGAGATTTTAAATGTGTGGGTTACAACAGTTGTCTCCAGACAGGGTCCAGAAGATAGCCTTCTCAGAAGGTTCTATTTCTTTTATTAGAATTTCTATTTCTATTCTTTCCTTTTAGCTTATTATTCTTTTAGTTTCTATTTTTGTATATACTTTATAATGTATATATTTTATAATATNGGTTCGAGCCCTGCATCAGGCTCTGTGCTGACAGCTAGCTCAGAGCCTGGAGCCTGCTTTGAATTCTGCATCTCCCTCTCTCTCTGACCCTCCCCTGCTCATGCTGCCTCTCTCGCTCTCAGAAATAAATAAAACATTAAGACATTTTTTTTAAGTTTTATAGATGAGTGATCAAAGAATAGTCTAAAGAGCATATTTAAAAGAACTTTCAAAACTATAAAATATTATGAATTCTCATGAATTTGAGTTAAACTTCCAACATTTCTAACATAACAGCATTTATTTTTGTAACCCAAAGGACTAGAACATTTTTTAAAGATAACATCAGTTTCCTAAGAAAGAGCTACATCATAAATAAATATCCTAGGCGATGAAGCTAAAAGTCCACTTGTAGGATATGCCAGGTTCCTCTACATTCAAATATAATGATGATTAAAAGCCATAATGAAATTCTTGGAGCTTTGCAAAATTCTTAGTTCTTCTCTATCCTAAACAGTCTTAATTCCTCTAGTCTAAAAGTAAAACTATACATACTGCCAGTTATTGGTAATGTCCCTAATAAGATTTTCTAGTATTCTGATGGTGCCGTTGCTACCTCATTGCTCTTCACTGGTCCCCTCCAAGTCTGTGCTGCATTCTAACAGTTGTCTTGCTGTTGGGTATTTGCAGAATCCATCCCCTCTTTATGAGAGAAACACCCTTCCCTGCTCTTTGCCTGGCTAACCTCTTTTCCATCCTTTCAGTCTCAGCTGGAATATTAGCTGCCTCTCCTGTGTGACCCATGGCATTCTGTTCTCTCCTTGCCTTTAACATTGGTCGCAATGCAAGTTTAATGTCTGCCTTCCAGCCCTAAATTTGTGAGACTCACCCCACATTTCTGGCAGGTTGGACTATCTGGTCTTATTTCCCTGGACCCAAGTCTAGGTGGAGAAATAATGGGGCATGGCCGAAGCCTTCGTACTTGCGGGATAGAAAAGTTTCTCCAGCCCTTACGTTGCATGGCACACACTCCCTCATCAGCTGGTTTGCACTTGATGGATGGTTTATTAGATGCTTTGATATCTTCACTTAACTCAATTATTTCTCATTCTTTTTTTTCTTTTTTCTTTTCTGCTTCTTGTTCTCTTTTCTTTCTTTAGCTTGTTAGACTGACAGGTTAACCCTGCTAGTATTTCTGGGTTTTGTTTATATACTTATAGTCTATAGGAAATTAACCTTGGTCCTCTAGGTAGAGTCAGCAAAAACTTACGCGCTGATCCATAGTGTGGCCAGCTGGGTAAGGCTGCTGCGCAGAGAACAAGAGAATGCACTTAAGTAGCACAGTGAAGGATCAAGCTGGTTTGGGGTGAGCTCAAATTTAGTCTGCCATTTGACCCTTGACCTACAGTCAGTTTTTTAATGTAAATTTTCCCTGATATCGAAAAAGACGTATATTTTCCTTTCTCAGTTCCTAACCTTTTTTTTTTTTTAATCAAGAAATGCATTTTCTTTATCTTTACATCCAGTTGACTCCAGGGCAAGGATGTTAGAAATTACGCTGTCAGCAAAATTGTGTTTGATTTGGAAGGCAAAAACATCGCTGAATTATTTGGAATTCTGTTTTGTTTGTGTCCTAATTCAAGTATGACCTTGACTTTGTTTAATTGTAATAGATGGTGTCTTATAACCGTTCCTCAGCCGTTTTTCTGGATCATGAATTCAGATTTATGTTATATGCCTGTTAGTTGGTTTGAAAAGTGTTCTACGTAAGTTTTCATTGTGTTGAATAGTTCTTCTGTGGATCTGAATTGCAGATATGCTCAAGCCCCTTCTCCCCAAGGCTAACTTAAACAAAATAGACAGATGGTCCTCAAATAGGTACCATTCTACAATCATTTTTTGTTGCCTCTAGTGATATTGTTTACTTTAATATCTTCTCAAGATTATACCTTGCAAAGCACAGAAATTGATTTGTCAGTTTCGTAGTGTACAAAGCTTTCTTTAGATCTTTAATAAACAGAGAAAATTATTTTAAGTGGCTGGAAGTTAAAGTGTGAAATTCTTATTTAAGGGTATTGTTTGCCTTTTAATGATTGAATGCATAACGAAGGAAGCATCCTAAGGCTCATATTATTATAGTTATCATCATAACTGTCAATGACATACTTCAACTAAAAGTACAAACGATTGATTGGGAGACCACGTATATGGCAGAAACATGTCTGTTAATAATCATAAACTATGAACAGCCTGAGCTGGATTTACATATTAATGAGTCTATCCTTCCAAAAATATCGTGACTTAGTTATCTGGTTTGAGGAGTGGGGTCACATAGTGATTTAAAAAAAAATAATTGAACAGGTTCCTTTTTAAAAATATACTCTTAGGGGCGCCTGGGTGGCTTAGTCGGTTAAGCGTCCGACTTTCGCTTAGGTCATGATCTCGCGGTTCGTGGGTTCGAGCCCCGCGTCGGGCTCTGTGCTGACTGCCAGCTCAGAGCCTGGAGCCTGTTTCAGTCTGTGACTCCCTCTCTCTCTGACCCTCCCCTGCTTACGCTGTCTCTCTCTCTCTCTCTCTCTCTCCCCTAGAAATAAATAAAAAACATTAAAAAAAATAAAAATATACTCTTGAAAATCGTTTTTCTTGACGCACGATGTGGAGAATCTAGAAAATTCAGATAAAAAGAACGTCATCACCCATAATTTAACTACGGGTAAAGACAAATGTTAATATTTTAATATTAATACTTACAACATTGTTAAATTTTAATCTAAAACTTTATGTGTATAAAAATAAGTGAAAATAATAGTGTAAAATAGTATATATGGAGCACCTATTTGTCAAAAATGATTTTAAAAAAAGGCAGGCAAAGTCTCCTTGGTTCATGGTTATTGTTTTTGTTTTTTTGATAGAACACATCCTGATTTTAGACATCTTATAGAAAAAATATGTATCGCAATTCAATACTTCTTGGCTAAGTTTTAAACAGAGAAAAAGATTATTTATGTCCACTAAACTAGAATACCATATTTTGAACAAAACGATGCTCGGGAAAACCTTAAATAAGAGTTCAGCCACAACTGGTAGGTTAAGAATCAAACATATGCTTTGGGGAAGCTCACAAGTGTCAAAAAAGGCCATCTACTTCCGTGAGGCTGGTGCTGGAAGGTGCCCTACTCATCTATATATAGCAAAAGTTTGTTGATAACTCTATTAATTGATGATTAGGAAGCAATGTTTTAAGCAATTTATATTTTTATGTGATACTTTGCTATGTATGTAAACATTCTACTGTGGTTGATATGTGGTTTGGGAAATTGGAGATTGGGCTTTGCCATGACACAGTATAACATACATTTGAATCACGAAAAATAGGGTAATGAAAATGCTTAACATTGTCTGGCATATTTTCAGTACTGTATTATTAATGTTAATAATACATTACATGTATTAACATTAATTATGCAGGCATGCAAGATGCCTACATATGTAATTGTGAGTGCATCAATAATTTCTGGAAGCATATACAGAAACTATTGTCATTGGTTGCTCTGTGGCTGGGGACAGGAATGCCCATTTTAAACCATGTGCATTTGTTAGCTGTCAAGGATGGAATTATAAAAACACAATCGAATCTAATGTGAAAATATAATTGTAAGACTCTAAATATGACTAGTTTTATCTATTTACAGAAAAAGAAAACATGATTTTATCTTAGGGATTCAAGGTCTCCCTCAGTATTAATTGTGCAGTGATTTACTCAGAGGCTATTGAGATAAACCTGTTCATTTCTATAGCAGACTCAGACTGGTGGTTTCTGGAGTCTTGGTCAGGTGTCCGGTAGTCCCTTTAAGGAGCCATTGGACAGAAGATGGCATGCTCTTGGGTGTCTCATTAGAGAGGACCTTATGGGGAGGAGAGACAGAGAGAGGCAGACAGAGAGAAAGAGACAAAGACAGAGGGACAGAGACAGAGAGAGAAAAAGAGAGGATAAGAAGGAGGAGGGAGAGGAAGAAAGTGGGAGGAAAGAGAGAGACAGAGAGAGAGGGAGAGAGAGAGGAGAAAATTGCCCTGAGAGCTTCCCATATTTCTGCTTCTTTTTTTTTCTGGCTATTTCTGAGTCATTATCCATTGCTCTCAAGTGCAACTTTTGTTACCTCTTCTCATCAGCTCCAGGCATTTCTTAATGACCTCCCAGATGCTACGTGAGCTGCCAAATGAAACCCTGCCTCAAGGAGCAAAGATTGGACTTCCTTCCTGTTCAGTGACTTTTGGAAGCGCCCTGTATAATCCTGGTCCTGGCTTTGTCCAGCTCCAGCTATGTAGGGACAAGGTCCTACTATGCAGGGACAGAATGATGGAAATTCTCAAAGCCCTTGCTTATCTGCAGATTTTTGGAGGCAAGTGTTCTAATTGTTCTGACTTATTTCAAAGAAGTCAGGCTTCTATCCCCATGTGGGAAAAGAGTAATGAATAATATGACTCCTGGCTGCCCTTCATCCTGTTTACTCCACTATTGCCAACCCTTCATCCTCCACACCCTTCCACCGATGCCTATTTGAACTTTTTCCTTTTGCTTTTAGTTACCCTCATGAGCTTTGGTTATCAGGCACCCACCCTTTGCCATATGCCTTATGTACTGGCCTATTATGGAAATCTAGTTCTAACTGAAATAAACCACATGGTTGGTGGCCCCAGTAGAGAAGTTTGACCTAGTTTCATATTGGAAATTTCACTAACTGATCTATACATCTGTCACAGCCATGAGAAGATCTGATGACTAGTTTTATCAAGGCTTGGTGTCACTTCCTCATGAGGACTCATGACAGTCAAGGCTAATTACTTCAACATAATTCATTTCCAAACCATGAACAGCTCCCTCAATGACAAAAAGCTGTAGCAAGTCCTCCAACAGCCCACATGACACTGTCCTGCAAACTTTATCGGACCTTCCTAGAAACACTGTCCCGTAAGCAATTCTACCCTTCGGAATTTTGAAGCAAGCCACTTTTCCCAGATCCCTTTGTTGTCGTCAGCTGGAACATGTTTTTATTGAGAAGAGGTTCATTATTGCCATCATGTCAAGGAGGTACCAGGCTCATGTGTTACACATGTGCAATGACACGCGCCTTGCATCACCACACAAGCACCCTGATGCAGCCTGAATTCCTAGGACACGTCCTTACCAGGTCTCCCTTCTTATCTTCCCCATCACAGTTCCATCTGCTCTGCTTCTACCTAATATCACTGTGCACATCTCATCACTTCTCCAATGGACTTTTTGGACTTTAACACTGTGCAAAGCTCCATGCTTGTAAATGACAATCCTTGCTCTTCAGGAACTTACATTTAGGAGAGAAAAGGCATGCCTAAGTTACCGTGATGCAAATCCCCTGACAGTGTGCTGTATTAGGAGTCCTAGGAAACCATGACAGCCATTCGGAGGAAAAGGTCTCTGACTGGAGTGGAGGAAAGTTTCATGGAGGAGGTGGCATTCTGATCAAAGATTTGAAGATTGGCTAGGGTTTTGAACCACAATTAGAAGGGGGGGTTGGCAATCCAGGCAGAAGAAATATTCAAGCAAGTGCAAGAAGGTCTGAAGTTATACTGCTCAGAAAACAGTCAGCAGTTAAGTTTTGACTGAAAAAGAGAGTACTGAAAAGTAGTAAACAAAAGTTAAGGCTGCAAAGACATTTTAGGGTCAAATTGAAGCATGCTTTGATTTTCAAAATTAAGGAATTTAATAAAATTAATTAATTAAAGTAAAATTACTTTTTTAAAAATAATAAAATTATAACTAAAGTATTAACAGAAATAATAAAGGGGTCATGTCGGGATTAGAGTTTAAGAGATTAATATGATAATAGAATGCAGAATTGATGGGTCAGGAAAGATGAGAAAACAATAAAAAGATTACTGAAATAGCAGTAAACCTCTATTACAGTGTTGTATGTGAAGAGGTAACATGAGTGAGCATTTATAAAGGAGAATAAAATAAGTTATGCGAGGGACACTATGAAAAACTATTTCAATGTCTGGCCGCCAGCGAGGTGTTGAGGTAGTGACTCGATAGTGACTTAGAAAGAAAAGAAATGGTGTCTTACTCCTTTTTCGTATCCTGTGCAGCCTCTGTCATTTTGCTTTGCACATAATAGGTATTTGATAAATATAGAATCAAGACGCTCTAAATGATAGTCCAAGAGCTGTACACAGCAGAAAGTGCGAGAGCCTTTAGTGCTTTGCACCTATTAATATCTGATTTCACCATGTAGGATGTCTCTGGGTTAGTCTAGCTAACTAACTAGTTGAAAATGCTGGATTTATAACCCCTGGAAATTGAACTGTACTACAATACTATCGATACGTTATCATTGTGATTCTTCTGTAATTCTTTCCTAATTTACAGAGTATGCCATCATTACTTTTAATCCTTACATTTTACTGATAGAAGTAATGCTTACTTGTAACAAATTTACAGAACACAAGAGCATACGGAGTAAGGAAAACAAGTTCTGATGCCCCTGGAATGCTGGCAGGTAACATCATGAGTCAAGTTTGACACGCTTTTTAAAAGGAGTAGTGTTTCTCAGCTTCAGCCAATAGTTGCCAAGCAGGAATACAGGGCCTGGGTTTCCAAATCTTATTTTTTAAAAAAGAGATCAAGAAATCCAGATTTTCTCAGGAATTCCTTTAATTTTTCAAACCTTGATTCTCAATCTCTCTTTCTCTTTCTCTGTTTGTGTGTGTGTACAAAATAAATCTGCTGGCTAAATCTGGGCTGATAGGTCACTACTTTGTAGTCTCTGATATGAAGTAAACAAATGAAAACCCTTCTGCCCTCTAACCTCATTTCCTAAAGATATGCCTGGCAAACAATATGATGTATGTCTCCAGAAACATGTTACATTATTATTCTGTAAATTACTTTTGGAAGTTAACAATAGTTTGAGCGCATTACCTATGCGCCTATCTCTTCCTTCTTCATCATCCTCTTCTTCAGGCTCAGAGTTTTCCATTGTTAGGATGACATAATGAAATGCCTATTCACCTCCTCTGAAGATAAATTTGTTATTTCCCCTTTTTTCTCATTACAATTGCCAGTAAATGGATATCCTAACATATATCTTTGTCCCCTTGTGTTAACACAGATTCTATCAGGTGATGTTGCTGGGTGAGTCAAAAGGCATGCCGTTTGAAATTTTAATAGATTATTCCAAATAGTACTCCAAAAATTTACCTAGAATGTTAGAGAACGCTAGCTTGTTATCTTTTTTTTTTTAATTGTTTCTAATGTTCATTTTTGAGAGTGAGAGAGACAGAGTGTGAACAGGCAAGGGGAGAGAGAGGGACAACAGGATCCAAAGCTGACTCCAGGCTCTGAGCTGTCATCACAGAGCCCGACACGGGGCTCGAACCCACCAACCGTGAATCATGACAGNCAGAGTGTGAACAGGCAAGGGGAGAGAGAGGGACAACAGGATCCAAAGCTGACTCCAGGCTCTTGAGCTGTCATCACAGAGCCCGACACAGGGCTCGAACCCACCAACCGTGAATCATGACAGGAGCCAAAGCCGGACACTTAACCGACTGAGCCACCCAGGCACCCCTCTCTCATCTTTTTAAAGTACCAGATATAACCTTAAACACTTTTGTCAGTCTGATTAAAAATATATTTGATTATTTTTTCAGGGGGTGAGGTTGAACATCTTTCCCTATGTTAATTGACTCTGTATTCACCAATAAATTGCTTGCTCATGGTTTTCGCTCATTTGCCTATTACTTTGTTCTGTTATTGATTTGTAAGAGGTTAATATTTTCTCCCATCCTGTTTCCTTTGGGCTCTAGTTCATGTAATTTACCTCTGTGCTGTCTTTTCACCAAACGGAAATTTCGATCTCTTATGTAATCAAACCTGCCAATCGCCAAATATTTCCTACGTGGCTTCTGAGTTCTGTGTCACACTTGGAAAAGCCATGTTCTCTTCAAGATGATAAAAGTACTCACATATATTTTTGGTAGGGTATCATATATATAACCATGTAGATATTTAATCCATATGAAATTTATTTTTTCTAAATGATTAGAGTAAGGATTGACTTGTTTTTTCCTCTGATGGTCCAGGTGTCCAAATGGCATTTATTTGGACCACTGTTTTGAAGCGTCATCTTTGCTATATAGGAAAGCTACTATTATTTACACCGTCTTTCAGGGGGACTATCTTATCCAACAATGATTTCTAAGCCAAAGATTTAAGTTCCCCATCGAGGAGGAAGCAAGCCCTGACTTGAGCTGCCACAGAGGGTGCTGGGGTTTGGTAGCCTTGTGAGTCTCTCTGAAAGTTTGCTCAGAGTAGGCTGTGGTTTTCTGTGACCTATTAACGCTTCACAAAAGGGAAATGAGGTGGGTTCCCAATACTCTGAAAACTCTCAGGGCTAGGTAGTGTTGATAACTTACATTTTAAAGCAAATTAACTACTAATTGAAAATAAATTAGGCTGTTGGCATGCATTCTCCAAGGGACGGCAGCACTCAATTTAAAGGTCTGAGGAAACTGTTATGGATGATTGTATTAGGAAGCATTGGTTTGAAATGTTTGTGATGATTTGGCACTTTGTTGAGGTAGAATTTTTAAAAATTAATTGACCACCAATTGGAATCAATAAACATATGTTTTATATGTCGCAATGGGATTACATTAAAGGGTGAAAAACACCAAGTCCTTTTATTAGTGAATCCTAACAAATATTTCCCGTAGCAGGAAGTACCCATTAAAATTTTACAGAATTTTATGGTTTATATTGTTCTTTTATATATTAGAGGTCATTTAATCCTCATAAAATCCTGTGAGATGAAAAATGAGGCTCTAGTGCTATCCTTACTTTCCCAATGAAGAAACTCAGATTTAATGAGGTTAAATGAGCTGTCCAAATTCATATAACTCTTAAGTGATAAGGTCAGGGCTTAGATGCCGGTCCCCTGAGGCTTCCTCACTCCTCTCTGCTGCCTCCCCAAAGAGCCAGTATATTGTAAAGTGAGATGAAATATCTTGACCATCTTGTCTTTGACCCTCGATTTCATGGTAGTGCTCCACTATCTGATATTAATTTTGCTTGGGTACACCAAAATGCTCCACACTGCGAGTCTAAATATGATCTTTCTACCATGGGCAATGAAAGATTTAATTAAATTCCTCCAAGGTATTTGGTTTATTTTTTATATCCATTGATATTATGCTAATCAATTGCAACATAACTCCAAAAGAGAATTTCAATTTTTACAATCCTATGTTCAATGAGGTCTCAACATTGCTATTTTTATGACTATTTGATATTCATAAAGATTTGACACTTTTGTGAATTTTAGAATATAGACTATTTTAAAAAGCATCTCTGAACTTTTCCATAACAATCATTTTTTAAAAATTGTGAGCCTGTAGATCTCTTTCCTGTCCCAAGTGCCCTCTTCCCTGGTAGAGAGGATCCAGGATAAAACAGGGTAGATAATAATGCATTCATTATATCTAAAATAGTCAGTACTTTTTTTTTTCACCAAGAAATTCTCTATGGATGTCCTACTGATGGCTAGGGAACATACTTTTTAAAAAATTGGGTCAATCAATCTTTTCTTCCAAATTCTTAAAATTAAAATCTTCTTAGTAAAATAGTACTGTCTTTTCCTGTATGCATTTATTTAGTTAGTTAATTATATAGTGAAACTTTCAAGAAATGTCTGAGATCTTACTCAGTATGGTCCTTACTTCTAAAGCAGTCATCTTCTCCTCTTTTCCACTTATCCAACCCCACTCTGGTCTTATCACTACTTTCCCCAAATTCTTCACCAGATCCACAGAGCTAACTCCTTTCTTCTAAGTGATCTCTACACAGTGAAAGTGCTGGATAATATGTATGATTAAAAAGAATGTATCAAATATTTCAAGTTGAGGAACAGCATAGATGATGAAAGGCCTTATAAAGATTACCTTTAGGGTTCTGTTTTTTGCTGGCTCCTGTCAAGCTTCAAAGATTTGAATGGTAAATAAAGGGAGCATATGACCTAAAATTTAGTAATCAGGGTGTCATAAGAAATACCCTTCTATGAAACTCTCAGGAAGTTCTACTTAAAGAAAGGAAAATCAAAATACAATATACTGTGTTCATCACAGTTTTCAGATTACATGTCAGGGTTTAAAACAGACAACTGTCAATCCAAATTATGGCAGGATGAAAAACCTCTGTTTAGACCAGCAACTGCAGTAAAGACCGGGAATAAATGCCACACTGAATGTTTTCTTTTAAGTACAGGAACCCCAGGCATAGGATCTCCTAATCAGAGCCATCTTTGTTTCAAGTTTATATCTGAACTTCTTCTTATAAAATGGAGATACATTTTCAAGGTATTCTATCTCTAGCACCTCAGGGAAGATATTGTGGCCATGTACTAAACTACCTATGTAGGAAGACATGAAGTATTCACAAGCCTTCTGAGGTAATACTGTAGCATCTGTGTAATTTCCTCTTATTTCTATGAGTTGTTTACTGTTTACCTGGTTAAAGAGCAAGATATTACCATAATGAGTCCGAATGGCACATTCCCCTGTGACCAATATAGAATTCTCTGAAGGTCTGGTTTCTTAGCATCACTTTTTGCCTGGTAATTAATGTTAACAAGAATGCTTCGGGGTGCTTCAGTGTGAGTGATGTTACAAATGTACCATAAAAGGTTTTAATTAAACATTACTTTTGATATGATCATATACCCTGTATAGTTCTCCACCAATAAAACATGGCAAGCAGTCTGTATCAATTAGCACTGAATTACAAGATTTTTCTTTATTTTAGAAAAGAGGTTGTTCAACATAATTATTCCTGAAATATATTGGCATTTACTATGTAGCAGGAATCACACTAAAAACCAATGAGAGAGAAAAGGGTTATCTATACCCATTTCGAAGCTAAGAAACCTACAGTTGTGCAAGATCACAAAACTAGTGAACAGTGGGGACAGGATTCAGTCCAGGTCTCTTAATTTAGAGCTTAGTGTTTAGCCAGGCATATAGCTACAGAGGAGCAGAGGGAATATTTGGCTTCCCCTGGTCATATCCTGCAAAAGATGTATCTTTTTAACAAGAGTATTAGAACACTATGTTGACATGCTGGCTCTTAGGACTATGAAAGCAGCAGCAGTGTGACAATAAGAGTGCTCGAACCTGGCAGCAACTCTGTTTTTAATCACCACACCGTAGTGCTTCCGCTTCATGGGACGCTCTGCACTTCATCATGAAGACTTTTTGTTTGCTTCTCTTATCTACCTACCCATTACCAGGTGATGTGTTTATTACCTTGTTGTTGATTCTTTATTACCCAGTTACCTATTTTCTAGATTTAGAAGTGTCCTAGGAGCCAGAAATCAATTAAAAAAATACTTCTCATATTCAGAGAGGGAATATGAGGTCTTCCTAGAATCCCCACATTCTATCTTTCTCCCCCCCACAGTAATAATCCTGCCTTTGTATGAAGATAACGTCAGGAGATTGTAGCATGGAGTTGCTTTCCCTGCTAGTGATGGTGACTGCCCCTAGATGTAGTCCTATCCTTTAACTTGCCCCAGTGACAAATATTTTTAGGATACTTGGTAAGATTCGGCAGGTTAGAGATGCTTGCAAATGACCTTGGCGTTTTGAACTACAGCTTTAATCAAAAGAATATGGATGTAGCCACACAGTCATCACTATTGGAAAAAGACTTCAGAGTGTTCCTCGTATTTAGAATCTTATTAGGTTATCAACAGCAAAGATTTTCTGCAAACAAATAGATGATAGTGCTTGGTCAGGAATTACATACAACTCAGGACTTGACAAAAGCTTCAGTAAGACATTGCACAAAGCTACAATCTTTTCAGTGAAATGTCCCAGGTCTAAATTTGTGTTAGAACAGCTCATATGGAAATAAAATATTTATCCCACATCATCTTGGTCTATTGTGGGTTTAATTGTGTCTCCAAAAAATGCAAGTGTTGAAATTTTAATCCCTAGTGACCTTAGAATGTGACTTTATTTGGAAATAAACTCACTACAAATGTAATTTGTTAAGATGAGGTCATGTTGCAGTGAGGTGGGCTCTTAATCCAACATGACCGATGCTTTTATAAAAAGGGGAAACTGGGTACATACACGTGTACACAGGGAAACCACCATGTGAACATAAAGGCAGAGATGAAGGTAATGCAACTATAAACCAAGAAATGCCAGTTTTCCAGCAAACCACCAGAAGCGAGGAGAGAAGCCTAAGGCAGATTATCCCTCACAGTCTTCAGAAGTAATCAATCCTGCTGACACCTTGATCTTAGACTTCTGACAATAAATTTCTGTTGTTTGAATGATCTTGTTTGTCATACTTTGTCATGGCAGCCCTAGCAAACTAATACATGGAGTTTCTTAGACTTCTGACAATAAATTTCTGTTGTTTGAATGATCTTGTTTGTGATACTTTGTCATGGCAGCCCTAGCAAACTAATACATGGAGTTTCATTTTTTTTTTAAATGTTTATTTATTTTGAAGAAGAGAGAGACAGAGTGCGAACAGGGGAGGGACAGAGAGAAAGGAAGACACAGCATCTGAAGCAGACTCCAGGCTCTGAGTTGTTAGCACAGAGCCCGATGGAGGGCTTGAACTCACAAACCATGAGATCATGACCTGAGCTGAAGTTGGATGCTTAACCAACTGAGCAACCCAGGCGCCCCAATACATGGAGTTTCACAGAAAGATCTTCATTGATTTAGGATTAAATATATTTCTTTCTGCCTTCAGGCTGCTGATATGAAAAATGTTCTGTTTAAATAATCCTTTATATTTTATAATGCTATTGTTAAAGATACCAACATGCTACGATAAAGACCACTGTAATAAACTCCCATCTAAGTTTAGCTGGGAAAAAAGTTTTGTCTTAGTATGCTAATATTTATGCTTTCCTTCTTAAAAGTGTATCTCAAAGTGGTTCTCTTTTTATTCTTGCATCCAGAAATCCTACAACCAAGTGCATTGCCCCCAAACTATAGTCAAAGCATAGAGTCCAAAAGCTGAACTTGTGTACCTAAAAACATCTACTCTCATTGCTTCTTTTAGATGTTTTCTCTTGTTGTATTCTTACTTGTTTCGTCTTGCTTTAATTAATAAGTAGTTAAAGCCTTTCAGAAGTGAAAGAAAAAGCAATTTCAGTTTTTAAGCAAATAAACGGTAGTATATGCCCTCTAGAAATCAGTCATGATTTGTGATATTTCCAGAGAAATCAGAATCATTAGCTGGGGAGTCTTGAGTGCTAAGTAGCTATTAACTCAGAAAAAAAAGTATGAAGGAGGGAATCATGCCTTTGGGATACAGGAAAACTCTTGTGTAAGCACTAGTAAAAAGCATCAAAGACCCCAAAATTTCCCATATGGTGTTTGGTCAGTTCACCAAGAGTATTACCATATATGATTGGTTCATGGTGACTACATAAGGTTTATCTTTTTGGGTAAATGTTGAAATGAGTAGAAATAGTGCGAGACTGAGGTCTCTAGGAAGAAACAAGAAACAAGCAGTCAGAAGAGGAGGGCTGATGTTGCCTAAAGCCTAAACAGGGACACCCAGTGATGTTTCTGGTAGCAGTGCTGCCTGTAAGCAGACATCCTGATGTCAAGATGAAGCTAGTCAATGAGTCAATACTGAGTATCAGTGAGGTCTTCAGTCTGGTGATACAAACGATGCACCAAAGCCTATGAAGCCAGAGACAAAAGAATATATAGAGCTTTGGTAATGATGTCACAGAGCATGTGTACAGGAAGGAGAGCTGGGATTCAAATGCAGACCTCAGCGACTCCCCCGACGACCACTGTACCACACGCGGTGATGTACAGGGCCCAGCAATGGTACAGCCAGCATCTGTCAATGGAAGCGGAGGTTTATCGCCACTGCCTACACCTGAACGTCTATAAACTGGGCCACACATAGTTCCTTGTTCTACCCCCTCTCCCTCTGCACCTGCATTTAGTGCTCTTTGAACAGCCATGAGTTCTAGGCTCATTTATAATCTTGTGTAACCCGTACAATAACCCAATAAAAATAGATTTTATTTAACCTTGCTTGAAGATAAGGAAACTGAGGCTCAGAAAAGTTAAATACTTTTACTTGGGCACCCAGAAAGCTTTCAGCCAAGTGCATCGCCCCAAAACTATAATCCAAGTGTAGAGTCCAAAAGCTGAACTTGTGTACCTAAAAACATCCACTTTATTTGCTTCCTTTAGGTGTTTTCTCTTGTATCCTTACTTGCCTCACCTTGATTTAATTAATCAAAGGTAACTGCTTGGCTGGTGGGTGGCAAAGCTAGAATTCAAACTTAGGTCTGTAAGAATTTAAAGTATTACCACCCAGACGTTTCAGGGAAGAATCATTGCTATTCTCAATCATTGTTATGCCTCAATCTGGGCATGTTCAGATTCAATATTGCCTGATACATTTTTATTCATTAGGAATAAAATATTCACAGCTTTCCAGAGAATTTCCTGTCCCCCTTTCCAGCCATTCTTGTCATTTCATTAGTGTCTCCTATTCTCTCTCTCTATAGTGCTGTTGACTGTAGGTTAGTTCTGGGTACAGGGACTTTCAGGAAAGGACAGATACTTGTGTCCACTTGGAATTAGCAATAAGTATGCTTTCTGAGTTTAACTCAGCATCTCAGGATGATTGGTTTTGTCTCAGAGTGACCTAGTTGTCTTTCCTTTTTGCGAAGTAGGAGATCTGGAGTCCCCATTATTTATTCTGAATTTGCTTTATTCAGGAACTTCAACAACTCTGGGGTCACACAAAGGACAATGACAGAATGGGTCTCTGCATCCGTGGGGCATATGGATCTACTTCCGCACTGCTCTTTCTTTCACTTTATATTATAACATTTCAGTCCAGCAACGAAATTAACATTCATTCTAGCAGCTTGAATAATGGCCAGTTATGTCCACATGTAACCCCTGCAATCTACGAATGTTATCTTGGATGGCAAAAGGAACTTTACAGTTGTGATTAAATTAAGGGTTTTGAGGTGGAGAGATTATCCTGGATTATCTGGCTGGGCCCGAAATGTAATTACGAGTGTCTGTATAAGAGGGGGAATAGGGAGATTTGACTGCGGCGGAACAGTGATGTGACAGAAGCAGAGAGATTTGGAGACACTATGCTGTTGGCTTTGAACATGGAGGAAGGGGCCAGGAGCCGAGGAATGAAGGACATGCAGCTCCAGAAGCTGGAGAAGTCAAGGCAAGGGATTCTTGCTCAGAGCCTCCAAGAGGGGTACCGCCCTCTCAACGCCTTAACTTTAGCCCAATTTCAGACTTTTGACCTCCAGAACTGTAAGACAATGAATGTGTGTCCTTTTAAGTGCCATGTCATTTACAGCAGCCATAGGAGATGAACGTGCTCATATTTTGAATTTTAAATGGAATGGGCACCACGTATTTGAAATGCAACCAACGTTTTTATCAAAACCCTTTGAGGAACAATACTCCTTCAGAACATTCCATTGGGTTTTGCTAATAAAAGACTGGAAGCCCAGTAATGGCATTTAAAAAAAAAAAAAACATGCAATGCCTCTTTCCAGGAAATTTGTTAATTAATGTGGATCACGAACTTTGCTTTTTAATATTTGCTCATTTGGCATCATATAGCTTGGCGTCCTTTGTTTACAAGAAATAGTGGGAAGAGTTCTTTAGTGTCCTTGACAATAGCCCCCACTGACCTTTTAGCACTGAGGGTCAGGCTGCAGAATGCAAATTTATTCCTTTTGTATTTCATCTTTTCCCCTTCTGTACACCAGGTCTGGACGAGCTGCTGATTTCCGGTATCTGTGTGATATTGTAGGTCTGGAAAGATGCCGCTTTGGCCTACACAAAGGTGGAACAGATGAAGGTTATCAAAGAATGCCAAATAAGTGTGCAAACTGACCCTTACCATAGTCCTTTGTGTGTTCACCTGGTAAAACAGAATATTACTTCTCTTTCCCAGCACCTTCCTAATAGGAATTTATATTCAAAACCTCTTTTTTCAATTAGACGTCACAAAAGACCTTTGGATTCAGCTACTTTCCTTTTCAAATTTCACTCTCAAGAGAGCGCCGCTAATGATAGTGGATTGGTGTGGTGAATACTTTAGAGAGGTTCTTAGGCCCATGACCCAGTTCTGCTGCTGCTCAGATTTCTGGACGCTGCTTGGAGCTCAGCCAAAGCACCTTGAAGCCACTTACCGCTTCGCTGTGGTGATTTCAGGGCCCCACGGCACTGGCACCGGCTCATCTCAGCAAGGCTAGTAACTTACTAAAGAATATATTCAGAAAAAGGAAATGTAAAGGTGCTTTCTGGCTTTATTGAAAATGACTTAGAACAAGATGCCACTTTGTTCTCCGGGGCAAGGGCTCCTGGTTTAAAAACTGGCAGTCTTCCAGTTTTGACCAGGCGCTGCTTAACTGTAATTCGGAAATTAATGACTGAAAATCCTTTAAGGCTTTTGCCTCAATAATGATTAGGTGAAGAGTTGCTGGTATCTGAAAACTTCCTAGCAGGAACATTTGAGTCAAATGGAAGTTTGATCATATTTAAAACTGAAGACTGCTGCTTTAGGGTTCTTAACACTGGGATGCCATTTTTATTTTGCAAGTTGAAAACAATTACTGGCTTTGGAAAGGAAGCTGCATGCCCTGGGTGGGCGGTGAGTCCTTTTCATAATTGATTGTACACACTTCAAATCTCAGTGGCAATCTTAGAAACACTACAGAGTCAAAGGAAGATAAGAGGCTTGCAGAACAGGCAGAGTGTTTGGGAAAACACAGGTTACAGGGGCAAATGCTTGTGGTTTAGAGGGAAAGGTGCAACTCGGAGAAGAGGCTGAAAACAACAAAAGAAAGGAGATAGAAGCACGAGGTCAGGAGAGACGTGAGGGCTCAAGAGAGGTTACACCTGTGAGAGAAGAGTCGTGGACTTAGAAAAGAAGTGAAAATAAGTATGGGTTTGGTAGATGTGGGGATGGAAGTTGGATGTCACAATTATTTCAGTGACTAAGGTACAAGTGAGACCAGAGTTTGAAGGCAGGGATGTTCAGGATAATATTTATGAATAATGTGAGAGAAAGTCAATTAAATGACTGAAAAAAAGTGTTGACTGGAAGGAGGGCTGGGGCAAGGCTGCATATCACAAGTTTAGAACAGAGCGATCAGCTAGGCTATGCTTTGTGAGTTCAGGTAGCCATACCCTTGGGTCTGTCAGCAGTGTGCCCAGAATGCACGACGCTTAGGAATATGGCACATCTTCCTCTAGTGTCAATTTTACTTGAATCATTTGGAATGGAATTTTAATTGCTTAGCTGAGATTTTTAAAATAATTTTAATATCAATAAAATGAAAATCAGGGTACATTTTTTTAAAAATTTTAATGTTTTTTATTTATTTCTGAGAGAGAGAGAGAGTGTGTGTGTGAGCAGGGGAGGGCCAGAGAGGGAGGGAGACACAGAATCTGAATCAGGCTCCAGGCTCTGAGCTAGCTGTCAGCGCAGAGCCCGACGTGGGGCTTGAACCCACAAACCATGAGATCATGACCTAAGCTGAAGTCGGACACTTAACTGACTGAGCCACCCAGGTGCCCCTAGGGTACATTTTTTAAGGTGAATGAGAAGTTTCAAATAAATTAAATGCTTGTGGCAAGCAGCTCTTGGTTACAACCCCCAATACTCCCAGGTCTCTACAGGTGTCTGTTCATTTCCTTCTGCCATTAGAGCAACGTCTGTGGACAAGTCTGAGATGCTAGGGTGCTGTCTACCTAGTGTAGACAACAGGAGCAGGAGGAAGGAGAGCAGAGGATGGAACTCTCCCTGGGATTGGCAAGGGCTGAAGGCTGACGAGGTGAGAGATTCCAAGGCATTTGTGCAGGGTGCTATAGGTGGCCTTTCACTCCATAAGATAAGGTGATTTTCACCACCTCTGACCTAGCTGTTCTATTATCCCTGTTTTAGAGATTTTGAAACTGAACCTCAGAGTGGTAAATAATCTGCCGAAGACACACAGCTGATCAGGAACAGGGGAACTGAGTGAGTTTGGAAGGGCTCTGATGGTTTATGAAGCCAACAGGCAATGGAGGGATTGCAGGCCTTGAGGAAGGCAAAGGCAAAGATCTGCAGGCGGCAGGGTTTATGCAATGGAAGTATAACAAAGGGAGACACACACAATTATCCATTGGTTGTTTGATACCAGAGTCATGACTTAGATTTATCAAGATTTTGTAAGCACCATTCAAAGCTGTCCAGCTGGCTGTATGCCTCCAGCCAGCTGTTCCGGGTGGTTGTTTCTCTGCCTCTCTGTTCCCCTCCCCCAGTGAAAGGATCCATAACGGGGCTGAGATTCCCTTCCTCTGTTGCACATGGATCACAAATTCTACAGACCTCAGGAAACTGGAGTAATCCATATGGGATTAGTTTTAAGTAGCTCAGTTTTTTTCTACACTATCCACTTGGAGAGAAGAACAAACTCTAGTACATTGCATCTTCCTGCTTCTCCTTAATAACACACACACCGCGCGCCCGAGATCTGGGAGCCTCAAAGAGCTTCTGTGCCTCCTACTTACACATCATTGAGCTTTCTGTGGTCTATGCTCAGCCTTCTTTGCTACTTAAATTTTAAGTTTATTTATTTATTTTGAGAGAGAGACAGAGAGAATGAACAGGGGAGCAGCAGAGAGAGAGGGAGAGAGAGAGAATACCAAGCAGACTCCACAGAGCCTGATGTGGGGCTCCAACTCAAGAACTAGGAGATCATGACCTGAGCTGAAACCAAGAGTGAGAAGCTTACCTGACTGAGCCACCCGGGCGCCCCTTCTCTGCTACTTTAAGAAACTTTTTCCATGTAAACATTAAGAAGAGCTTTTTCAATCTCTTGGAGATTTAAGTTACTAATATTGTTGTTCATTTGATCTCTATTTCTTGAACTCCCAACTACATTTTCAACATTGTGCTTTTAATTATTTATTTTTTGGGGGGAAAGGCACTAAGAGACTTATTTACAACCCAGGAATCATCTTTAGCAGCTACCTACTTTACCTACGAATCATTCCTGAACCCATGAAAATTCTAAATTACTAAGGTCAAATAGAGGAGGAGTTTGCAGTAAGCATGGTTGGTAAAGATTGGAACCTGGTGGTCTGAGAGAAGCATGATCCAGGAGAGCGTGAGAGTCAGGCAGGGGGTTTGGGGCACTAGGTGCAAGGTGAAACCACTGTGTGCAGCAGAGCTGGAAGGTCACAGTAAAACTCTCACAAATTAGGGAGGTCAAGGTTATACTGGTGGGCTGTAAAGTCACTCATCGGTTGTACGCCAGGCAGGTGGGAATGAGCCTGCACATCTCCACGCTTGGCCAGGTTTCCTCCCTCAGTCCACCCCGCCAGCAGGAGCAGCTGTAGATTGCAGACCGCTGCAATGGCTGTGTCTGCTAATCCTACACTCATCCTCCAGCCCGAGGAGGCCACAGTGTCTATGTGTTGAATGGTTTTGCCAACAACATCCCTCTGCTGTGATGTACGCCTGGTCAAGGAAGAGGCAAATGCCAATAGGTAGACTTGTCTCTCATAAACGGGGTCAGTAGATTTCTTTATAAAGAACAAAGTGCAGTCTTGGTGCTTTGTCTGGGAACGAATATTTCCAGATTCTTTTGATATATTTTGTTCAAACAGTGGAGGCTGGCTACAGTAATATTACTGATTTCCAGATTAGTCAAGTTAATTGTTAACCTAATACAGACTGACTTAACTAATGCACATCTGAGTTGACCAGGAGAACCTCACCCCATACAAATCGGTTTCTAAATCAAAAGAATTTTTGAGATCATATCATTTTGTTAAAGGCAAACAGACTAGTCATGGAAAACACTGAAGGCATGAATAAGCTAAGTAAGACACATGAAGAATCCATGATTGTATTTTGAATGTCAAGTCAATAAAAATCTGGACATTGTTAAGTTATTCAAAAACAATAATGCAGAAATGTCATGAAAAGCATAAATGTCGAATTCATAAAGTGCCATCTGACAGACATTTCAGGGGAAGGGTAGCAGTGTGATTTCAACGACAAAAGCAATAATAAAACCTGAAGGGTCTTCCTGTCCTTTCCATTAGACAAATACATGGCAGGTCTGAGGATGTCTTAACGGGGAATTTGAAGGTTTTATCAAAATGACTTTCTCTTTCATGGCTTCTAAGGAAGGGGACTCGTAACAGTGCGTGCCATTAGGGCAATTATGGAGATGAAGTATTCTCTATAGAGGAATGCAACGCTCAAACATTTTGTTGTGGGAACTGCGTTCCAAGCACTGGGCCAACTTTGGAAAATCTATTTATGCTCTTTTTAAATCATTAAATGGAAAGAAGGGGGGTGGGGAGGGAGGCAGGGTGAAAATAGCACAAAGAGGGATATGCTGAAAACACACTCGAAACTCAAAAGGGTTTCCTAACACCAGGACAAATGTAAGTATGTTTAGGAGAGGCAATTTAGAAATCATGAGTATAACATGGACCGGAAATTAGAGATCAGAGTTTGCTTTTAAGCCTTTTAACACAGATACAAGTGGAATTTAATATTGGAACTTGTGTTCATACTTTTTACTACGCAAAATCAAGAACATGTCCACCTTCACTAGTTGGGGGAGGCTTATTTGAGCAATTACTTTCCTTTATTCCCAAACCATTTTGTTTTCTTTGGTTTTGTTTTTGAAAAGCGAATTCACATGGCCTTGGAAATATCCCCTGTTCCTTTTGGAGAGGACCACGTGGTGGACTATTTAGGGAAAGCAACAGTTGATTGGAAGGCAATGGGTAACTGAAAGCCAGGGGTATGGGAAGTATCCCTGAGCCCTTCGGACCCACCCTGACTGCCTCCAGCAGCCTGCTGTCAACAATAGGCACCAGAAATTGAGGCCTCAGGGTGCCTCTTAAATCAATCCCCCTTCAGCTCCTGACCCACTTTAAAGCCAAAGGCAATGTATCCCTTGTCCTCGCTGAGGAATTGACCTTTAATGTAACAATTTACTCTAAATTTAGACTTCTGCCTTCTTTACACTGGAGACCAGAGATTGTGTTATAATAGCAACTATTTAACTTGTGTTCATCTCTGGCCATTCGAAAAGAGAGGTCACCTCCCTAGAGCAACTTGCCCTCTGAAAGGAAGAGGGGAAATGTAAGTGGGGAAACTTAAATGGGAAGGGCATTTCAACTTTTATGCTAAAAAGTATTTTTAAATGAATACCGGTTCATTGTAATAATGATGACAAAGACGAAGCCAAGGAGAAGGAGGAGGAGGGGCTGGGCCTGATTCCTGTTGTGAGCCAGCCGCTACAGAAGACTTGTAGGGGAGATGATTTTTCATCTTAAAATTAACCTCATGAGGTTTGCCTCCATTGTTTTAATTTACAGATGGGGAACCTGACATTTAGGATTAGATCTTTGCTGAAGTCACACAGCAAGGCTCAGTCTCAAGCCCAGGTGCACTTGAGTGTAGATTTCACTGTTTGTTCCTGCTTTTCATTCTTTTCAGGCTAAGGGAAAAGGGAAGTAAGGGCATTGTAATAAATATAGAAAAGGTGGCTAGAGACAGGAAAAGAGAAGAGAAAGTCAAGATACCACAGGAAGAAAGATGGACTGAGGACAAAATGAAGAGATCCCAGAAGAATAAGAGGAGGGGTATACTGGGGCGCCTGGGTGGCTTAGTCGGTTGAGTGTCCGACTTTCGCTTAGGTCATGATCTCGCGGTTTGTGGGTTCGAGCCCCACGTCGAGCTCTGTGCTGACTGCCAGCTCAGAGCCTAGAGCCTGTTTCAGAGTTTGTGACTCCCTCTCTCTCTGACCCTCCCCTGCTCACGCTGTCTCTCTCTCTCTCTCTCTCTCCTAGAAATAAATAAAACATTAAAAAAAAAAAAAAAGAGGAGGGGTATACTGGCAGAAGGGGAAACTGAGGCTATAAACCTCCAGGCAGAGTGTGTATATCCTGGGGTGCTGGGGAACAACAGGGAGGTGTGGGCTCAGATCCTAGCCCCTCTCTTACAAGGGTCTGCCTGAGCTTGCTGCCTCCTGAGCAGGGTGAGGGGTCTAACGTCCAAGCTGAGTGCGGCTCCGGTGGCCACACACCCCAGCTTTGTAGCAAGTTACTTCACCTTCCACAGTACTGCAGTTTCTCATTTGTAAAATGGGGACAAAATCAGCCCTTAGCTTACAAGGTCACTGCTAAGATTTAAAGGCCGCAAGTTAAGATGCCTAGAACACGTGTGGTGTGTGCTTAATGAATACGTTGTTATATGAAAAATCGTAGCCTCATTAACACTGACCATCACTAGGAGGACCAGATAGTAAGTGTAAAGTAGTGGACTCTATCAACTATTGTCATTTCTTAAGAAAATTTAATCTGTTCTTTGCTTTCTATCTTTTTCTCCCCTCCCTTTCTTCCTCCCTCCCTCCCTCTCTTTTTCTCTCTCTTTTCCTTCCTTCCTTTTCTCTTTTGTTTCTTTCTTCCCTTTCACCTCTCCTCTCTTCTTTCTTGCTTTTGAAAGTTTTCTTTTCTCAACCATAAATCAACGTTTGTAGCCCTTCTGAGTTGAATACTTTTAAAATCTGGCTTTACTGGCAATAATTCTAATCTCTGGGCATGATTTTCCCAAGGCCCTTGACCTCAGTAAACCAGTTTGACAATTAAGCTTCAAGAATTTCGATCAGCACCACTAGCTCATTCCTACAATAAAGCAAACATTGAGAGAAAACAGATTGAAGATCTGAGTTGATTTCTGCAAACCTGTGATAAATTTACCCATGTCTCACAATGGGATCTTTTATTTCTACTTAGTATGTCATAGAAGACCTAAGTCAGATTGGAATGGAGTTGAAGTGAACTGTGCCCTAAGGGGCAACTGAGAAGACTTGCAACCAAAAGCAGGAAGCACGACTAGAGAAGAGGGAAGAAGACTCTGAGAGGTGTCAGATGGACATACAAACCAGGATAAGAGTCAACAGGCACATAATGAAATCACAAAAGCAATCATTTTTAAGTCTTACAAGTGTGCATATTGGCATATGATGACTTGCTTAAAGCTAGGTGGGAGCAGGGGCGCTTGGGTGGCTCAGTTGGTTAAGCGTCTGACTTCAGCTCAGGTCATGATCTCCCAGTTCGTGAGTTCGACCCTGGCATTGGGCTCTGTGCCGACAGCTCAGAGCCTGGAGCTTGTTTCAGATTCTGTGTCTCCCTCTCTTTCTGCCCCTTCCCTGTTCATACTCTGTCTCTGTGTCTCTCAAAAATGAATAAACATTAAAAAAAAAAAGAAAAGGAAAGAAAAAAGAAAAGCAAAGCTAGGTGAGAGCAAACTGCAGTAAACTTCTTGAGATATTTTCAAACATCCAATGTTTGACAGTTGTTGAAATGAAGTGCCAGGATTTTTCACCGAGTTGTTGCTTCTGCAACAGCGCGGGTGGGAAGACAAAGATAATTGTGGGCGGCTGCTCTGGGTCTTGCACAGTTTATTGGCAGTGATTGCAATGGGCCATTCTAGTTGCTTGGCACTGAAGGCAGCTTGTTACTATATTTGGAGAGGGTGTGGGGAATGAAATAGCATTAAGTACGATTCAGAATAACCATTCTGGTCCCTCAGTCTTTTATAGATGCTTCGTGGAATAGGTCTAATGGAATTTGGGATCCTAGCATGAAATTTGTACAACAAAAAGAAAAAGTCTGCTATGTGCATCTAGACTAAGTTAGGCAGACACAGAGACGAGGGTCATAGGTAGCTCTCCTTTCCCTGAAATCCAAGAGCCCCTCCAGAGTCTTCCACATTTAGCTAAAATATCAACCTCAGCTTTTTAGTTAAAGGTCAGCGCTGTGCTTAGAATATGAAGACTAGAATTGTTTTATCTTTTATCTGACAAGGCATTTCTTTTTCTAATGTTTTATTTATTTGTTTGTTTGTTTGTTTATTTTTGAGAGAGAGACAGAGTGTGAGTAGGGGAGGGACAGAGAGAGGTGGAGATACAGAATCCGAAGCAGGCTCCGGGCTCCAAGCTGTCAGCACAGAGCCCGATGCAGGGCTCACACCTGTGAACTGTGAGGTCATGACCTGAGCCAGCGTTGGCCACTTAACCGACTGAGCCACCCAGGTGCCTCTACACATTTTTGCTTATTAAAATGAAAAATAAGTAGCCTATTAAAGTATCGCTCTTAGAATCTAATGACTGCAGAAATAGATGTCAAAAAATTTTAATCAAAACAGTGTAGGTATAGGGACAACATTGTGTGTGTTTTCAGAGGCGTACCTCAATTGGAAGTTTTTATTTTAGGATGAAATGAATCTGCAGATCCTTTAGGAGGATTCCCTATGTTTTTAACTCTTCTTAAAGTTACTTGAGTCTAGATGCTAACTATATTTCTGGTACTTTTGCGATACTCATACAAATAGTCCAAATAAGATAATCCTGTAGTACTGAACATAACCACAGGGTGGCAGGATGCTAACACTTTTGACTATTTCATTAGGCCTTGCGGTGACTGGAAGTTCTCTACAATATTTTTGGAGGATGGGGTAGAAGAGTGTTTAAAAGACTAGCGTGTTTTCTCTGTGTGTGTGTGTGTGTGTGTGTGTGTGTGTATAATTTTACTTAATTTTATATATGTGTATGATAAGTGGCTAAGTGTGATGTCAATCAAATATTTGCAGGGATCAACATAGACAATAAATACAATATTTCTCGTAAAATATTTACACATTCCTGGACCAAATAGACTCACAGTCTAAAACTCCAACTACTGGCTTATTGAAAATCATTAGTGTGTCAGTTAATTAGTGAAGGATATAATTCCATTTCTCTGGTAAGCTACAAAAAACAATAAACCTATTTCTGGATCCTCAATTGTAGTGCCTTCCCTAAGGAAGACAGTGAGAATTTGCACTACTTTCATTTCCAAGAGGCATACAGAAAGAAATATGACTGATTCTATGCTACAGAATTGATTTAGAATCACTATTTGGATTTCAGAAATAAGAATCTCAACTGAGCTTTCCAGAGTTCAGGATGAAAAAGCCTACATAAACTTAAATTTAAACAGGAAATTAGAATATACAGGGTAAAACTAACATTAAGTATGGATCAGTCTTTAGAACCATCTCTTATATTGTGTTATGGATTTTGTATTTTTCTTAGTTTTTATACTTACTGCTAATTAAATAATTTAGTAATCATTAATTATGATTAAGTATTTCAAAAAAGAAAGCTTTGTTTACAAAAAAAATTGGAATGAAATATTGGTATAAAAACCTAAATTATGTGGATGTGGTAACACTATTAGACTTTCTTTTTGTCACTGAATTTTCCTTAGGTGAACTTTGAAGTTTTATTTTGAATTTAATTGCTTCCATTTAGAGGTCTTTCTTTACGTAAATGAAAATGAAAAATAATTTGTTTTCTTTCTGAAAGACACATATACACATTAACTAACTACTGTGAATGTAACTTCTTTATTTGTAGGCTTTTAAGTCAGGGAAATTATAGTATATTCTTTTATAAATCTTCCCAAAAATATTCCCCAAAGCTACCAGAGACAAAAAAGAAGCAGTTTATTAAATTCATGTGAATGAATTAAATCTTGCAAAAATTAGTTAACAGGTATCCATTTTTATACTTAGTGTATATTTATATTTGTGTAATTATATAGAGTAAATATATGTTTTGGTGGTGTCTTTGGGTGTTATACTGCATATGTTGAGTATTGGAAATTTGTCATATATAGTAAATCTGAAATTTTCTGGTTATGTCTTTTCATGTAACAAAGATACATAATATTTCAGTCATCTATTCATTTTAAAAAGAAAGATAATGTCTAAGGGGAAAATTGACTTCTTGAAACATTTCTGTACCATTTTACAGACATTACTCTTTAAAAATGAAACACTCTTCCTTATAACTGGTAGCAATTTTTGAACTATGGAGTAAGTTTCATTTTCTTACCCTTATCACATGACTGGCGTTATATATGATTTATAATGATTTGAAAATACGAAAAGCTTTTTAGATTTCTTGATTCTTCCTCTTTAGTTTTGCATATTTTCTGTGTTTGTCCTAGGGTACAGAACCACTTCATAAAAGTGGGAAGGAGTGTATGTATCTACCTGTTATACACCCTCAGGTACCCTACAATTGTTTCTGCAATCACTCCATACTATATAAAAATATATTTGTGTGGTCTGTCTGTCTCCTTACTTAGTTGTGAGCTCCTCGAGGCCAAGACTATATCTGTTTGGTTCACTAGTATATTCTCAGTGCCTAGAACAGTACCTGGAACTTAGTAAATGCCCTGCATTGAATAAATGGTTTGCGACCAGTTAGTTCTGCATCAGATGGACATAACATAGCGGGACCTATAGGCAGTTCTCACTGTCTATTCCCTACGTCACTAACTCCATTTAACACTCTTCCCCAGGAACATCCCTCCATTAGAAGATTAAGTTGGGTTATTGGTCTTTTCACTGGGTAAGCAAGTATGTGGGAAATGAAAATCACTTCATCAGCCTAACTCGGTGCCCATTATTTGAGAATAGCTTGAGATGATCAGCCTGCTCGGGGACACTTTTCCCTGGAGGAGGCGTAAGGCAGACGAGAAAAGAGGAAGGAGGAACAAGGAGGAGGTATAGGCTTCTGCTTTCACCTCCTCCATTCTACTTCCCTTCTCAGTGGACTCTCTGGACATTCTGCCCGTGTGAAGGCCTGACCACGGACACACCCTTGACCCCTCTCTTTGTTTCATGTTCCACATTCAATCCATCTGCAGATTCTGCAGGCACCTCCATTGCTGTAATACTGGTTGGAGCCACCACTGTGTCTCACTTAAATGACTGTAATAACCTCTTGATCGGTCCTCCTGATTTTGCCATCGTTCCTTACGCTCAATTCTCAACATACTGGTCAGAGTGATACTTGAAAGCCCCAGTCATGTCAGCTCCCTGATCAAAAACTTCCATTGGTTTCCTATTTTACATGAAATGATAAAATCCTTACAGCTGCCTATAAGATCTGGTCTCCTGTATTTCTCTGTCCTCATTTTCTATTCTTCTTCCCCTCAGATTATTCACTTCAGCCACACAGGCCTTCCCACCATTCCTGAATCCACAAGACTCACTCTTGTCTCCCTGAGCCTTTGCACAACTAGGCTTTCTGCCAGGAATACCTTTCTCTAAAGATATCCTTATTCCCTTACGTCTTTAAGCTTCTTGCCCAAATATTAAGCTCCATTGAGAGCTTTCCTGAGTGCTATATTTAAAATCACTACCTTTTGCCCCCCTGACCACCAACAGCCCCTATCTTCTTCCCATGTTTAATTTTTCCCTGAAGCATGTAATACCACCTGATGGCTTATATTTGTGTTCACTATCTATCCTGGAATCTAAACAAGTGAGTCCACTCACCAACCAAGTACTACAGGTGCCAAGGTCCCTGGGGTTAAGAGATTTTGTTTGCCTTTGTCACTGCTATGTCCCCACTATCTATTAGAGTACGTGGCATGTTTAGGTACTCAGTAAACATTGTTGAATAGATTACCCACTGAAGGACAAATCCAAATCCGTTGGTAAAGCTCGTGTATCGCTGACTCTGCAGCAACCTTGGTAAGAAGTCCTTAGTTTCCACTGTGGTCAGTGTTTTGAAGGTCAAGAGATAGATGCTTGCTGTTGACCTTTACCCTCCCCTTGGCTCCAGGAGGACAGCTCCTGTCCTCCTAAAGCTCTGTGGGGTGGCATGCTGTAGGTCAAGAAGGTGGGGGCATCATCAGGAATCTGGAATGTGCACTAGGATTTCAGACAGGAGATTGAGAAGTCATGTGCTTTATACCAAATGAAAAGTAACAACAGAAGGCAGAATGAGCATACACCTTGGGGATCAGAGGAAAGACAGCATTTCTGCCGGTATGGGAACATTAACTCTAAAGGAATGAGACAATTTTGTTAGCAGAGAACAGGAGAAGAGAGTTCTCATGAATGTGTGTGTTGGGAGGGCAGAGTGTGAGTCACGGGCTGAGTCAGAAAAGTGGACAGTATTTTGAGGGGTAGAGAGCAAATGTTTGCTGTCAAGTAACCCTAGAGAAAAGGGGTCCTGTCCTAGTTTTGCTGGGGCTCCCAGGTAGCACCATAAGTTGTGTAGAAGCCTCAGAATTCTCATTTGGGATCAGGAGAAGCCTCAGCTGGAGTCCATGCCAGCAAGTCTGCGTGCTGGTCCTTAAAGAGACACAGAAACCATCAAGATCTGATCCTGGAGGATTTCTGACTCTTTCAAAATGTTCAGGTTCAAGTTCTTCTCCAAGTTAGCTTGACTTGGAATCTCGAAAGGAACCCACTTGCCAACCAAATACTCTAGGTAAAAATGATTCACACAGGAAATCAAAGTGAGAAAGCTAAATAAATAACCAAGGAATTGACCGAGGCCTAAAATGACTTTGCTGCCTGCCTCTAATAGGATCACACATGGACTGTGATTAACGGTGAGCACATGATGCCACGAGGCCAGCGATTGGAAGATTTATCTCCAAGAGAAACACGTCTGTGTTTCTTTTTAAGATAGGAAGCATTCCAGCAATGTCAGGCCCAGGGAAATCATCGGGGGGTATTTGGGAGGAAGGAAAAGGTTGGGCAGCATCACCAATGGGCCCTTCTAAAGAAACTTATGCTTACCTATATTTTAATCAATAGAAACAATAATCAACAGAAACTTCCCTCTGGTTGAGGAGCAGGATGTAGAGAGCAAAGGAAAGACCCAGACATCAGATGTGCTTGAGATGTAGGGAAGGAAGGAAGATTGCCAGTGACCAGGAAAGAAAAGATAAACTTAAACACAAGTCCACGACATCCCCACACTGGGTCCTGCTGGTATACAACAGGAATTAAATCATCAGGTTCATGCAGGCTTCCTTAATTTTTCATGGCTTCCTAGAGCACAGTATGGAAGAAATAAAGATGCTAGCCATTTGGGTGGGGAAAGAGTGTGGACCACTTGTGTCTGCCGGCAAAGAGGGGAGAGAGAGGGTCGATGCATTTGCCAACCTTGGTGGGGCTCTGTTGGCATGGAGGAATGTGAAGCCCAATTTGCAAAGGTTTTTTGTTTTTTTGGGGGGGGAGTGTTATTTTTTTCCTCAGAGATCTCGTTGCTCATTGTGTACTAAGTCCTAAAGTTGCAGCAAAGTAAAGACAACCTGCTTGCCTTTTCCCTCTGAATTGAAAAGGTCAAAGTTATGAAACCCTGTAAAAACATCCTGGGTGCGAGAGCTGGATTTTGTAGCTGAGTGAGGCGATGAATGTGTTTCTCTCTCAGCACACCAGGGACACCCACTCTGTGCTGGTAATTGCTGCAAGCGAGGAGTGAGTGAGCGAGCGTGCTCTGAAAGCTATGATGCACCAATGGGGCAACGGAGGTTAGAGCCCCGGCACCAGCAGTGATGTGCCTGTGCTCTTACTTCACAAAGTCAGTGTTCTGAAGGAGCCCATATAGAGTCTTCTCTAAAATCATCCTGCTCTAGTTTAGAAATTTCTGTTCAGGCCCCCACTTTCCTTTTGATATTGCCCCCTCACTTCCTCACTCCACACTCCAGGCACCAGACCTCTGATGTCTAGCTGAAGACGCTAAGTACTCCGTACACCCATCACACCCATTTAGCCCCCGCAACGTGCCTGGCCCCATCTGTTGACATTGTTGTCAGTGCCCTCTTTCTGAACTATCCACAGAAAGAGACATCTGATAACATTTATACTCCAAGCCATTAGTAACTGAAAACAATTAAACGTGTTTATCTCTTCATTCTAACAGGTAAACCAGGAATCGGTGCCTCGCCCAAATGTCAAATGACGGAAAGAGGGGTATTTGGGTTCAGGGTGTGCTATAAGGCCTCTGTTGATACATAAAACCAGCCCTTCCCACAGTTTGTGCTGACGGTTCAGGACAGTAAGCTCGTACAGCAAAACACTGATGAGCAAAATGTTCTTTTTTTCTTTCTTAGAATGATATGTCAACATAAACTGGGAGCAGAAACAAAATCTCTTTAATGATTTTTATTTTCCTTTTTATTGTTTCCTTTGCAGTACAGCAGGAAACTTCTGTAAACTACTGGAACATAAGTTTTAAAGCTTTCCCTTATGTCTTGGTTCCCTTACTACAGAAAGATCTTCAAAATATTTTAGAAAAAAGGCGAGTTGCCTATGAAGAAAGAATTTTAAAAACTACAAAACTATAAAGAAACCATGTTTGAAGGATGAGAAGGGACTAACAGTGGAAGAAATGTGAAGATTTAACTTGGAAAGCAAAGCAAAAAATAGATGTGAACAACTAGAAAATATAAGATAAAGAAGTTGAACATGAAGGTGCTTCTTTTGTAGAGCTGAAATAATGCGCAAATGTGGACATTGTGAAAAGAAGTGAAAGGAAGACAAGAAAAGGAAGTTAGCAAAGTCTTCAGGGGAAAAAAAGCATCAAAATAAAAGTAGGCTATGAATATTCTGAATTTTTATTTTGTCTAAAATTTATTTTTTCAGCATACAGTGTCATACTGAGACTTGACTGGACTTATTTTATTGCATCATTTTAAATTTCTGTTGAAAATTCAAGCCAGTACCTGATTAAAACTGTCTTTATGAAGAGAAAGTGGCCCTAGGAGAGGAGAAGGAAGACAAACAGAAAACAGAGGCAAAAGAAAAAAAAAAAAAAGAAAGCTCACACTTCTAGAGTTACAAAGGTTTGTTTGCAAAATCTGAGAGGAAACACTAGGTGATGGTTAACATGGTTTTAGCTAAATCGACCTGGATTTAAATTCTGACCTTAGAGCTTTGATGGCAGTGTGGCCCTTGGCCAACTTCCTTAAACTCATCTGTCTGATGTAATTTAAAATCTTACAATAGGGCCTAGCACACAGAAGGAATTCAATTAGTGTTTGTGAATGAATGAATGAATGAATGAATGCATGCATGGATGAATGAATGAAAGACTCCTCCAACATGAATAAAAATTCCTACGTAATGGGGTTGTGTTAAGAATCAAGTGGGGCGCCTGGGTGGCTTAGTCGGTTAAGCGTCCGACTTTCGCTTAGGTCATGATCTCGCGGTTCGTGGGTTCGAGCCCCGCGTCGGGCTCTGTGCTGACTGCCAGCTCAGAGCCTGGAGCCTGTTTCAGTCTGTGACTCCCTCTCTCTCTGACCCTCCCCTGCTTACGCTGTCTCTCTCTCTCTCCCAGAAATAAATAAAAAAATAATAAAAAAAAAATCAAGTTAGAAAATATCTATTAGCTTATTATTAGGATAATGCTGTGTTGATTGTGGGCTGTATTCTGGGTAATGTGGAATTACACACGCAAGGGCCAGCTTTTCATAAGCTTTTGACACATAATTTAGGATTCAAAGTTGTACTTAGGTATATGTGGCCCCAGAGCTCCTCCTGTGTCATCTACACCCTACAACTTATAACATTCCTACAACTTATAACATACAACTTATACATTAGTATATATTTCCCCCATAAGAGAGTATATAGATAAATGACATATAGTTACATACACAGTACATGTATTAGGTGCACATTTAAGTATTTGATAACAATTACTAAATGAATAAATGAGAGCAAGCTGGAGGAGAGGGTAAGAAAGCTGTTGGGCACCGTTGCCAAGAATCCCCTTGCGACTCACACAGCCCTCACTTCCACCTTATTCTGTTGCCAGACCCACACGGTGGAGGTGCTGCAGGTTGCCGGTCACTGGATTCCTAAGTATGCCCCTCCATACTCAGAACACACTTCGATTAATGTCTAGGGCCCCAGTTCCCTTGTATCCAGTTATTCTCCTGAGCTAAAACCAAAGGTTGAGAGAATGTGGGGTATGGATAAGTAAAAATACATGGATTCAAGCAATTTTTTGGTTCGGGGGGAAAAGAACTGAATTCAGATAAGGAGTAAAATCTCTATAGTTGGGGCAGACATGAGTTAGCATTGCAACTACACATCCTCAATCTTTAAGACTGCTTGATTATTAATGGAGGTAACAGGGTAGACTGAGAAGATGTGGATATCACTAGCCTGCTCCTCTGCCCTTCCCAAGTTAAACATAAAGAGATACTAGATACAATATGTATTCAAATATTATACTTTAGATAAGTTGAAAAGAAAGAACCAGTCTGATACAAAGTGGAAGCTCAAAACCATTATGATAAGCAGAGTTGAAGTCATGTGGTGTTTGGTGGTACATGCTATGGGATATTTTTCCACTGCCTACAAGGTGATGGGAAGGTGGCGATGGACTCCTTCAGAAGTGGAGCCATGAAGGAATTGTCCAAGCTGTGAATTATGGGCAGATTAACTCTGTCCATCAGTGGCTGCACTTGGGCACTGTTAGATGTCAGATCACTTTACTGGGCTATAATAGATAGGAATTCACGAAAATGTGAACATCAAGTTCATGATTGGGTTGTGAATATATACTACCGTCACATGGTAGAAACCTTGATGAGACACTACTGTTAAAACTGATATGAAACCAATAAGACTCATAAAACTGTGGTAGAAGCAAATGCTGAACTGCTTGAGGCAGAAACCCCTCCACTGAGACCATCCAGCATAGGAAGCATTTCTACAACTTCGACCAGAAACGACCTCTAGTATAAAGCATACAAGAAATCTCACTACACACTATAAACCATTAACAGCCAGCGTCTACAGATTAAAGAACTATATAAAAGGCAATTTTCAAGTACTTATTTAAAATAATCAAAGAGATTAAAAGTAAGTAAAATCTATCAAGGTGAATTCAGAACATTGGAGAAAAGGAAATTGGATATATTAAGTATAAAATAGTAATTCTAGAAATAGAAAATATGACAGTTGAAATTTAAAATAATAAACAGTGGCCTGGACCCAGTTGAAGGAAGGATTTGTGAATTAGAAATTAGATCTGAGGAAATTACTCAGAACGAAACATAGTGGGAAAAAGAAATGCAGAATATGCAAGTTATAAGACATAGAGACAACAATTAAATGCTTTACCATAAGCATTAGGATTTCCAAAGATGAATATAAAGAGAATGGAATACATGTGATAATCAAAGTGATAATCACTAATACTATTCCAGAATTGAAGAAAAATAGATGCGGATGGGGAGAGGGATTCACCTTAGGGCTTACTTATTTGAGAGAATCTTGCCTGATTCCACAGAGGGGTTTGGCTATTCTTGACCTGTGCTCTAATTTTATATATGTTTTTCACTGTTCCTACTATACTGTATACCTTTTGGGCTCAAGAACAATGCCTTATTCATCATGTATAGCTAAGTGCCCAGTATTCTTGGCATATAATAGGTAACTTGGTGAACATTTGTGGAGGAAGCAAAGAAGAAAGAAAGTAAGGAAGAAAGGAGAGAAGGCAATGGAGGGAGGGTATGAAAGAGAGAGGGAAAAGAGAGAGTGAAATTGGTCAGTATTAAATACTAAAGAATTCCTTGAAAAGATGTGTGTGTGTGTGTGTGTGTGTGTGTGTGTGTGTGTGTGTTCAGACATATACCAGTTGCTGCATAATAAAACTGATTACTTTGTATATAAGCCTATTAATCGTTACATAAAAAAACTTCTATTTCCAGAGAGATGGGAAAACAATTTTCAAAGTTGAAAATGCTATATATTCAACATCTTTTCAAAACGTATCCATGATGAATAGTGATGAGTAACTAATTATAACAAAACAAGTACAAAACATAACAGGGACAGTGAATGTTTAGTGCTGACTTGGCAACTGACATCCTGCCTGACGTTTGAATGTGCCTTACAGATTTAGGTGATTGAAATATTTTTACTTCCTACTCAAAGTTGAGCTGAACAGTATCTGTTTAAAATTTACATATAATACTCTGCGACTCTGCCTTTTCAGCAGTGGCTGACATGATAAATGCTAAAGTGTGCTTTAAAAAACCTTTCTTTAAAACAGTGAAAATTTGAAGTTATAAAAACTATGAGAAAATATTTCTGCAAGAATTTAAGTATATCTTATTAGATAAACTTTATCCTCTCAAAATAGGCTTTCATAGAAGTACTTGAGGAATAAACTCCCACCTATTGAAGATTTTTGTTTTATGATCTCTAGTGGGCTCTTCACACACATTGTATCCTTTCCTCTTTCCCCCAATCCTCACTTAGGAAGGAAGAAAATAGGGCCATAAACTATGGAATAAGGTCACACAATAGAAAAAACAAAATTGACAGAGGCCTTCCTGTCTCCAATCCCTTACACTTTCCGCTATCAAGTATGGATGGTTTTACAGATTATTTAGATGGTTTTAGGAATCTCTGTGAGTGGTGTTTGATAAATAAACAAGAGTGATACAAAGAGTTAATGTGTATACTTTCCTGCCAACAATGGAGTAACTGATCTCAGACTCCTCCTCCTACTGTAAACAACAACAACAACAAAACTAGACAAAATATATAAAGCCACACTTCCAGATATTAGACAACAGGACTATGATCCCTGAGAAGGGAGAAACACTTAAGAGAGCTCCGTCATCACCCTTATCTTCTGCCTTAAAGTTTTTTTTGGACCAAAGTATCAGATATGGAATCCATGCATATGGATACGGGGATCTCACTAAGCTGATGTGGCAGAGATTGGAGTTGGAGCTCATAAAGGGAAATAACTAGAATGAATTCTGGAGTGCTGGATTGGAATTGAGGTATTAATGTGAATTAATGGTTTATATAAATAAAGGTTTTCTTTTCTAGTATTATCCTTTTGTGATTTTGATGTAAGGATAATGCTGGCCTTATAAAATAATTTGGGAAGTGTGTTCCCATCTTTTTGAGTTTTAGGAAGAGTTTGAGAATGATTAGTGTTAATTTTTCTTTAAGTGTTCGGGGAAATTCTCCTGTGAAGCCATCTGGTCCTGGGATTTTCTTTGTTAGGAGATTTTTGATTACTAATTCAGTCTCCTTACTAGTAATTATTCTATTCAGATTTTCTATTTACTCCTGATTCAGTCTTAGTATGTTATATGTTTTGAAGAATTGTTCCATTTCTTCTATACTGGCCAGGTTATTAGTATATAGTTTTTCAAGTAGTCTCTTATGATCCTTTGAATTTTTGTAGTATATTTGGTAATGTCTCCTTTTTCAATTATAATTTTGTTGATTTAGGTCTTTTCTCTTTTTACTTGGTTAGTGTAGCTAAAGGCTTGTCAATTTTGCTTATCTTTTCAAAAGCAAACTCTTAATTTGGTTAAGTTTTTCTATTATTTTTCTGATCTCTATTTCATTTATTTCTGGTCTAATGTTTATTATTTTCTTTATTCTGCTAACTTTGGGCTTACTTTGTTCTTTTTCTATTTCTTTAAGGGATAGAGTTAAGTTGCATATTTGTGAGCTTTCTTGCTTCTTAAAGTAGGCATTTATTGCTATAAACTTCCTGCTTAGAACTTCCTTTGCTTCATCTTTCAAGTTCTGGTATGTTCTGTTTCCATTTTTATTTGTCTCAAGAAACTTAAATTTCCCTTTCATTTCTTCTTTGGTCCATTAGTTGTTTGGGAGAATGTTCATATTCTATATGTGAATTTCCAGTTTTCCTTTTGTTATTGATTTCTAGTTTCATGTCATCGTTGTCAGAGAAGATACTTGGTATGATTTCAGGGTTTTTTTAATTCGTTAACCTTGTTTTGTGGCCTAATATATGGTATATCCTAGAAAATATTCTATGTGTGCTTCATAATTATGTATGTTCTGTTGGTGTTGGATAGAATGTTCTGCATATGTCTGTTAGGTCCATTGGGCCTATAGTGTTTAAATCTGCTATTTCCTTGGTGATTCTCTGTCTGGATGATCTATTCATTGTTGAGAGTGGGGCATTAAAGTCTCCAACTATAATTATATGACTATTTAATCTCCTTTTAGCTCTGATAGTTTTTGCTTTATATATTTAGGTGCCTCAATGCTGGGTGCATAAATATTTACAACTGTAATATCTTCCTGATGTACTTAAGCCCTTTTATCATTACATAATGATCTCCTTTGTCTTTTTTTTTTTACTGTTTTTAGTTAAAAGCCTATTTTGTCTGATNCCCCCCCCCCCCCCCCTCTTTTTTATGTTGTTTTTCTTACTATTTTCTTGAAATGTTCTTTTCCATTCCTTCACTTTCGGTCTATGCTGTCTTTAAGGCTAATGTGGTTCTTTTGTGGGCAGCATATTGTTGGATCTGGTTTCTCTCTTCCTCCCTCCCTCCCTCCCTTCCTTCATTCCTTTCTTCCTTCCTTCCTTCCTCTCTTTCTTAAGAGGGTGTAAGCCAGGGAAAAGAGAGGCAAAAGAGAGAGAGAATATTAAGCAGGCTCCATACTCAGTACAAAGTCCAATGTGGGACTCGATCCCACAACACTGGGATCATGATCTGAGCCAAAATCAAGAGCTGGATGCTCAACCAACTGAACCACCCAGGTGTCCCAAATCTTGTTTTCATTTTTAATACACTCAGCCATTCTTTGTCTTTAATCAGAGTATTTAATCTATTTACATTTAAAGTAATTATTGAGGGGCACCTGGGTGGCTCAGTTGGTTGAGTACCTGACTTTGGCTTAGGTCATGATATTGCGGTTTGTGAGTTTGAGCCCTGCAAGGGGCTCTGTGCTGACATCTCAGAACCTGGGCCCTGTTTCAGATACTGTGTCTCCCCTGCTCTCTGCCCCTCCCTTGCTCGTGCTTTCTCTCTCTCTCTCTCTCTCCTTCTCTCTCTCTAAAAGATAAAAACAAAAAAATTTTTAAATAAAAATTAAAAACATAAGCAATTCTTGAAATGGAAGGACTTACTATTGCGATTTTGTTAATTGCTTGCTGGTTCTTTTGTGGATCCATTTTTCCTTGTTTTTCATCCAACTTCTTTTGTGTGTGTTTTGGGATCTGTTGATCTCAGTATGCTTTGACCCTTTATCTTGTTCTTTTATCTCATCACTACAGGATTTTCCTTGTAGTTATCATTAGGCTTCCATAAAACATCTCAAACATCCTATTTTAAACTAAAAACTTAACTTTAATAGAATTCATATACTTTATAGTTTCACTTCTTCCTCTCACATTTTAGGTTATTGCTGTTACAATTCATGTGTGTTTTTTTTTAATTGAAATAAAATTCACATAACATAAAGTTAATTTTAAAGTGTGCAATTCAATAACATTAGAGGGTTCATGTATTGTGCATCTATCCCCTCTATTAGTTCAACATTTTCATCATATCAAAGGGAAACCCCATATCCTTTATGCAATCACTCTCCATTTGCCCTCCCTCAAGCCCCTGGCAAATACTAATCTGCTTCCTGCCTCTATGCATTTGCTTATTCTGGATATTTCATATAAGGGAAGTCATCAATATGTGATCTTGGTGTCTGACAATTTTGACTAGGGTCTTCATCTTTCCTGTATTCCTTAGTCCTGAAGGCAGGAGAAAATAATTTATTTTTAAATTTTACCCAGTGAGTTTAAGCCCAAATTAGGGATTCTGACTTGACCTCACGCCTTAGAGAACTGGAAGTAGAGCTCTCAGCACCTTTCATAGAATGTCATCCAGTCCAGTTGAATTACTGGTGATGGTGAACACAGAACTATAGTTTTTCCCAGGTCATTGAGGAAACTGTCGGTGATCCAGAAAGATTAGGGACTCAGAGCAGAAGTTATGCCATTTGAAACCACTTCTGTAGGTATCTGGTGTGGTGGACAAGACACGGGCAGGGAACACCGAAGTGTTGCTTCTAACCCTGCTCAGCCACTGCACACGAGTGAGCTGGCAGGTCATTACTTCCTCTAGTTCTTGATTTCTTATCATAAGATGAGCAGGTTGACCTATAACAAGTCCAAAGTCCCTTCCTCTTATAAACTTCTTGGACTCTCCAAGATGGATGCTGTTTGCATAAATAAATAAATATCATGATCATGTGGGAACAGACATTGCAGCTTGGAGGCTGATTTCCAGTTTGGGAACATTGCTGTATAACCATTTACTACAGAGGAAAGGAGAGATGGGTAGTAGGATAGGTAATTATAAGAACTAACATTCACTTAGTGTTTTCTATCAGTTATTGTGGTAAATACTTAGATGTATTAATTCATTTGTGTGTCACAACAACCTGTGATGTAGGTACTATTATTACTTTCTTTATTCTCAGAAACTCAAGGCTTAGAGAGACTAAATTTTTAAGGCAGCTGGTAAGTGGGGAAGCATGCATCTTACCTATAGTTTATTCATTTTGTAACATGAACACTGAATCATTATATATTAGCATGTATTAAGCAAAATGATTTTTAATAACTCATACATCCAGTGTTTTATATAGTATGGCTATAAGTACATCCACTCTTAGGGAGAACTAAATAGAGATGCAGTGATAGTTCAATCAGACAGGGTATGTTAGGATAGCCATGTAAGTGTTCAAGTTCCAGACCTCAAAATGTCAAGTGCTGAACCAACAGTATTCCAGTGGTTAGTTATATTAAAAGGTCATTAGGCACTGGTTAGAGGACTGGAGATTTTAATTCTGTATGTTAGTATCCCTAAGCCCTAACTCTGGAGAGTATCTGTCTGTCTGTCTGTCTGTCTCTCTCTCTCTCTCTCTCCCCCACTTACTTGAAACACTGTTTACAAAAAGAGATTGAATCATGGATTGGCTATATGCACTTAGATCTTCAAAAAGTATTAAAGATACTTTTTTTTTATTAGTCATGAGTAATTTTGCAAGTAGCTTATGAAAAAGGACTAGGTATATAACTCGGTTTTCAGACTTACAGTGACTGCTAAATATTATCTGTTGTTAGTTAATTAGAGAGTTACTCTATTAGTGTCCAGAAGAAAAGATATGGCTGGCACTCCCCATAAAGAAACTTTAGTAAAGACTTTTCAAAAACTTTAGTAATGAATTTTTAGTGGTTATAGGACTACTTACTGGGTGAAGGGAAACTAATGAGACAGTTATAGGGCTAATAACTGCAGGAAACCAACATCAATCCTAGGAGAAGAAGCAATTAACAGAACCCGGCAAGAGTAACTGTACCTCTGGAGGTCAACTTACAGGACCTGTGGCCTTATGTAAAGGGAAGCAGTTTACCTATGGTGATTTGTAAGGAGGGAGCCAGATGGATAAGTGTACTGAACTCCCTCTCTCCCACCTTCTGATTCACTGCTCATGCCGCCCATGACAAAATCTAGTCAGAAGAGGACAAGGAAACTTGTTGGTAGAGTCAAGGAAGGTCAGCTCTCAGACAACAGGACAAGATAGAGGGGGTGGAGAATAGATCTATAGGGGCAAATGGAAATGTTCTGGAAATAAATATTTTATATAGTCACAAGTTTATTTCATCTTTGTATGCCAATCATATCCCATAAGACTGGGGGAAAATGAGAAAAGATTTTGACATTCTTTCCCTGATAGAAACCCTGACCATTTCTCATGGTAATAAGTCAAACAAGAGATGGATAATCATGTATTAATATTTATACAATGGTGCACTGTAATTCATGTTAACGATAATCAAGGAGATTCTCACTGTAAGAGGGAATAACTCTGCCTTGTGTGGCTACTAGGAAGTTGATAAGTTTGTTGCACTAGGTGAGTCCCAATTAAGGCCTTCAGACCTCTGTATTCACAAATATATGATCCCAAGGGCTGTCCAAAGGCAAAAACAATAAAAGTTGGGATTTATTTTCTGTGACTGTCCTTACCTATTTATTTGTGTTTCCCTTGGGCCTCGGTCAAATACCTCATTCTATCCTTGGCTGTCTAAGATCCCACAGTGTGCACAGTCTAGGTCTACGTTCATAAATTTGTCCATGACCTACATATATGTTTATATTTTTAAATCTTAGCCCTTACTAAAACTCACTTCTCCTAGAACCTTTTCTGATGAAGCCTGCATAGCAACTGGTTACACAAACTGAGAAACCAATTCAAGAAGAAACATGCTTAATGGTGAATAAATTTTTAATACAGCCTCATTTGTAATGGAAAAGGGATCTTCAACGGCACATTACACAGAAGTTTCTGAAGTAGGAGATTCTTTGATTACATATCAAATCACAATGGGAACCATCTTGACTACACATGGTATAAAGTTAAGGTTGTTTAATGTCTTTTAAGCTATCATTCATTTATCCAAACATGCATTTACTCAAGATCTGCTATGTGCCAGGCATCAAGTTAGTGCTGGGAGCGTTGAGATAAAAGTACTCTGGTCACCTGCAAAATGCTCACAGTTAAGATGCTCCAAACCATGTCACAGAGATACAGTGAGATGAGGTCTACAAGTGCACAATTTCAGGGGCTACTGGAGCAGAGAGGAGAAGAAACTATTAAAAATTGGGAAGCACAAGGTGATGAAAGGACAGGAAAGTCTTTCTGAAAGGCTTTCTTGAGCTGAGCTCTGAGAAACTAGTAGGAAAGAATTAAATGAAAAATGGAAAATTTTCTAGGCCCCCAAAATGGCGTGACAGCATGAGACATTTGAGAAACAGTAAAATGGAAAGAGGGAGTGTCTGTAAGGAGGAGCAAGAGTTGATACTGAGAAATGAGGCAGAAACAGGTTATTAAGGCCATTATAGGTTAAGTACAACATGATAGACTTCATACATTAGCCAATGGACTTTGTTTAATCATCCAATGAGGATGAAACCCAAGAGATAATGCATAATACATTTGTATTTTTCTGACAAGAGATGTGATAGAGGCAATGCTATTCACTGTGCATTTAATTTTATTTCTAGGCATATTTTCCAGACTTCTGACATCTAACTGGGGTCATAGGACTTACTCTGATCAATGGAATATGTGCAAGAAGTAACACACACCATCACCCTAAACGGTGCAGCTTCAAATGTTCTTCATCATGTTCCACATTCTCTCAATTCACCTATCAGGTAATTAAATGTGGGTGATCCAGTAGAGAAGTCCAAAGAAGCCCCAGGAGATAATGGAGCTATCCTTATGTCATCGCTTGAACAACTCCAGGAGAGCAGCCATTGGATTATGGCATGAGCAAGGAGTAAACTTTGTTGAGGTAAGCTTCTGGGATTTGGGATTGTTTTTTAGAGTAGATATCATGAATTACACTAATACAAGAGTATGTTGGCTCCTCAGAAAGGGAGTGATACAATGAAGTTTATATTTTAGTAAGATTACAGTAGCAGTATATAGAGGATAAGCTAGAGATGGTATGGAAAACTTGGAAGCAGGGAGACCAGTCATATGATTAGTCCAATAACCCAAGTAGGAAATGAAGATGTCTTGACTTAGAGCAATGGCGGTAAAGATGGCCAGAAGATACAGTTACAGGAAATTAACAGGTGGGAATTACAGTACTCAGGGATTAGTATCAGGGATCTAGAGTAGTGGTTCTTACCCTTGCCTGCATCCTAGAATCACCTGAGGAGTTTTAACAAGGCTGATATCCATGCCACACTTGAGATCAAGTAGGTCAGAATCAACATAGTCATAAACTCCCCAGATTATTCCAATGGTCAGCCAAAGATAAGAACCGCTGGTTTGAGCCATGGTCTACAAATATAGTCCCTGGACAAGAGGTTATCAGTGTCACCTGGGAAGTTGTTAGAAATGCAGATTCTCCTGCCGTACCTAGGGTGATCAATTGCTATGTCTCCCTGGGACTGAAGGGTTTACTAATAAAAGAATTTTAGTGTTAAAATTTGAAAGTCCTCCATATCAGACCTACTAAACTTATATTCAAGGGGTGAGGCCCAGCAATCTGTATTTATATAATCAATCCATAACATGCTATTTGCCACACAGCAAGCTCTTGCCATTTTTTTTTTGAATGAATACGTGAATGGAGAATCTAAAATTTCTTGCCTATACTTTTTGTACTAAGCCAGACTCCTTTAGCTCAAATCACACCAATCATACCATTTGGAGGTACCCAGGTTAGCTCTTCAGTTTCAGAAGACTCAAAATTAATCTGTTTTGAGCTATATTAATTCTTTGTTCTAGTTGGCAATCTTTTGGGGGGACATTTGTTTTGTCTTGTATTTTGCCTGGTGCTGATTTTTCTGGGCATTAAGCCCAGTTGGAATTAATTTGTGTTTGTTTTTTTCTTGGACAATGCTTCTAATTTAATGTGGGCATGGTCAATTTACTTATTATTACTCCATTTACTAGAATAAAGTTGTCCTGAGATCTAAGCACAGGGTTAAAAGTTAGACCTCTAGGTTTTTCTTCTGCCTCTTACTGAATGATCCCAACACATCTGGGTAAACAGTCAGTCAGCCAAATAAGCAAAAACACACCCACTACAGCTAGAGGTGGATTTAGGGATTAGCCAGCACAGCCTTGTTTTCCCACGTAAGGAGGGCAACCATACACCATGGTTCGTGAGGATATGTTGTCCCAGTAATTATTACTGGTGCCCCCCTTCATTGTTAAGAGTGTGTCCATTTGGAGAATTAATTATATGGTCACCCAATATATGATGGGCTTGAGAATTGCTTTAATCTAGGCCTAAAGCATGTAGTAGGTTAGTGACAAAACTGGACATATGGAAAAAAATATTTTCACATCTTTCTACATTAATCTGATTTTCCAAAAGTTCAGGAGAGGATGGTTTTTAGTTTCAAGTTTTAGTATAATTATCATTGTAATAATTTGACAAAAATATGAATATCACCATATCCAAATTGAAGTCCTAGAGGATCCCACTAGGATTAGTCTAGTCTAGCTTTTAGACATTGAGTCTAAAGCTTCTGATTATATTTTATTTTACTCCATTTCAATATTATCTATCATTCTATCTATCTATCTATCTATCAATCTATCCATTTTTCTATCATCTCTGTAAGTTTCTAATTTGAAAATCCAACTTACATAAAGGGATCTCGCGCCAGCAATAAAGTGGTAGCTTAGCACATAGACCTGCAACCAGATGCCTGCCATGTATTCTAGATTCATCAAAAGTCCTCTCTGGCTTCAATCTCCCCATGTCTGTTTCTTCATTTGTAAGAGACACATGATGACAATAACAATAGGGATTCTTAAAGACTAAATGATGAATCATGTGAATATTATGTAAAGTACTTAGTCATTGCCTGGCACATAGAAAGCACCATGCATGTGTTAGCTATGATTTTTGCTTTTATGATCATCTCACTTGCTGCTAACCACTCTTCCCTCAATGGCACATCAGAGTCCAGCAGCAATAAACCCTGGCCCAGATTCCCGTGGGTTCATGAAACTGCATGTCCTTGAAAGTGAGCATGGCAAAGGCAAAGGCTATGGCTTGCCGATCTCTGTATCCCAACTAACCACTATGGAAGTGGCAATAAGGTTGGCTCTTAATACATGCCTCTTGAATAAATGAATGGAAGGATGAATAAAATAATGGGACCATTTGTAAGACAGATGTCTCTGCCCCAGCTTCCTTTAATGACTTTGTCTTTTGAAGGGAGCACCCTTAAAATAAATTCCACAAAACACTGGACCTTTTAGAGAGTTCTTGATTTGGAAATGGAAAGACAGAGCAGGAAAGACTCTGAATAAAGCAGGAGTTAGAGTTACTGACAATAAGGATAGAAGACGAGAGGGAAATTTCCCTGTTTTTGTGGTGGTCTATTGCAGGCTATCTCTGGGGTTTTAAAATTTAATTTTCTTACATTGCCTGTAATTCTATCAGTTGGACAATAACTTAGATTCATAAATATCTTCTCTGAAAGAATGGAAATACCTATAGGGAGGGTATAGTATGATTAATAAAGAAAGATTCATATGTTTTAGTTTATTCCAATTTCATTTTTACTGATACCAGGTAAGATCACTTCCACTGAATTTAATGGAGATTTTGACTGCAGAAAATAAAAGGAATAATAAATACCTTTGGATCATGGAGTCCTGAATGGAAAGGATTAGGCCTGGAAGTGTGTCTCAGAAAGGTTTAGACCCTGGGGAGCAGGATGGCATGAGATGAGAAAGAGATATAAAAGGAGAAAAATATTAAAATAGTGTTTTCCTGGTTTCTGTACTTTTTTTAATCCAGAGCCATGGATAAACACAAGAAAAAGAGGAAAACTTCCTTTTTCTGTCTTATTTTTTTCTAGCTACATGGACACTACTGCCTTAAAGAGTTTAAGGTAAATACTGTGAATAGCATAGAAAGTATTTATAGATATGGGTATAAAGGCAAGAATGCGTCATGTATTTAAAAAAGCATCTTGATAGAATAAGAAAGAGACATATAATCTAAATGATTATGTTCAATTTATTTATATTAATGAAAGGAGACAGAGGGATGTCAAAGTTAAGATAAACAACACACAATATTACTAGAACTTAAGCTTCTTTTTTTAATTAAAAAAATTTTTTTTTCTGGGGTACCTCGGTGGCTCAGTGGGTTAAGTGACTCTTGTTTTGGCTCAGGTCATGATCTCCTGACTTTGTGAATCAAACCTCACATGGGGCTCTGCACTGGCAGCAAATGGCCTGCTTGGGATTCTTTCTCTCCATCTTTCTCTGCCCCTCCCTCACTCACACTATCTCTGTCTCTCTTAAAATAAATACACTTAAAAGATTTTTCATGTTTATTTATTCTGAGAGAGAGAGCGTGCACATGGGGGAGGGGTAGAGAGAAGGAAACAGAGAGAATCCCAAGCAGGCCCCATGCTATCAATACAGAGCCCCATGTGGGGCTTTATCCCATGAACCGTGAGATCAGGATATGAGCCAAAATCAAGAGTCCAATGCTCAACCGATTGAGCCACCCAGGTGCTCCTAGACCTTAAGCTTCTTGAGCCCAAGGGCTGAGCCTTACTCACCACTGGGTTCCCATAACCCATCCTACAGACAACCACATAGATTCTGTGGAATGAAGGGATGGATGAATTTGTGGTTAGAATAAAGTCAGGGACACACATATATTCTCTCTTCTTTGTTTTACTCTTTTCTTCCCTTTTTCATCTTTCTCTGAGCCTGCCTCTGGGCCCATTTTGACTGAGCACTAATGTCAGAAGTCAGAATTATTTAAAAGTTTTCAAGCTAGCATATGTCAAGGACACAGGCTACATGGAATCCAAAAAGGAGGTGAACCAACTAAGCCCAGAAATGGGCCTTCAAAAGGCAGGATCTACCCTAAGCTTGTGCCATTAAAGACAGCTACTATCTACTTTTCCAGCATGGCTTTTTGGTTCATATATTTGAGAGAATTTTACTGGCTACTGCAGAGCCAATGGGCTTTCTTCCTTGGATTAGTGTATTCAGTCTAGGTCTTCCCACTTTGTGCTGAATGGCATATTCATTTTCTGGGGCTGCTGTAACAAGGCACCGCAGATTGGGTGGCTTAAACAACACAAATTTCTTTGTTCAAATTTCTGAAGGCTAGAAGTCTAAGATCAAGATGTTGCCAGGATTGCTTCTTTTGAGGATCATGAGTAAAGGAGCTATTCCAGGTCTCTTTCTGTCTGGCTTATAGATGGACCTCTTCTCTCTGTGATTCACATTGTCTGCCTTTTGTGTGTGCAAGTCTGTATCTAAGTTTCCTCTTCTTATAAGGACACCACTAAGATTAGAGTCCATCGTATTCTGAGATACTGAAGGATAAAACTTCAACTTCTGATTTTTTTTTTTTTTTTGGTGGGAGAGACACAATTTAGCCCATGACAGGTACAATCATTCAAATGGCAGCAAGAGAGTATGAGCATTTCTTTTATTTCTGTTATTGAAACTTTACTCAATTGGTTATCTAGGGATAGTAACTCCAGATGAATGCTCAGACAACAAAGAGAGATAGCATCAAACACAATACTCCTATTATGTCCTATTGAAAAAGTTATACCTCCTTTTAAAATGAAAGTACTTATTTTCAAAATAGCTTGAAAAGATTTTTTCCAAAATTTTATTGTAATGTTTATATATTAAAATATTTATTTAAAAGTTATTTATTAAGAAATAATTTATTAAGAAAACATTAAGAAATCTAAATTACTCCTAACTTGATGTGGAAAGTCACCTGTGTCCCAGTTCATTTTTGAGGTATGTGTTATATACGGGGTATAGTACTTGTTCCTGATATTGGAGATTGGCCCTCGATACAGAGCATACTAAACCAAATCGGCATAAAAAGCTTCTTACAAGGCATACCAAATTAAGCTTGTGTTCAGTTTTCAATTATTCATCATCCCCAGGGCACCGGGAGTTGATGCCAGAGTCAAAACAACGGAAACAAGCAGTGTGGATTAGGACTCGGTGGTATAGAGCTGTGTACAATGCAGGAGAAACAAGAGGGTATGACAGAATGAATATGCAGCGCAGGCAGTCGCTGCTGCTGCCTTTAATCCTTCTTGGGCAACAGAAGCCCCTGATCAGGGGAGTCAGAGTCCGCATAAACTATGCACATACACAGCGAGCGAGGGAGAAATGTGAAAACAGAATGAGGAAAGATAGATGCAAATGAACAATTTTGGAATGCTGCCTTTGTATCAACGAAGGGTAGGGAAAGAACTTTAGGGGAAGCTTACTCTCACTAAGTAAAACCCAAAAGCTTACATATTCTGTACCATGATGCTCTTATTTTTATCTAGAAGTAAGAGATTAGTTCCACAGTCAAGTTTTATGTGTAAATATACTTATGTACACACACGCGCACACACACACACACACACACATACACACACTCAGATGTGCTATTTCTATTTCACATTAACTGCTCTTTAGTTTAATCCTAAATTGGGAAAAGAGTGATTTCAATGTAATAGAAAAGATCAGCTCAGGTGGAGCACCAGCAGGTGACAGTACCTGGCACTGTTCTTTCTTCAGGGCAATAGTCACACACGTCCGCTCATAGAGCTGGCATTGCAAACTCCACTGACTCACTTGGCAGGAACCAAATGAACTTGCTAACATTAAGACTGACCCACAAAGCCTTTCCACCGAAAATACTTTCCACTGAAAAGTACTTTGGGGTTTTTTTGCCCTGAAATTGGATAAACTGGTTTTATTTTTACTGAATTTAGTAAACATATTGCTATGGGCTGAATTGTGTACCCCCAAATTTATATGTTGAAGCCCTAACGCCCGATATGATGGTATTTAGAGATGGAGTCTTTGGGAGATAATTAGATCTAGATGAGGTAATGGGGGATTAGTGCCCTTATAAGAAGGTACACCAGACAGCATGCGCACACACACATGCACATGCACTCCTTCTCCAGGAAAAGCCATGTGAACACACAGTCAGAAGGAGGATATGTGCGAGCCAGGAAGAGTACCCCCACTAGAACCTGACCATGCTAGCACTCTGATCTTGGGTTCCAGTCTTCCAAAACTGTGAGAAAATACATTTCTGCCTAAGCCACTCAGTCTATGGTATTTTGTTATGGCACTTGAGCCGAATAAGATGAATATATTAACCATACAGGGTGGAGTTTGAAAATCAGAAGAGAAAAATTTCAGAAGATCTTGGAATGGCAGAGACTGTTTATGTTTTATCAATACGCAGGTAATAATACTTCATTTCTTAATGAATGTGTAGGAGGGAGAAAGGAGTTTATTTTATTGAGTACCTAAAAGTCTGGATGTGTTCCAGGAATATGCATTTTCTCATTAAATCCATAATCATCCTATGAAGTACATTGTCTTTATAGCAGAATGTGAACATAATTGCTTAAGTATGAAAACTTAGTCCTGTTTTGCTTTTCCTTCATTTCTTCTTTACATGGAAAAAAGGAATGCAAATATTCCCTCCGCATCCATGACCCACATTCTACTTCTGGAAGGATTTATGGATTAAGTCCTTCCAGTCCTGGATAAAAAACACAATTTTGTGGGGGGGGGGGTATTGATTTTCCTTCTAATTAGGACCAATTAGGAAATAAGATAACAGTAGAGAGATTTCCCTAAGAAACAGAGTGACCTGGGAAAAAATAGAAGATAGAAACCCACATAACCTTCACTTCCCAGCCCATAATGGAAGAGGGTTCTCCAGCTGGGGTGGGATGAAGAGAGGTCTCAGGTACTGGAGCTGAGAAGCTGAAAGATCCCAAAGAAGTGTGGCTTGTGGACATGGCTGGGGCCAAGAATCATATCTCCTCAAAAAAGTCTCCACATTGATGAAGGAAGCCTTAACATTCCCCTCAGCTTGTCTTAACTTTAGATAGATTGCTTCTTGACTATCAGCCTCCAACTTCCCTTTTCTTGGAGCAGTTACTTTAGAAAACTTACAATGTTAAAATCCTCTTACCCTTTGAGATGTAAATCATCTCCCAGACTCCTGCCAATTTTACACTCCAGGAATCTGTCTCTTGAAGACCTGCCAGCTACCCGTTTGAAATGTAATCATCAAGAAAGATAAGGCACCTATCTCCTAATCTTTGTGAGAGTGTAGGAGTCTTAGATAAGCATCAATTAGCAAACATAGAAATCTTAACCACCTTGACAAACTCCCAGGCTAAAAGCATGCTCCAGTACTTTTCCACTACCTCACTTTAAAACTCTCTGGCTTTTTGTTTCAACTAAGCTGAATTCCATCTCTCTTCCCTATTACAATAGTTGTGAATGAAATATTCCTTCCTTGGTTAACTTCTGGTGTAATTTTACTTTGAGACTATCCTAAGGCTAAAACAAAAGGACGGAGAGAAGGGACGGTGTAGACATCAACATGAACACGTCAGCAGTAATCTGTGTGGAGAGATGACCAATTACCAGAGAGACCTTCTTCTTAACTCTTTGACATCACATAAAATACAAACTGTGGGGGGCACCTGGGTGACTCAGTCAGTCAGTTGAGCATCTGACTCTTGACTTCAGCTCAGGGTGTGATCCCAGAGTTGTGAGATCTAGCCCTGTATTGGCATGGATTAAGATTCTCTCTCCCTCTCTCTCTGTCTCTTTCATTCTCCCTCTGTCCCTTCCCACCTCTAAACAAGATAAATTTTTAAAAAAGTGAAGCAGATCGGTGAACTTATGACTGGGGTTAAATTTCCTACCAGTCCAGCAGAACGGGAGCTCATGGTTAAGATACATAAAACAAAGTGTTCCTTCTCACCTCCACATATACCTGTCATGATACCCGGTCAATAGGGAAATAACAAAAGGAGGCTCAGATTCAGTTAATGGGTCAAGGATAGGGTGGAGCCTAGGACATCTGAAAAGGAGATGCCAAGAGAAGACAAGGAAGTTAAATGACAAACTAGGGGATGAGAATGAGTAGCCTGGGAAAGTGGAGGAAGAGTTCTATGAGACTGCAGGTAAAATAGGCGATGTTACAACAGGCAGGGCACAGGGAAGCCTGCTTAATTCTGGAACATGGGGTAGGTTTGACCTAGAATTGTTTTTAGTATTACTCCTGTATCACATCATCATCATCATCATCATCATCATAATGACGCTAACATTCAACAATTACTAGAGACTTTCTATAGTCCAAACCTGTGATTTACACTATTTTCACAATAATAAGAAATTCAGATAACATAATACTTAGAGCATTAATAGGACCACTATTCACTCAGTAGCTTTGAATCCTCTTCTCTCATTCTTCTCATTATATGTTAATAAGTACTGATAATCTCTAAAATAGTGGATTGCAACCACTTTTTCCCAGCTCTTCCAACCATTATCACCATTATCATCCAAGCCACCTTCATCTCTCCCCTACGCTCCTGCAAGTATCGCCTCTGCTCTCCCATTTCCACACTTGTCTTTCTATGACCTATTCTCCAGGAGGGAGGATGAATAATTCTTTTTTAAAAAATGCATATTAGATCTTATTACTCAACTGTTTAAAATCCTCTAATGGCTTCCCATCACCCTTAGACTAAAATTGCAATTCCTCACTCTGATGTGATCTGCCTCTGGCCACATCTACAATCACATCTCAGATTTCTACCTCAGAATAGTCTCATTTGCCATGTCCTCTACAGAGAATGGCTTTTCATCAGCCTTTTTGCCTCCTCATCATTGAGTCCTCACATTAAAGGTCCTCAAGCAAGCCTTACAGAACATTCCTAGCCAAAGGGCCCAGTCATTTTTTACTTCATTGACCTTTTATTAATACACTTCTGTCTGGAATTCTTATTATTTATTTAATTATTTATTTTCTCCCCTGCTAAGAATTCAATGGATACAGGGAGTCCCTATGTCTCTTGTTCACTGATACATATATTCCCAGTATAAGTAGAGCCCAAGCTACTCAACTGAGGAAACAAAAGATATGGACGTCAACATGATTGCTAATGACTGTCATGTTTTTGCCATTGAAATCTTACTTTAGTTCTTTTTAGCAGATCCTTATTTTATATGTTTCACAAATATTATGTGATGTTGAGGGGCGCCTGGGTGGCTCAGTCGGTTAAGCATCTGACTTCGGCTCAAGTCATGATCTCACAGTTCATAGATTCGAGCCCCACATCAGGCTCTGTGCTGACAGTTCAGAGCCTGGAGCCTGCTTCTGATTTTGTGTCTCCCTCTGTCTCTGACCCTCTCCTGCTCATGCTGTATCTCTCTCTCTCTCTCTCTCTCTGAAATAAATAAAACATTTAAAAAAATTAAAAAATATATTATATGATGTTGAATCCAAATTTTTTTAAAAATGTTTTTATTTATTTCTGAGAGAGAAAGAGACAGCGTGAGCAGGGGAGGGTCAGAGAGAGAGGGAGACACAGAATCCGAAGCAGGCTCCAGGCTCTGAGCTAGCTGCCAGCACAGAGCTTGATGTGGGGCTTGAACTCACGAACTGTGAGATCATGACGTGAGTGAAAGTCGGACGCTTAACCGACTGAGCCACCCAGACGCCTCTGAATCCAAATTTGTTTAGGATAGGATTCAAGGCTAACTCTGACCTTGCTTCTGCTGACCCATCTAGCTTCATTGTTCAACAATTCTCCCTTGTCTCTCTCTTGCTCCTATATGTTAGCTATATGTACACAGAACTTGTGCTTTCTCTCAAGGGCCGTGCACTTTCCGGGTTGGGATGCCTTCCCACTTGTCCTGCCGGGAATTCTCTTTCTTAACCCCGATAAGTGTTGAACATTTTACAGTCTCATCTAAAGTGTAATCTCCAGGAAGCTTTTTCTCACTTCTTCCCTTTTCCCTCTCAAGTTAGTTGTGAATCTGACACTTTGGTAACTGATGTCCGTATGCCCTCAAACCTCACCATTCCAGTGCATACCAGCCCAACTTCTGATTCCAGCATCTACCTCCCTGAGCTAGAAGGCTTCTCTCTCTCTGCTTGCTCACAGCAGGTGGACAATGCTGGGAAATTAATGATCTAGCCCCATTCCTCCAAGGTGTGTGTTCCACACTGTTTCCCTGAGTTCCCTGGGAGGTGGTACCTCACGGGGGTGCCTTGCTTTATACTGCATCCTTCCTTTCTCACTTCCCCACTTCCCTACTTGTATTTCCTTCACCCCTCAAATAAATTATTTTTACTCAAAATCGTGTATTAGTTTTGTTTCTTGGGGCAACAAGGTTAGGAGAGCATCTCATAGCACTCATCACAGTATTTTATAATTATTTGGTTGCTTTTGATCTTGCTAGAGCGCTTTTGGCAGCTGGGATTGTATTTTGCAGCTGCATTCTCTGCACTTAGCAGAAAGTATGTACGTAGTAAGCCTGCAGTAAATGTTCACCAAATCAGTGAACAGTGCTTAATAGATACCTGCTGAGCTGAACTAGAAAATAGGATTTCTTAATCTAGGAAGGAAGGAGACTGATATTTTTCACATGGCTTGGTTTTGAGAATGCTTTTCAGTTTCTAGCAGTTTCTGCAATTTAATTCTGTTAGTAGAGATTTGTAGAATAATTTTTTTCCAACTCTGATTTTGTTCATTCTGTTCTATTGATTATTTGTAACATATAATTTAGCAGCTCTCAATGTCCTGGGCTCCTCTTCAGAAATGAATAAATATGTTGGGATTAATATCAGAAAGTCCATTTACTGTTCCTTATAGCGCAGCCATTGCTTTAAGGGTGTGAATTCTGCATTTCCTTTTAATTCTGGGAAATCATGACTCTGCTCTTTATTTTAATTTTGGTTATTGTAATCTAAATCAATCCAGAAAAAAACTATCATAGAGAAAAAATATTTTCTTTTTTATAGTAGCAATTTTAGACTTTATTCTGTTCAGATATTAGCAGTCATTAAGCACAGTAATTACAGTTATTGCTACATCAACATAGCGTCTCAAAAAAAATCTGAAATAAAAATCCAGTAAACTGCTATCCTCAATTGTTCATTGGAGCAGGAATATTTTTAAAATATCTTATGTGTTCTTTTTTTGGTGATAAACCCAAATTGCATTCCATAGGTATTAAAACTAAATCTGTGCTGGAAGAGATTAGCCTGTCTGATTCCCTATATCAACACTCATCTTCCCTTTCTCTGGTGCCCTGTTCTTTGACTATTCCAGAAGCTTAGGATTACATATTTAAGTATTCTTAAAATTTCCAAATAAAAATTCTCTGCTATATTCCTAACTCTACTCCAGACTTTACAACTGTTATTTAGGAAATACTTACTGTCTGCCTTACCCAGCACAAAGAGTAAACATTTTTGTTCCGTTAATATTGGACTTAACTAAGTGCCTTGCATTGGGATGCCAGTGAATGTGATCCATCCCATACTGAATCAGAGGCTTTACACGGGCTCCACTGTTTGGCTCACTCGGCTTCTTTCCCTACTGTCTTTGTCCTGAGAAGGTGAGAAGGCAGTGCCCCAGGGGTTACTGCTCCTTTGACCTGAGTTCCAGGATGAGAGACAAAGGAAGCCAACCTAGACGTGTTCTGTAGTCTGTGGCGGAGCCACCACAGCCCACCGCTGACCTCCGAATGAGACATTAGTTTATGTTGGCAGACACTGAAATAGTTTGGGGATCGTTTGTTATGGATTGTTGTCCCAAAGCAGACAAGTGCAGCAAACTGCCACGCAAATAAGTAAAACAGTTAAAATTATAATACTCAAAAGTTGTTTTCATATTTAGCAATTTTATTATCTATATTCTCTATGAATAGAATTCAAAAATTGATGTCATAAACAACATTAATAAACATAAAATGGAGTACTTTGAAAAATGCTAGAGACTTGACAGTTTGTCTTTCTTCCTTTTTGAAGTCTGAGCTAATCTATTTGTCTGTTTATACGTTCTAATACTTCCAAATGGAGCTAAATAATTTTCCCAATATGTATCACAACTTTTTAAAAAATTAGCTCTTTGCTTGGTTTCACCAGCATGCTTATGAGACTAATTTGGGCACTCATGGTATGTAGGGTACATGCTGGGGGAGGGGGTGCAGAAAATTCACCTTTCCTTGTATTCATGGCTTTTGCACCATGATGAACACACTGTACGTTATTTATAAGCATTTGATTAAATTAAACTGCAATGTCTTGACATTATTTTACTCCGTGGTTAACACTGGAGTTGAAACGATATCATGGTAGAACAACTTGGCTATAGGGTTTCCAGATAACAGTTCTATGAATCAGCCATGCTTTCCTTTTATAGCATCAAAAATTATTATTAAGTATTTTATTTATTCATAAGACAAATATATATTGATGATCAACCTGGCTTGGGTATCTGTGTTCCCATCCCCAAGAAGGCCACAATGTAGTTGAATAGAAAATATTACTGTGAATCAGGAGAGAGGTAAGAGATGTTCTGCTGCCTGCTATTGAGGACAGTGTGCTTTGTTTCCTGTCCAGGCTAGGAGACAGAATCAATGGCCTGGTGATTATGCTCATTATTGGGAAAAAGGAGTTTGCAACACATAGCTTGATTTTGCTCACGCTAATCCTGATGGTAATTTTTCTTGACCATTCATCACCATTTTCACTTCTAGCAATGGTGCCAGCAATGTTAACATCTGCTTGAAGAAAAGATATACAAATGTTCTATTTAACTATAAGATATTAGCACATTTTCCTAAGAAATTCAATTTTGGAACAGATGCCTACAGTGCTTATCTCTCATTGAAGACATAGCACTTTGTTTCTTTCAGGCCTTACTTACAGCTGACTTGATCAGGGAAATAATCCTACAGCTAATCATCAAGATCAAATTTTATATTTTCCTGCTGGCAAAAGGCTTTAAAGTTGAATTCTAACATTCCTGAGACTCTGTTAATTGTAAAAGCAAAGTCCTTATGAAATTTATTCCATTACAGAAATCAGCACACAATGGTTTGTTGGCAAAATCCACCTAGTGCATTTTTTTCAGGTATAATTGACATATAACATTATATTTGTTCTAAGTGTACAATGTAATGATTTGATATTTGTATACATTGCAAAATGATCACCACAGCAAGTCAACTTAACGTCCAGCTATTGTCTGTGTTTGTAAATAAAGTTTTATTGGAACATGACTGTACTCATTAGTTTATGTATTGCCTACCACAGAAACAATACAGCCTGCAAAACCAAAATTATTTCCATGTGGCCCATTGTACAAAAATTCTCCAGATTCGTTTATTAGCCATATCATGGTTGGTGGCAGACTACGATTTTTTTTTTTTTTTTGCATTATTATCTAAAATCTGAGTCAGGCATATCCCCTGAATTGGATCTGAATTGCTAAGCCATTAGAGGTAAAATAATACATCATATTTGAAAGGCCCTTTGTTAGGGGATGAGAGGACTTTTGTTGTGTTGTTTATTCATTCCCTCAGCAGACCAGAAAGTGTCAGGTCTTTTTATTTCCACTCTGGAAATCCTGATAGAAAATGTGTGTTTATGTATTAAAGAAAAATGTTAGTATATGTTGGGCGATAGGGGGATGAGAAAATTTTTCAAATGATGATGAGTCTTTTATATTACCTTTAAGTATTTTCAGGATGTCCTTTTTAAGTGTAAGATAAATGTGGATAAACAAGAAAGAAATGGGAAGTAAGAATACTGAATTTCTTAAAATAAAAAAAAAAACTCTACAACTTACTCTGTTATTCTTCCAAAAGAATCTTCCTCCACATTCTGATTTTAGTGAGTTTCTATAATATCTACTGATATCTTCTCCCTATCTCTGCATTAAAGCATGTGTTATCTTTACAGGACGTTAGTAATTGTCCAGATTATTTATGTTACTCAATCTGAGGAGAGAATAAGAATGATTTTTGACTTGCTGTTCGCTGATGTTCCTGTATTTATAAGCTGCTGTCATGATTACTTGGAAAATACACAAAGTGAACCACATCTGTTGGTTTTGAGCTGGCACAGCTGGAAGTTCCTTAGTTTATGTACTAAACTTTTTATATGAGTATGATTTTTAGTTGCCTATTCTGTCTGTATTTATGCAAATCAGTTTATTTATAAGTAAGTAAATAATCATTTCTAAGACAACATCTGCACTACTGTCTGATTATTAAACACCTGCAAAGTCAGCTTGCTGTGAATTGAAGGCCATATACTGCTTGAATCAGACCACAGCTTGAAATAAATTTCAACCATTTGTGTTCGTATTGATCTCAATCTTAATTTGAGACATTTATTTATTGGTGATTGGTCTTAGATATGTCCTTTATTTAAAAATATTTTTGGATCTTCCAAATATAAAAATCTGATGCAATAGGAACTAAAGAAAGATGTAAATTTTAATTCCGGACTCCCACGTCACTTACCAAGTATGTGACCTTGTGACCATGTGACCTCTTAGTTTCTCTTCTTTCCTCTGTGAAGTGGGGATCGCAACACCTATCTTGCAGGGATTTTCTGAGGATTAAATAAGGAAATGTATGTAAGCATCTTGCACACTGCCTGATGCACAGTTATGCAATAATTATTGCTTCTCTTTCTTTACTTTACATTCCTGTTATCCATACTAAAGCATAAAGGCCCTTCCCTCCAGCCCATCTAAAATACAAGAAAATGGGGTGCAAGCGTTATTCAGAGACTGAAAGGGAGTGCTTGAGGAGGTTTTAAGCTATGCCTAGGGCTACTAGAATAACCATTATTGAAGTGCATAATAATTTCTTTTGGGAAACAATGAAAAGCAAAAGGAAAATAAACAAACTGGAGGTAGAAGTTATACATTTTAATATTTGAATGTCTTATAGGTAAAAGGATGGAGCTGTGAATAAATTATTTTTGAAACCATTAATGCCAGGAATATAATGTCATACAGAAATGTACCGCATATCTAAAGATTTTGTCAGACATTAAAACACAATTTAAGAATTATATTGATTTTAGTTTTAGTTCTAGCATCAATATTTCTGCCAACCAAATAAGTCGCAAACATGTTGACAACAGGATCTTGGATTAAAGTGAGTTTATAATAGATTAAAAGTTATTTCAGTTCAGTATCTGTAGCGGTTAATGAGATCAATTTTATTTAACCCATCTCCTGTATTTACTTCTTGGACAACCACTAGCCAATTATAGTGAAATCTTTACTGCCGTTTTTCTAACTCCTCTATTGATCATTCTTCTATCAGTGGTGCTCCCACATCTAGCTCATTTATTAATTTTTTTTCTCTCCAGTCAGTGCTGACCTCTATTCATTAGAGGCAACATCTGTGGACTTGAAAGCAAAAAAAAGCTGGGTTCTCATCTTTTCTCTGCCACCAATTAGTCATATAGTTGGAGAAATCACTGATATTCTCCAAGTCTCCAATTCCCTCTTTTGTTGGGCCCTTATGGATTCACGGAGTTGTGGATTAGTTGAAGAAACGCTGGACCAAAAGTCAGGAGATGTGAAATGTAGCATTGAGTGACCTCAGGCAATTTAATTAATCCTGTTGGGCTTTAGTTTGCTCATTTGCAAACTCTCATGAAAGTACTTCCCACAGCTACTGGTGTCATCTACATTCCTAACAACTGAGCATCAGTTCTGTAAGTGATCCATGCAAAACAAGTAGACTGCCCTAACTGGTAAAGGCAGTTTCCTTTATTTAAAGGGTTGTAAATCATTTGGTCTGCCTATTCTGGTACCTTTAATAACATCATACTTAAAGCAATGTTTTAAAAAATTTCAATATAGTTGACACGCAATGTTACATCAGTTTCAAGTATAAAACATAGCGATTCAACTTCTCTTTACGTAATGCTGTGCTCACCACAAGTGTGGCTAACATCTATCCCGTTACATCACTATTACAGTATCACTGACTATATGCCATATGCTGGGCCTTTTATTCCCCTACCTTTCATTCATTCCATAACCAGAAACCTGTGTCTCCCTCTCCCTTTCAACGCATTTTGTCCAACCCCCACATCCCTCCACTCTGGCAACCATCAGTCTGCTCTCTGTATTTATAGGTCTGATTCTGTTTTGTTTTTGTTTGTTTTTTTTTTTTTCAGATTCCACTTATGAGTAAAACCATAGCATTTGTCTTTCTCAGTCTGGCTTATTTCACTAGGCATAATACCCTCTAGGTCTATCCATGTTATCTCAAATGACATGATCTCATCTTTCTTACAGGTGCATAATATTCCGAGTGTATATATGTCACATAGTTTTTTATAATGGCCAAATAGTAAATCAGTAATAATCAAACCACACTCTGAAATGAGAATTATATGCATTTTCTATGCAAGGAACAAAAAAACTCATATCTAAGCAAGAGATTAGAAATAAGTTTAATCAGATTATGTCATAACATTCTTGACCTCCTCCCTAAGGAAGTGTGTTTGCTATTGGGTGTGGATCTGTCTTCTCCTGAGATCTTTATTCATTTGTCCATTTTCCTTCCTCTGCCACATTGACCGTTCCCCATGCCAGTCCATGTTGCAATGCTTGCTCCCATGTTACTAAATTTCTAATATAGCTGGTAGAGGAGTTCTTGGTTTCTGTGTTTGCAATTGCTCAATGGTTAGATTTTAATAAGAAATTGCTTACCAAATGACTCATTAAAGATGTTTGGTTTTGCCTATATGCTAAAAATATTTCTATTTCTGAGAATTCTGGTTGACATTTTCTGTTATGCCTTGTTGTGTCTCTACTGACTTACGGCAGGATTTAGGGACAATACGTTCACACTCTCCATTTGGTTGTAAGAAACCTTACAGATCAAAATCTATACGCAATTTCTCCTCCATTGGTAGAGGAATGACTTCATGGCCATCCTTAGGAGCTATCTCTCCCTGATTATAGTGGCCTGAACATTTTTCTATTTACTCTCACATTATATCTGCTGTTGTATAGCTGTAATTTAGTTTCCATAAATGCTGGTCAGTTCTACTTCTTGTGCAGAGATTAAGTCCACATCCCCAGCACCTCACATGCTGGTCTCTCACACTCTGCATCATTATACATCTGTCAACTTAAACCTAGAGCTGTAGACCTAATTGCTCCATGGTCAAGTACCAGACAACCAGGGACAGCCCCTGTGCCCCAAAGCCTGATGAAATTATCCAAATTAGCCAACCCAAAGTCTGCTTATCCTGCCTTACCTGTTTCTTCCCACAGAAACCACAATAAAGGTGCTTGCATGTAAATCCCCTTCTCCCTCTGCCTCTTGACCAAACCCTAGTGGTCTTGCATGGAGTTCTCCCTAGGAAACTGCGATTGTAACAAAACTGTAAAATGCTTTCTGGTTTCTCTCTCTTAATCTGTATCTCGCCTCACCATACCTCATCCAAGGTAATATGGTTAAAACAATAGGTCATATATATTTCAAGTTTTTCTCAAAGATTATACTTATCAGTAACCCCAATAAATACTGAGAAAGAGAAGAAAAAGGACATGATGCAACAGCAAAGAAATTTGCCATTTCTTAACAGATCCTCAGAAGTTTCCAGGTAAATATCTGAAACAATTTTATGTAAACACAATTCATGCTGGAGCTATTAGAGATTATGTTGGATTCACTGGACATTTCTCAAATGGTTTGTTTTTATTTCATCATTTCTAGCATTTGAAGATTCATTCCTCTTGACATTATTTAAGGTCCCTATGCTGATTCACTACCAACTATTCTTTTGAAAACATACACGCAGGTACAAAATATCTAAACCTTCATGGGGCGCCCAGGTGGCTCAGTTGGGTAGGCATCCAACTTCAGCTCAGGTCATGATCTCACAGTTCTTGAGTTTGAGCCCTGCGTCAGGCTCTGTGCTGGCAGCTCAGCGCCTGGAACCTGCTTCAGATCCCGTGTCCCCCTGTCTTTCTTCCCCTCCCCTACTCATGCTCTGTCTCTCTCTGTCTCTCAAAAATGAATAAAGGTTAAAAAAAACTTTTTTAAGTATCTAAATGTTCATTAAATTCTAGAGAGGAGATGATTAGTTTTGTTTACTTTGAACTCACTCAGGTTCCCAGTTCAAGAGGCTGTGGCTGTACCTTGTAACCCAGATAGCTGGTGACTTCATTTCATCCCTGGTGCCTGTGTAGCGTTTCAAGGGCCCAATTACTTTCTCTAGTGGTATTATGATCTGAGGTAGAATTGGCACACTTTTTCTGCAAATATGTCACATACACTAGCTCACTAGCTGTTCTCCAAACAAGTGTGAGGCAACATTGGGGCAACTAAAAAGAAGAAAAAAGGTGGCAATAAATAGGAAGAAGGAGTTCCTGTTTGTAGCAGCATATTTTTAATAGTGGGAAACAGTGTCACCTCACTATACAATTCTGACCACATAAAAATGGCACTTAATTACATGAGCTGTATCTACACACATACTCCAAATAAAATTAATAATTCAAATGCATTCTTTGATTTATTTACCTCATTCTAAGTCCTCTCTCCCTATTTCCCCCAAGATATTTGGCTCTGTTCTCCATTTTCCTTTACTTCTATATCTAGCAACGGCTGGATAATTTTTAAAACAAGTTAATGAGGGACAAATAGTGTCACTAAACTTATTACTGACCAATGTTTCAGGGTACAGTTAAAAAACTGTCCCCTAAAGGAAAAAAACATACTCTGAAATCTTTATAATACAATCAATAATTTAGAGCTACCATAAATAAAGCACTTTTAAATTTATTCAAGACAAATCTTGTCACTGTCGTTTATGAGCACCTGATGGGCCACTCATCAATAATTAATCCAAAAAAAGCTTCCCAGTTGGTGAATTCAAACTGAATTTTTCTCTCTAATTAGTGTACTGTAGAAATGGGTATTTCCTACTCTCATTGTATATTCCTGAATATGCATAAAAGGATACTAATGAAAATTGCTTAGATGGCCTAACAATACTGAATGGTGGTAATTGGACTAAATTTTACATGCCTGGATTTATTTAATAAAATCTTTCCTGTGCATATAAAGTAAGAATCAGTTTCCAAAGCCCATATATATTACATAACTCATATCTCAAGAATCTTGCTTTAAATAGTGGGTCATGTTAGCAAGAGCAAAAAAAGACCACTTGTTAATCAACAGATCTTATGACTGGCTTTTTTTCCTTTCTTTGAATCTTGTGAGTCCATTCAATGGACAGTGTCTTGTGTTTCTCCTTTGGGTCCATGGCTGAAGGTGTGGCCTGGGACGAGGTCCTTGAGGTGTAACGTGCTCTCAGCTTCTGACTTTCAGTCTCAGCTTCCATCTCTTATCTCTGTGAGGGCAGCCTTCTTTGTTTCACATCCCCAATTTCTGTGAGTGTGTCTCAAAAGCTCTGTCACATGTGTAGACCAAATTCTACAAGTTTGAATCTCATCCAGTTTTATTAAATATCCACCCCTGGGCCAAACTACCACTTCTAAGGAGATAGAGTCATAGGGTGTCAATATGGCTACTGGGTCATACTCTGGGGTCTGGGGGTAAGCTCCCAGAGATGGAGGTGCAAAGTGGATCGAGTAGATAACTTAAAGTTTCTCACAACGAAATATCCATTTCTCATTTTCCAGGTCTTTGCCTGTAGCATTCATTTCCAAGTGAAGAACCAGGTGGTAGCTCTAAAGCTGTTATTACGTTTAGGTGTTATTACAAACATCACATATTTCATCCCAGAGCGGGTTTCTGTTGAAAGAAAGCAGTCTATCTACCATTCTGTTGTATGGAGTATCAGTTAAGTTATGCATCATCTGACTATAAGCCATCTCTTTCAGAAACCAATTCCAATAGGAACAATAATGTTGGATTTTCTCTAATTTCTCAGATTGTTCCTAGGACAAGTGTTTGTACTAAACCTTGAATAGTGCATAAAAGAAAGTGACTGGGTTGGACTTAGCTGGATCCTATCTTTTGATATTTTTAAATTTCAGGAGGAAAACCTTTTGATTCCAGGTATCGGCAAAAACTTTGGTGTGCTACTCTGTACCTTTATGTAGGGCACAGCCAAATAAATGTGGTGATTATGTCATAAAATTTTTAGACATAGAGAAGGAATTTTTGATTTTTCAGGAAATTTTGGAGTAGGTCAGTAAGCACAGAGAAAGAGGTCAATTTTTTCCAGAATAAATGGAAGGTGCTTAGCATTAACCTGTGAACCCCACCTCAAAACTTTAGGAAAATATAACAGGGCCTATAGCAGAGAGTTATTTAAATTCTTACTTAACATACAAAGAACCTAGAAATTTTCTCTTTGTACAATTATCAACATGTCACACATGTTGCAGGAAAACACAGTTGCTCGGAGCTTGGATTGCATCACACAGAACTGAGTTGGAGACTCAGCTCCATCATTTTCTATGTGTGTGATGCTGACCGGTGGGCTGTTTGAAACTCAGTCTTCTCATCTACAAAATGTAAGAGCTTACTCTGTGGATTATATTAATGTTGATAAAGGACTTATTATGGGATCTTGGATTGGATTAACACTCAACAGGAATGATTAACATTTACTCAGTACTTAAAATAGGCCAGACACCATTCAATGTACCTTACATATTCATCTGATCCTCACAACAATCCTAGGAGGGAGGTACTCACTATTATCCCTATTTTAAAGATAAGGAAATCAAGGCATAGAGAGGTGCAGGATAGCCTGGCTGGAAGTGACAAACCCAGGATTTGAACCTGGCAGACTGAATCAAGGCAGACTGGCCAGCGCATGTAATCTTAACACAATGCCAGGCAGCCTTTTCGGTGAATGTTAGTTATTGTCAGTGTTGTTGTTGTTACTGTTGCTGCTGTCACCTTAAAATCAGAGCACAAAGTAACATGCACTCACACACTAAAGCATAGTTACCTAATTGGGAGAAGAAGACAGCGAAGGGCAACCAAGTCTAATATATCCAGAAAAGGACATCTTATTATATTAGTGTGCCGGTAAGGATATTTAATATGAGTATAGGTTGGACTTTCCTCTAGTGCTTATTCTGCTTTTAAAATATCCTAGAACCTTCAGAACTGCCTATGGTTGTCCAAAGTGCCAAAGATTACTGTGCTCTCCAGCTGCTTCTTGCTCCTTAATTACTTCTAATTTCTGTTCATCATTAACACTTTTGAGAGAGAGAGAGAGAGAGAGAGAGAGAATCTTAAGCAGGCTCCATACTCAGCACAGAGCCCAACATAGAGCTTGATCCCATGACCTTGGGATCATGACCTGAGCTGAAATCAAGAGTTGGATGCTCAACCAACTGAGCCACCCAGGGGTCCCATCATCATAACACTTAATCCCTTGGTGACATGTATCTTAGCCAAATGCTAGAAGGAAATATAAGTAGTTAACTAGTTAATCCACTAATGTAGATTACTTGATATATTCCCAAAGAACTGACATTTTGAAATAAAATCTTATTAGCATAAATGAGGTTCTAATCCCAGATACTGTGTTAAGGAGATGAATTTCAGGAAGTACAGGATTTGAGGTTGGGAAGAAGGTGTGGGCAGGGATAGGGAAGAAAACGATTTCCTAACAGTTAAAATAACACTCCAGTTTTATCTGGCTAATAAGTTACCCTGATCATAAAGTTATTCCTGGATAATTATATAGCCTCTGCACCATCAATTGTAGTGCTCCTTAGACATTACTTTGAGTAGCTTTCATTTGACCAACTCATGAGATGCATTTGGCTTTTCTCATTGAGATCATAATGTTTTCATGTTAGCTCTTTTCAGTGAGTACTAACACCATAAACTCATATTAGGAGGGTGTGGTAGGGCATAGGAGTTATCACCAGCCTCTCAGTTCATTTCAACTTACAGAAAATATAGGTCCTGAATAATAACATAATCATGGAGGAGCTTGATTAAATCAAACCTTAGACCCTGTTTTAGGTAAAGAGGCAATTTTTATAATTGTGTGTTTAAAGGAATAGTACTTAAAAATCTATGTTTCCCATCTTGTATTATGGCTTACAATGTATTCAGTCATGGACTTATACTAAATACAGATACACTTTTAGGGATTGGTGTTAATAATTTAACTAATTGATGCTAACTTAAAGACCATGTTAGGCAATATTTTCAAGATTTATGACAAAACATGCAGACATTAATAGTAAATCTATTTTTCAAAATGAGGAAAGTGGGGCTCAGAGACATTAAGTGTTTTCTGCAGGGCTTTGCTGGTCCCTGGCTGAATCAAAAATTGAACTCAAGTCATCGAACAAGAAAGGTGGAACTTTCCTCATGATACCTTATGGACTAGAGGCCGGATTGTGTTGGTGTCTCTCAAGCCTCTTTCCACTTCGCCACTCATGTAGTAATAGCTCACCCTGTATATGTTTCCACTGTTATTTCTTGCCACATTCTCTGCCTCTTTAATCTACAAGAGCACCACACTATTTGTGATTCAATGCACACATCTTCGTTTTACTCCCCTCTAAATTTTTGTTCACAATGTACTTCCCCACTTAGAATATCTTCATAGCAGACCTGACCTCCTACCTTCTCTTCTCTTTTTTGGGATAGGTGGATTCTTTCCCCCTTGTAAGGTCAACCTCAGTTGCTACCCACTTCAGGAAATCTTACCTGATTTCGTGGACATGCCAAAAATCATTATGCTTATTTATTGAACAAAATGCATGTACTGCTATATTAATATATTGTGTAACATTCTCAAAAATGGAAATAGAGAAAATAGAAATCAGACTCCCTCTATTTTCTTCCCATACCCTACTAAACTGTCATGTGTATTCCACTTGGGACACCACGGGTCTATAGCCATGGTTCTCACGTAAGACTCACCAGAAGATCTTGTGAAAATGCATTTTCCCAGTTCCCCCTTCAGGCAATGAATCTGGGGGAGATTAAGTGGGACCAGAAATCTGCCATCTTTAGAAAAATCTCTAGTAATTAGGATGCAGAGACCACATTTTGAGAAACACTGCTCCGGAGAAAAGAAGGTATTTGAAGCCACTGCATATGAAAATACAAAATCACATCAGGATTCCTCTCTTAGCAAGATCTTTCTCGTAATAGAAACTGTTGAAGTATCTGTTGCTGTGCAACAAATAATGCTGAAACTTCAATGGCTTAACACAAAACCCATCTTATTTCCTTGTGATTTGGTAGGCTAACCTCTTGGACTGGATTCAGCTATTGTTCTGCTGATCTTGCTGGGGGACACTCACTGCAGTTACAGTCACCTGGCAGATAAGCTGAAAGAAACGGGTCTGGGGATCCTCAACTGAGAGGCTTTGTCTGTGTTCCTTATGCCTCATCTCACAGGCTAGTCTGGATTTATTCACATGGTGGTTTCCAGGTGGCAGGAAAGGATCAGGCCTTGTGCACAAGCACTTTTCAAGCCTCTGCTTGCATCATGTTTTCTAATGCTCCGTTGGCCAAAACAAGTCACATGACTAAACTCAGTGTCACTGTGGAAGGGTATTACACTAAAGCATGGATACAGGGAGGTGTGCTTCATTGGGAGAATTGCTGTAGAAATTTATTAAAACAAAGATTCATTTTACATAGACTATTAACAATATTTAGCCAATTTCTTTTTAAGTTAAAATTTAATTTATAGCAATGGCTGCCAGTGCTGTATAAACTAATGTTTTCTATGAATAATAGAGGAATATTATATGAATATTATTACCCCTAGCTGCCTCTGTTTCAAACAGATGCAACATAGAATGAAGAAACAGAACTATGACAAAGACCAGGAAACTCTTTTGCTTCATCGTTTGCTTATGGATTAAAGAAGTAGAAGGTAGAACATCTCCACTTCAGATTTTCCTCAACAGCAACTTTTAGGTTTGCATAGAGCCTGCCAGAGGCCCATATACCTGGGTCAAACAATGTCAAACACCAAAGGCCAAAGAAGTTGTTAACAGCACTCTGTGGGTACAGCTGGCCAAGGTGGATACCTGGATAGAGAAGTCGTAAGAGGAAATGAAAATCATATGACATAGGCCGTTAAGGATGTTTGGCCTGATAGTATATTTGTAGGAGTCAGGGAAATAAAAGGTTTATGTTAGTCAGTTATGAACATCTTGGGATTTTTAAAACAAAAAATCTACCAAACAAAATCAAGTAGTAAATGGATTATAGAGTAACATAGGGGAATGTTAAGTCATATTAACCATGAAAGAAAACACTAGAGTTTTCTTCCACATGTGTTAATTTCATCTAGAAAGCTGTTAGTGTAAATCTGAACCTTCATTCAATAAACCAACTGATACTTATTTCATAAGTACTTCTCTATATAAAGTACTGATTATGATATTCAAATTTATAATATATTAAAAAGCTGACAGTTCAGTTACCCAAAAGGCAAAAATCTCAATTCTTGCTTTTTAAATTATTTTTACTAATAGGGAAATAGAGTACATTAGAAATTGGTGGGAGCCATTCATTTAATTTTGGCTCTAAATTTTCTACTTTGCTTTTTTAAAAATATTTATTTATTTTTGAGATAGAGAGAGACAGAGCATGAGCACAGAGGGGCAGAGAGAGAGGGAAACACAGGATCCAAAACAGGCTCTGAGCTGTCAGCGCAGAGCCCGATGTGGGGCTCGAACCCACAAACCATGAGATCATGACCTGAGCGGAAGTCGGACGCCCAACCGACTGAGCCACCCAGGCGCCCCTCTGCTTTGCATTTTGCCTCTTTTGTTCTTTTGGCTAATTTGAAGTCCAGAGTCACAGTGTTGTAAATCCCTATTCATGGTCCAAGGTTAATAACACTTGGTAAGAGAAAGAAAAGTCTTTAATTTGTTTACATCACACACATGTATTTAATCAGGTATCTAAACACAAAAACTCTTTCTGTTCTAAGAGGCTATTTTCTAAACTTCCTTGTCTCCTTTCCATTTCACAAGTCTTTAGTAAGTACGAAGACTTACTCATTGTACAAAATGAGAAACATCTTGGTCAATACCTAATTTATTTGATCCATATAGACAGATGGACCAGAACATCTTGGCTCAGAGAAGGACTATTTCATCACTTTTAAGTGATAGGAGCAGGGATTCAAAGCTCAATGTAGTACTATAGAGATCATCCCAAAGTCAAGAAACAGGGCACTCAAAACAAACACAAGATGAAGGGGTTATTGTCTTACAGCCAATGGGCATCATTCAAGGGCCTCCTTAGTCACCTTTCCTTTCAGAGTACTCAGATATAACCCTCAGTCACATTCCAATGATCTTGCCCTCCATGGATTCTTTCTCTCCCTACATCTTTCACTCTCTGCCTGAGCTGCTCCTCTTTTCTGTGAAGATCAGTTTGTCCATGATCATCCAGATTACGAATAGGAACAAGATAAATGTGTTCTAATGTTGCTGAGCATTGATAGAGGGTCTACTGTATGCCAGGCATATTTGCAGATGCTGGATATACAGCTGTGGGGCATTACAAAGTCCTTGCCCTCCAGGGACTAACACTCTCTTGGGTGAGATGGATAATGTAGATTATGATCTACACACACACACACACACACACACACACACACACATTGCACACACACATATACATACAGATGTCTTTCTCCTCATCTTCCTCATCTCTTTAATATATTTATGTTGTTATTTTGGTTTAATTCAACATTAAGTGTTTACATTATTTTAAAATTATATTTTTCTATAGTCACAATAACACTGTCTATTCCATATACAATCAAAAACCTATCTACTTCTCATTGTGTACATGGCTAAAGCTCTGGCCCAAGACACCCTCACCATTTGCTAAATTATTGCAATAGCCCACTAAATAGTCTCACTGCTTCTTCCCTTGTCCACCTACAGATACTTTTTTTTTTCTTAAATAGTTTATTGTCAAGTTGGTTTCTATATAACAGCCAGTGCTCATCCCAACAAGTGCCCCCCTCCATGCCCATCACCCCCCTTCCCTTCTCCCCTACCCCTATCAGTCCTCAGTTTGTTCTCAGTATTCAAGATACTCTCATGGTTTGCCTCCCTCCCTCTCCCCAACTATTTTTCCCCTTCTGCTCCCCCATGGTCCTCCATTAAGTTCATCCTAATCCACCTATACATGCAAACATATGGCATCTCTCCTTCTCTGCCTGACTTATTTCGCTCAGCATAACACTCTCAAGGTCTGTTCATGTTGCTACACATGGCCAGATTTCATTCTTTCTCATTGTCATGTAGTATTCCATGGTATAGATAAACCACATCTTCTCATCCATTCATCAGTTGATGGACATTTGGGCTCTTTCCATGTTTTGGCTATTGTTGAGAGAGCTGCTATGAACATTGGGGTACATGTGCCCCTATGCATCAGCACCCCTGTCTACAGATGCTTTTCAACAGAGCTGTCAGAGTGAGCTTTAAAACTCTTAAATCAAATCCTGGCACTTCTCTGCTCAACAACCAATTGGTAAGCCATTGTAAAGTAAGCCGTGTAAAGTAAAATCCAAAGTCCTTGAAATGATCTTTCAGATCTCAGGTGAAGAATTGGCTCCATCCACCTCTCTGATCTCATGTCACTTTTTGTCATTCTCACCATTCTTTCTGAGCCCCGCTGGCCTGTGTGCCATTTCTCAAAACTGCCAAATGTGCTCGCCTTGTGTCCTTACACTTATTCTTTTCCAGGAAGACTCTTACTTCAGATACGCCAATGCTCAATCCCTCACTTCCTTCTAGTTTTAGTAGAAATGTTATGTCCTGTGTAAAATACACCCCACGGTGCTCCTTTTCCTGCTTATCTTACTTAATTTTTCTCTAGCCTATGATATATTTTCTTGATGTTTGTTCATTGTATACAAACATGGTTGTAATTTCCATGAAGATGACAAAATTGTCTAGTTCATCCACCGTTCTATTTCCAGGGTCTAAAGCAATGCCTGGCACACAATAGATGCTAATTATATATTTGTTGAATGAATCAATGAATTGTTCATATTTAAGCCACATAATATACTACTGTTCATTTTGTTTCTTTTGTAACTATTTGTCTGCCCTGGCATTAATGCTGTTTTTGTTTGCTGGATTGTTTGGTTTCTATGCACTTAATCAACTTAGGCTAAATTATGCTGAGGTAAAAAATAACCCTCAAATCCTAGATGCTTATGACAACAAACGTTTATTTCTTGTTCAGTTCTTTATAACTTCAGATGGCTATCAGTCTCCTCCAGGTTCCTTTTTTCTAGGATGTGGGATGAAGAAAGAAGGAGCCCTTATCTAGAACCTGCTAGGACATAGAAGAGAGAATGGAAAAACCACATGATGCCTCTTAAAACTTTCACATAGAAGTGGCTATGCTACTTTTGCTCTCATTCCATTGACCAAAGCAGGTCCCATGGCCACCCCTGACATCAGTAATGCAGAAAATATACTCCGTTCATAGAGAAGAGTGTCAGGGAAACCCAGCAAATACTGTTGAGCAAACAACGCTGTTATGATACCATTACTTCTTTCCCAACTGTCTTGTAGAATGACACCACACCAGATAACTTTCTTTTGGAGACATCTCCATGGAGCCTCTTTCCTCTAATATACATTTCTTGTTCTCTAGTCCTGCTGGTATTCCTAACGGTTCACTAACACTCTAGGGACTTTCTTTCCTCTCTTTCCTTCACTTAATCCCTAGTTGCTAGTCCTTCTCCCTCTTGGTGTCCTCCTAATCCTTGTGAAGCCCCACCTCCAGTTGTGTCCTTGACAGCAAGTTTTTGGCATCATTCACTCTTGCTTAATGTCTCTGTTTTATCTTCATATTTGATTATTTGTATCTCTAGGTTATAAGTCATTTTATCTAAGAATATTGTCCAAGAATTATACATCCTAGGCTGTGAATGATTTTGCCAGAGCATTTTGAACGCAAGACTCTACCTAGTACCCAAGATTGTACATCTGAGGCCCTTCTACCACTACTGTCAGGAATGTTGTTCATTCATCCCAGCCCCACAAGCTTTCAAGATTTTTTTAATCCTTGCTGTTTGGAAATGGCATGATAATGTCTGCTAACCATCAGTTTCGTCCAGGAGTTAGAATCAAATATTCTCTATTTTCTAGATATTTCAAGTAGGAATAGAGTTAATACAGTGAGTTACAACTTTGCACAACTAGGGGGTGAAGATGAGGAAGTGCACGTCTTGCGAGAGGGCAGCAGTTATTGATCTCAGCTTCTTGTAGCACAAAAGTGGGTGGTTCTCAAGAGGAATTCCAGACTGTGTGGAAAATCTCCACATCTGCCAACATCCAGTAACCTCTCCACAGCTGGTGCCCATGAATAAAGGCTTTTACTTCTCTTCTGCTCTCCAAAGCTCTTGTGAATACTTCTCGTTAGTAACATTAACAGAAATCCTGAGGTAAGGGAGCATGGGAAAGTCTCCAGGTTTTATTCTAGGGATGGACTTAGAATAGTAAAGATGATCCTGTGTGGACAAAGCTGCCATGCAGTGGGTTCTTATTCTTCTGGCACTTGGTCGGCTTGTCCAATCTGGAAACTTATGCCATAGGAAATTCTGTTGAATTCCTTATTTGGTAACATCTTGGTTTCTTTGTTCTTGGTTATCTCTTTCAGAAATTCCTATTCATGAAATAATAAAATTAAAGTGCTTCATTTTTTTAAGCCCACTCTCCTCTTTTCCATTTCTTTGAAATAAAATTTTTCTAAGATATTATAATTTTATTTTATAACACTCTATTGAGTTTTCAAATTTTCTGGACATATGATATATATCTATATATTTAATTTTCAAGAGCAATTTTATGTTGTTAGACTCTTCCTCTTTTATTTTTTTTATAGTTTATTGTCAAGTTGGTTTCCATATAACACCCAATGCTCATCTCAACAAGTGCCCTCCTCCATGCCCATCACTCCCCTTCCCCTCTCCCCCATCCCCATCAGCCCTTAGTTTGTTCTCAGTGTTCAAGAGTCTCTCATATGTTTTCACTCATATTTGGAACCAGAGAAACTTAAAAGAGGACCATGGGGGAAGGGAAGGGGGAAAAAATAGTTGGGGAGAGGGATGGAGGAAGACTCTTCCTTTTTTAAAAAGTGACTTTTCCTGGGGTGCCTGGCTGGCTGACTCAGTCATCTAAGCATCCAATCAATGCTTGATTTTGTCTCAGGTCATGACCCCAGGGTCATGGGATTGAGTCCTGTGTAAGGCTCCACTTTAAGCATAGAGCCTGCTTAAGATTCTCCCTCCCTTTCTCTCTGCCCCTCTCCCCAACTCATGCTCTTCTCTGTCTCAAAAATGAACAAAAAAATTTAAAGTAGCATTTATTTTTCATTTCATGGACACATAGTTTTAAACATATTTAAGTGTATTAATGATAGCTTTTCTTAACATTTTGCTTCTGTTCCATGGGTTATCTCTGTTTTCCTCTTGTGGTTGTCTCAGGCATTATTTATTAATAATTATATATCTCTGTAAGTATGTGGTAATACTGTGCTTTTAGACTGTTTATTGTTGAATGGTTCCATGTAACTAGTTCAAGCAGACAGTAGTGAGGTGAAGGGATGTGGGTCAAATCAGATCATTTAACTGTTCATTAGAGGCCCTCTAGATTTTTCCCACAGGCTCTGGCACAGTGATTGGGCAGGCTTGAGGTAGTGGTTGTTCTATAGGTTTAGATCTCTGATCAACTACAACGTGCAAATCCAGCCTGGCAACCTGTGGTGAGGACGTGGCAGGAGTGTTATTTTATACCACTGAAATTTTGAGGTTGTTTGTTTTGTAGCATAAGGTCACCTGTCCTCACTAATTGGGATTTGTTTTGTCTGGTTATTGTCTTCCGACTTACAGAGATGTGTCGACTATCTGGGGATCATTGGCCATCCTGTCATATTTCAGAGTGAGGCTCTGGAAAGTAATACCTACTTAGTGGATGGGAGCAGGCTTTCAACCAGGACAGCTACATAGAAATCTGTATATGCATGCCATAGGTTGGGGACATGCTAGTATCGTGAGAGGAATTCTCCAATATTCTACCTGCTGGTGTAGGGAGGAGGAGCTATTAACCTGGATTCCAGCTTCCTGAAGACCAAGGAGGGGAGGGAAGTTGGAGTCTCACTCTAGCATCAGTATATTTCTCCTTCACTCTGCTTTCCTCCAAGTCTTTCACCTCTTCCCTCTGGTCTGACTTGTATCACCAAGTCTGGAGTCTCCCTAGTTTAATTTCTCCAGAGAATAAACCTCCTCTCTCCCACTGGGTTTGGCAGCAGGTTTGTTGTCTGTGTGCAGAAAACAAAGAACAGGATATTGAGCTCTAATTTTCTGATATACAGATTTTCAACCAGTCCTATTTGAGTTTCGCCTCTTATCCCAAATTTGTCTAAAATTACCTGGCACCTCAAAATCCAGGTACTCTTTCCTGCAGAAAATTTCAGCTTTCCATCTTTCCAAACATTATCCACAATTTCTTATTTGTTGTTATTTTCTCTTCTGTTCTCTTTGTCTTTGTGGATTTATACCATCTGTATTCTGTTCCTACCACATTAGTGTTATTTGAGGAAGAAATGGAGATAACTGTCCTCAGTCTTACATTTTTAACCAGATGCCCCCAATAAATGCAGACACTTATCAAACATGACTGTTTTAGTCCCCTTGAGCTGCAGTAACAAAATACCTCAGCCTGAGTAGCTCATAAATAGCAAAAGTGTATTGTTTACCATTCTGGAGGCTGGAAGTCCAAGATCAAGGTGCCAGACATCTCCTTGTTTCCTCACACTGTGGAAGGGGGCTAGGGAGCTCTCTGGAGCCTCTTTTGTATGGCACAAATCCCACTCTGGTATTTACCCTCATGACTTAAATGCCTCCCAAAGGTGCCATCTACTAATACCATCACTTTGTGGGTTAGGATTTCAACATATGAATTTTGAGGGGACACAAACGTTCGGACCACAGCAAAAATGAAAAGCTCCCACCAGTCTTCTAAAATATCAGACTCCACTTGCAGTTTATGCCATCCAGTTGTTTGTACACCACAGTTACCATGGCAAGATTATTAACTAGAGAGCAGAAGGAAGGGAGAAGGAAAAATGTTTCACTGGGTGACACTGTATGCCAGGTACTTCGTTATGTACTTTGTTTTTTTTATTGAAATATAATTCACATGCCCTTTTTAAAATATAAAATTTAGTGGTTTCTAGCATGTTCATGAAGTTGTGCAACCTCCTCTGTACTTCATTTTATTAATCTGATCGATCTCAGTAGTAGCTATCATTACCATCTTCTTTGTGATAAGCCCACTGAATCAGGCTCATAGAAACTAAGTAGGTTGCCCACAGCCTCACATGTATTTTAACAAAGGTTTATAGGTTTCAAAGTCTAAGCTTTCCCATTGCATCTTGCCACCCAAGCAATGGTGATTTTTTTTATCATGTTCTTGATCATGCCTGTGAACCCTGAGAAATTACTGTTTTAAACTCTCTCTATTCAGTGTGCTCATTCATATGTTGGAGAAGATTGCAAAGACCATCACACTTTTACATTTGTATTGAACAGTTTTTCTGAGCTCCTATATTACCTAACTTGATTTAAATGGATATGATGGGAATTTAATGTGCAATACTAACCAGTTTCAATGAAATTCATATCTATGTAAATTAAATAAAAGATAACATAGCTTAATTAAATGTTAGGGTCTTAATCTAAAATTATGTTTTCATCTCTAATCCTGATGGCTCATAGGTCAGAGACCTTGAACTCTTTCAAGAAATTCTTCTAAAACCAGGCTGAAAGCAAAGAACTCTGATTCTGCTAGAAAGGCCTGGAATGTGGCAGAAAGTTGTCAGAATATAATACTCGGTGTCATCTTTTCTTTAATGTTAACTGTTACACATTTTATAGATAATCCCCTGGTATCATCCTCTAAGAGATTAATTTCAAAACTTCATGTTCATTTGTTAATATGTGTCATAGAGGAAGGAGCACATAATCCCATGCGCTTGTGAAATGTACTGATATTCTCCACACATATTGCAGCCATGGTAACAGGAACGAGAGGCAGTAATATTGTATTTCATGTACTTGACCTATGGTTCTCTTTCTGTTTGGATGGGTGCTTGTGCTATCAATATCAAAATTGTCTGCTGGAAGGAATGAGAAGTACTCCCAGTCCCCTCACCCCAAAATAAATGACTAGAGTAACTATTACTAATGAAAACAGAGCATTTACTGCTTTAAATAAGCTTACAATACAACACCAAAATGACCAATATAGAGCAGTGGCTATCAAGTGCTGTCATCAAAGCAGCATCATGACTATCACCTGGGAACTTGCTAAAAATAGAAATCCATGGCTGAACCCCTGACCTACTGAAACTGGAGCCATGGGGTTGTGGGTCCAGCACTCTAATTAGACAGGTTTTCTACCCCACTGATGCTAATGTCTGGTAAATGTTGAGTCCTGTGTCATGTCGACAAACAGAATAATAAAAAAATTAATCACAAGGAGATCACGATATACTCAAATTATTTTTGAACAGTATTCTATAGTACAATCATAAGATAATAGAGCCTGAATGAAATTCAAGGACACATTTGGTCCCAGCCTTTGTATCCTGTCAGGTGAGACCTAAACAAAAGATAACATTTCTATTCCCTTCCTGAGGTATAGGAATGGAGAGTCCTCCATTGCTCTCATTTCTACTTTATACTGCTAGGTATCATGAAGATTAGAAAAATCTGGTAGGATCCAATTATGACTCAAAGAATGGTACACATGAGACAAAAATCAGAGGGAAGGTATCAAAGGTGCTAATTGTGAACTATGTTTTATGATAGAAGAATCAATAACTTCTTCCTCGTGTCTGGCTACTCTCTTTATTCTCTGGGAAAACATTTAGTAGCCTCATTTTGGAAATTTTTCTAAACGTATATAGATTGGTTGTCTTTATTCTAACAACTGGCAAGTGAATTACCGGTGCCCCCAAACTAACTTTTCTGAGAGCTAATGCATTCTGCACACCATACCAGACTTACTTAATGCATTTGCTTAAATTTAAAACATAAAATACTAGTCTTTATTATATCTTTGGAAAGCAAAGCAAAGAAACTGAATAATAAGTTACTTGTAAAGCCCCCTGAGTTAACGATTTTAACACTTCCTCCATAGTCTTCCAGTCTTTTTTCTATGCACTTTGATTCTATGGTACTTGTATTTTTGTACTTTCTGGTTAATTAACCCAGTTTATATACCACAAATACTTTGTGTCATTAAGAAATCTTCATAATCATTGTTTAATATAATCACATAATATGCCAACATATAGATATACCATGATTTATCTTATGGTTTTACAATTGGGGAATTAGAATTATTTCCATTCTTTTCTTTTTTAAACTTTTTTAAACTTAACTTTTTAATAAAAATCTTTGTACATAAGGTTATGTCTAAACTGCTGGTCATTCTCACTGAGCATTTTCCAAACACTGAAATTATTAGGCCTAATACCATGATATTTTAAAGCACTTGATACTTTTGCCAATTTTCCCCCAAAATGTTGTATTAATTTCTCTACCCACCAGCAGATTCCAAGATGTGTCTCATTTCACCTTCACCAACAAAGGTTTAATTTTGTTTTAATTATAGGTAAAATATGCTATTTCTTTATTATGTTAATCTTCATTTATTTCATTACTAATTAAGTAGAACACATATTCCAACGTTCATTTATTTGTATTTGCTCTTTTAGAAATCTTGCTCATACTCTCTATCCTGTTAGAGTGTGAGTTGGTTTCTGGTTGATTTTATAAACTCTTTCAAGGGTTTTTAAGATCTGACTCTAAACAATATTAAACAACACATTAAATAATAAAAAAATGGAACTAGTCAAATATGCGCCAGGCAAAATTCACTATAACGCTTCGTTTATAATGAGTGTCTTCTCTGGAGTGCTTAGTGGACAGCCCACCCAGCCTTCTGTGCTCAACTTGGAAGAGCTGGTCACCTGCAAGTCCGCCCCTCCTACAACCCCTGTTATAATCCTCCTGGATCCATCAGCTTTGCTTTTCTCTAGTCTAAGCCATCATCAACTATTGCCTGGATTATTGCAAGCATCTCCTGATTCCTGGAATTATAACTGGGTCCAATTCAATGGAAGTCTAATTATATTCCCTATCCCTTCTCAAGCTTAAAACCTTGAGGTGGACTCAGTACCTACCTATAGGTTGACTTGATGTCTACCTACCGTCCTTAGTACATGGCCTGTATCTCTATTCTCAATATTCATTCAGTACTAGGTTTCGCCCTCCTTTCTTTGCTCCACCCACACAGTCTGAGTTTGAGTTTCTTTGCATTCCTGTAAATCACCACGCTTTCTTCAATTGCAGGATTTTTGCCCAGGATCTTTTATCTTTCAGGAACATTTATTTATGCTTCCCCTCCCACCACATTCCCTTTACCTAGTTAATTCGTGGTCTTTTACAACTTTGAGGTTTCTGCTCAATTTTTTTACTACAGTTCCCCACCGCACCCTACTCCCCCAACCATCTAGGTTAGGTTTTTTTTGAAATGTGCATTCATAAAGCTGTGTTTCACTGCATTGTATGACTTTTCTTATTGCAATTATACATTAATTGCTATGAATTTGATTAATGCCTGTCTTCCTCACTTTTTGTCTTCCTGAGAAGAGGTAGTTTTACAGGTTGGAGCTAGGTGTCAATTGAAGTTAAACTCCTACCTCCCAAAGACTGGGAGAGAGGAGTGCTACTGTCCTTGATTATTACAAGTCAAAAGGATGGCTCCTTGAGAAGAACATTCCTGCCTTACAGAATTGGCAAAAGGCAATTAATTAATTTATTAATCATTTGAGAAAGAGAGTGAACACGAGCAGGGGAGGGTGAGAGGAAGAGGGAGAGAGAGAACCTCAACAGGCTCCATGCCCAGTTTGGAGGCCAACCCAGGGCTTCATCTCACAACGATGAGATCATGACCTGAGCTGAAATCAAGAGTTGGATGCTTAACAGACACAGCCAGATATCCTGGCAAGAGGCTTTTGAAAGATTTACATCTCAAAGGGATGAAGAAAGAATTCACAAGTTTTCTAACGTAAATACTGAAAGAAAAGAGAGGCCAGTATAGTCAAAAACTGTTTAAATTTAGAGTGGCCTTAAGGTTGTTTTGGTCACTCCCCAGGTACAAGTTCCCTACCTTCTACTCCGGGTGCTTGAAAGAGACCAGGGCTGCTGAGAGGCAAGGTTCCCAAGAGAGGGTGCAGTGGAGTTGAGGGTATGGGCCTGGATCCGTGCTGGAAGACTGCTTTATCTTCCGAGACTCTTCTACTCTGCTCCAGGTGAATCTTCTCACCTTCCAGCAAATTCCTTCTCCTTCCTTTAATTTCCATTTCATCTTTCTCCTCTTCTCTTTAGGGCTGACCTTTTCTAGTATCCTGGAAGTGCTTTTGTTTCTGTTGTTTGTTTGCTTGTTTTCATTTTTTAAGAACCTGTTAAAATGGTTCCGAGAAGAGAATCTTTGTCTTGAATTTAGGTCCACCATTTCTTTGAATCTTGTTATTACTTCAGTAAAAGCTAGAGAGACGAAAAAAGACCCTCTGGGTACCAGAGAGAGAGAATAAAAGGAGTTAGAAACATCACATACAAACAGATTAATACTTTGAGATATAAACCTGCTTCACAGTAAAGCGTTCTTAGGAGCTTTTGTGGGTGTGCCAGCCCCAAGCAGGCTCCTTGTCCATAGATGGCGCTAGATCTGTGGAAGCTCTTCTTCCTTATAACCTGTACACTGTGAATTTCCACCCATCTTTTGGGTAATCTCATTCCTTACCTCTAAAGTACGTTCTTAACTCAGAACTCATTCCATTCTTCCACAAAGTAGTAAATATTTATTGACCACTGAGGATACCCACAACAACATACAAAAACAAAGACAAACAAAAACTTCCCACTTTCACAAAACTTTGGTTTTAGTGGGGAGACACTGATAATAAAATAGTAAGTAAATGGTATAGTATAGCACAAGTTAAGAAGTGCTGTAAAAAATCTAAATCAGGAGAAAGGGTAAAGAGGGAGTGATGATTTTTTTTTTTTTTACAAATAGTTTATTGTCAAATTAGTTTCCACATAACACTCAGTGCTCATCCCCACAAGTGCCCTCCTCCATGCCCATCCCCCCCTCCCCCCCACATCCATCAGTCCTCAGTTTTTGTCAGCATTCAAGAGTCTCTCATGGTTTGCCTCTCTCCCTTTCCCCCACCATTTCCGCCCTTCTTCTCCCCCTTGTTCCTCCGTCAAGTTCCTCCTAATCCTCCTATACGTGCAAACATATGATATTTGTCCTTCTCTGCCTGACTTATTTCGCTCAGCATAACCCCCTCAAGGTCCATCCATGTTGCTACACATGGCCAGATTTCATTGTTTCTCATTGCCATGGAGTATTCCATGGTATAGATAAACCACATCTTCTTGATCCATTCATCTGTTGATGGACACTTAGGCTCTTTCCATGTTTTAGCTATTGTGGAGAGTGCTGCTATGAACATTGGGGTACATGTGCTCCTATGCATCAGCATTTCTGTATCCCTTGGGTAAATTCCTAGCAGTGCTATTGCTGGGTCATAGGGGAGTTCTATTGTTAGTTTCCTGAGGAACCTCCACACTGTTTTCCAGAGGGGCTGTACCAGTTTACATGAGGGAGTGATGATTTTAAGCAGAAGGCAGTCATGCTGGCTCTGCTGGAGATGATACAGTTGAGCCAAGACTTGAAGGATCTGGCTAACTGGAGAAAGAGAACGTTAGGCATAGAGAGCAGTGCAGTGGGCAATTTTGCAACCTTGACACTGTTAACACTGAGGCTAGATCATTGTTTTGGGGGGCTCTCTGGTGCACTATGGGATGTTTAGCCTCATCTCTGGCCTCTACCACCAGATATGGTGACCAAAAATAACTCTAGACATTGCCAAATGTTTCCAGTGGGGGGTGGACAAGTCATCCTTGGTTGTAGCTGCCGAGTTAAGGCAAAACTTTAGTTTGCTTAAATCGGGATAATCTTTACTTCTATCCTCTCAACTGTACGTGACTTATAGCAGATGCCCAGTGTGTGCGTCATAGTAACTGGAACACTTTAGGACTTAATAAACATTTGCTGACCTACTCTTCTCTGAACCTCTTCCAATTTCTCCTTCATCATCTAGGGAAGGAAAAAACAACCTGAATATTGTAATGTCTTTTCTTTTTAATTAATAAAAGGATTAGTTCCTGGTTCTTGTGTATCACAATCGTCTTATGTATCAATCTCTCATCTCCTGGTAGGCCAGGGTCGGGTTTATTCTCTCTCTTCATCCTGTTTAACTCAATCTAAACACACTCTTCTTTCTCCTCTCCTCATTGATTTTTGTTATTTCTGTGCCTCCTCCTCCTTCTTTCCTTTTCAACTCCCTAAATCTTTCTTGTTATGCTTCATCCAGTGAGACCTCTGAGCTTCTCTTCAGAGTAAGATCAGCCCAGGAAGTCCCAGCAGACTTTAAAAACTTTCCAAAGATGGTAGAGAGGTGAGGAGGAGGATGTGAGAGAAGAAAAGATGAAACAGACAGAGACAGAGGCAGAGAGAAGAGATTAGAGTACAAAATTTAAGCCATTATCATAAATAATTGCAAAGTAATTGACACCCTTTATATTGGATATAATGCTGGTAGCCTATTTTGAATTTTCACTATGATGATTAATTTGGATCGACCCTTTTATCTATTTATCTGATTTTTAGCTCAGGCTCCTGTTTATTACCAATGTGCAATTACTTTTATTATCTGGCAATAATAAACCAATAAGCAGTAACATCCTTGCCTGAAGTAATAAATCTCTGAACTCCCTAACATTTTAGTTTTAATTTTCCTATTAAACTTACCACTCACTCTCTTATAATAGTTATTGGAATATGCATCTTCTCTCTTCTATTAGAGTCTATGAAGACAGGACCTTTATCTTACATATCTTTATATAAACCTACATAAATCACCAACGGCACCTAGTCTATTCAAAATTCCACATTCTCGGGAAACAAAAGAATAACAACATCAGGCAGGAGCTTCCATTTCCCCATCCCGAACCATCCCCTTAAACATATTTTCATCCAAGCCCCTCCTTCCTTGCTTTCTGATCTCAGTGGAATAGCTGCCATGTTCCTATCCAAGGCTAATTACACTTCCCTTGCCTGCCCTGCTTTGAGCTTTCCCACCTCTCAATAGAGTAGACATCTCTTCATCATGTATTCCTTCCCCTTCTTCTGTATTTTTACCTCTCTTTATTGGCTTATTAAATATGTAAAATAATCAACTCTCTCCTAACTTTAAAATAAGGGGGAAGAGAAGAAGAGAGAGGAGGAAGGTAGAAAGAGGAAGGGTCAGGAGCAGGTCTCTATCCCTTGGTACCTTGTACGCACACAACTTTTTGGTTCTAAAGCACAACGTGTTTTGTCTTCTGGTTCTTTACTTTCTGAATGTCCTCCTGTATTAACCTCACTTAATTGCTACTCATTCTTGGAAACCCAGACTAAGTCATTTCTTTCAAGAAGTTTTCTTTGATACTTTCAGGTTCAGGTAGGTATCTCTCCACTGTGTCCACATAATAATTACCATATGATACTTTTATTGCTGCTTGCTGTCTGTCTCCTGCACTAGGCAAGTTGATAACAAAAATTATGTCCTTCAGTTCTGTCTCCTTGTATGAATGAAGAAACAAATGATAAGTATGCAATACACATTTAGTGTGGAATGGATAGTATTATTCCCACAGGGTTTGGCTTTGAAATAATGTAGTATTTCCTTTTAATAAAAAGGATATAACTAAACACTACAAGTGTTGATTTCTAGGCTCCATTTAGAAAATATCAACATTTTCAAAAATAAGTTGTATAACATGTTTACTTTTACAACAAAAATGTAATGTTTTCCTCATGAAGTATTCACAAGTCCAGAAATGTTTTCCATATCCCTGTCCTCATTCATTTCCACTCTCCAAAGAAACAATTGTTAACAGTATTTTTAGGCAGACATACAAAGATAGAACTTTAGTTTTAAATATGACAGGGGCCAGTTTGGAGCATTTAATTTTTTCTTAACAAACAGTATTTTCCTTAAAAAATACTGTTGCCTGTTGCACTCCGACAACATCTTCAATCACTTCCCAAACTACCAGCAGTGAGGGCAGTCCTCATGTGTCAGGGTGAGGCCCACATTTTCCTGGTACGACTGTACTACACAAAAACATGGTAAAACAAGTTGGACAGGACATCAAAGAGGTGGGTTAGAGCAGGATTTCCCAACCCCAGAACCAGTGATATTTTGGACTAGATAATCCTCAGTGTGGAGGCTTTCCTATGTAGAGTAGGATGTTAACAGCATCCCTGGCCTTCGTCACTAGATGCCAGTAACATCCCCTGTTGTAACAACCAAAAATTTCTCTAGATATTAGCAAGTATCCCTTGGGAGGCAAAAGCACCCTTGGTTGAGAACCACCAACTAGAGTAGTGGTTATCATTGCCTGCTGCTACTCATCATGGGTAATGCCAGATGTCTCTTGTCTTTTGGATATGCCAGGGGTTGTTTATGATCTGGTTCATGGCTATACCTATAACCATACAGAGAGATATGGAAAAATATGTATTATATATGTTATATATATAAATAATATATAATGTATTATATATATTTTATTTATACTCAGATGGCAAGTGAATAAGAGTAAATTTTTATATTGAAATTGAAGTTATATGGTTAATTATTAAAGGCATCATTTGCAAATTTTAGTGTTATTGCAATACTTCATTATTGTCTATGACTCACCAATGTGTTGTGACATCTAGCTTGAGAACCATTAATCTAAAAGAGGTAAAAGTTGTCTTCATACAAGCTTTGTTACTGAAAAATAGAATAAACAGCTACAAAGATCTAGAAGCCAAAGTTATTGGAAAAAAATAAAAGCGTATTTTAGTCAGTAAAAAATATGACTATCACCTAAGGGAAAATGGATTTCTGGATTCAAAAAGTGAGGCTGGATGAACACAATTACTACTTACATTTTGTTTTCCTAATAGACTTGTGATGTTGAGTTTGCTTACCTTTGGAATGATATCAGATAAAATACATCTTCTTCTAACCTGTAAGTTAATCTTTATATTTTTTGTCTATATTTAACAAAAATTACAGTGAGACCAAGAAGAGTTGACTTGAAAATACTTCTAGTCATAGGACTACTTCCAAACTACGCGTATCTGACTCTCAGAAAAGAAGAGCCAGGACAAAACAAAAAGTCTTTTCTTAACTGCCTTCCTTTGAAGCAAGTATGTTGTTCTAGGTACCAGAAACTAGCAACAGATTTTCAACAAATATCAAACAATTTAAAAAAAGTAGGATTCATAAAATCAATTAGCACTTTAGTTAATAGCAACTTTTATTCAATATGAAAAAATAAAACAGAAAATGCTCTATAGATTTTATTTCCAAACAATCTCTGTATCCAACACAGGGCTCAAATTCACACCCTGAGATCAAGAGTTGCATGGTCCACCAACTGAACCAGTCAGATGCCCCAGAATTATATTAATTTTTGATGCTGCCCTTTTAGGACATTTCTTTTAAAATTAAAGCATGCTGATATTGTTTATGCAGCCATATCTCCTTAATGATGTCCACAATGTCTGTAGTAACAAAGAGGTAGGCTTGTTATCAGAAAGAAAATAATTCTAATAATACATGATTGAGAACATGCATGAAATGCAGAAGATGGAAGAATACATTACATTTTCTGTCATGTTCCCTGTCTAAATCAGATGAGATTCTTGGTTGCAAGCAACAGAAACCAACTCGAGCTATTTTAAGCACAAAGAGGCTTTCTTATAGGAAGACTGTTGGGTGGCTCTGAAAGCTGCAGAAATGCTAAACCCTCTGACTCAGAAAATTAGCAGAAGGCAGGAATGAACTGGCAGCAGGAACTACAGTCAAATCATGCTCCAAGAGGGTCTGGTTAGGAGACGTTGCTGGCATCAGCACTCGCTATAGTTACCTGTGCCCTAGATTGGACATTTTCATTTGTACTTTTGTCTCTGCTCTGGAGACAAAGTCTGGGGTGGGGAAGCATTCAAGGGGCTGATACTATTCCAGTAGCTTCTGTTTCATCTTCTAAGAAGTAAAAGATAAGAGATGATCTGATCCCTTTTGTCTCCGATTGGATATATTTTACTCAAATTTTTATGTGTATACAACATAATCCTATGGTTCACTTTGATGGTTCCTTAGAATTTCCTGCTCCTTTTCTCTGGACTTCCTTCTCATTACTCTCCCCTCACCATGCCCTCTAGGTCTTTTCTACCTCCTCTCTTGCCCTCAGGATATTGGCTACCTCTGAAGGAGCACCCAGATCCTTGGGTCTCTGAGTGGTCACTTCATGCTCTACCCTGAAGGCCAGTGTTGAGACTTAGTGACTGTATATTGAAGAAAAAGGCCCTACATCTTCTCTAACTCTCAAAGCGGAGCATGCATAAGACTAGTTTTCTCTTGCCAATATTGAGTTCAATGAAATCAATAGGGTTTCTTCAATGAGTTACTGTATAAAAAAGTAATTGTCATATCAAATTAAAATTAAATTGTCATATCAAATATTCTCTCCTCATCTAGAGGGAAGGTGTTGAGGGAATGCTGAGGAAAGAAGAAAAAAGGGCAAGAAGCAGAAGAAAAAAAGCTATATATATGGGGCAAAAAAGCAAGTAATTCACATCTTCAGAAAGGAAAGATAAGCTTCATGATCATCATCTCTGGGAAATATATTTGACACATATCTCGGCCATCACCAAGGCAAATCTATAATAAAGAGCAAAAGTGTGCTAGAATAAGAGTTCAGGTCCCTTGGACCATGGTTCCTTTCCAAAATCTGAATATTAATATAATCAATGACTTTTGTTAAAAGGCAAGCATTTTCTTTAAATTATGCTAAATTCACTGTGGCTATAATTAGACATTGAGTTTAGTTCTTTAGCTGAAATGAATCAAACACTGCAAAAATACTTCTTGCGTTTCTGACCCTATGTACCTATGCTAGTTTTTCTTGTGAAAAAGTGGTCTCTGCTCTCATGATCTAGGATCATAACATACATAATAACACATGCAATTCTGATAGATTCCATGGCGGACAGGTCCAGGGTGTAGGTGGGGCACAAAGGATGACTGGGAGCGGAGATTAGATGTCCTTGTGAAAGTATTATTTGAATTGGTTCTTGAAATAGAATTTCAAAAATAGCTTTATTGTGGTACAATTTACCTACTGCAGAATCTACTCATTTTTAGGAGTCCAATTCAACAATTTGTAGTAAATTTCTGAGTAGTGTCACCATCACCACAATCCCTTATGCCTATTTGGAGTTACTTCCTTTTCCCAGCCCCAGCTCCTGACTGCCAGTAATCTACTCTCTGCATTTATAGGTTTCCTTCTTCTGGATAGTCCATAAAAGTGGGATTACAAAATATATAGTCTTTAGTGTCTGTTTTCCATCACTTAGCACAATGTTTTTGAAGTTACTTTGTGTTGTAGCATAGATCAGTTACTTTGTACTGCTGAAAAGTAATCCATCATATGGATGTACTGTTTTGTTTGTCCATTCACCAGTTGATTGACATTGGGTTTGTTTTAATTTTAGTCTATTATGAATAACACTGCTTTGAACATTCATGACCAAATCTATATGTTGATATATTACAGAGGAGTTAGGTCGACCCTAAGGTTTTTTTGTTTTTTGGGTTTTTTTTTTTTAATATTTATTTTTAATGACAGAGAGACAGAGCATGAGCAGGGGAGGGGCAGAGAGAAGGAGACACACAATCTGAAGCAGGGTCCAGGCTCTGAGCTGTCAGCACACAGCCCGATGTAGGGCTTGAACTCACAAACTGCAAGATCATGACCCAAGCCAAACGCTTAACCAACTGAGCCACCCAGGCACCCCAAATTGACCCTAAAGTTTAAGGGAAGTACTGTCTTCCACAAGATGGCCTCCTTTGCCTTATGCTTCTTGTGAGTCTGGAGAAGCTTCACAGGAGGAAATGTGTTCAAGAGAAAAAGATAAGGCATTATTTACTACATAACTATATCCTATTTCCTCTTTGTTTTGGATTTAAAAGCAAATCTTTCTTCTATGTAGACAAACAATCTCCATATAATTTGGAAGAAATGTTTAGTCTCACCACGGAACAGAAAAGACTGGGGTAAAGTGTTAATATAGCTTTATGGAATGGGTTTCAAATTTAATAGGATATGAAAATTTAGAGAATCTCATTTTGTATATTATGGTAAATAGAGTAGGTAATACCTCCTGTAGTTCAATAAATCTATAATGCAAGCTACAATATGTCAATGTTTTGGCTGTAGAACACTTTTAGGCCTCCAAGGGCTCATTTAATGGGATAAGAGTTAAGAAAAAAGAGTATTCTATCATAGCAATGCTACTTTAATGCAATCAAACCAGGGTAAACATATTCTTATGGCAGGCACGTTTACTAGAGGGCTTACAAATCTGTAAGAGTAGTCCATTTTTCTAAAGCATATTTTATATTAAAATTAGGTTGCATAGATCATGAATGAGAATGCCCAAACCTCATAAATTCTTATGATTAAGCATGAAGCTCTAAAGACAATTCATAACTTTAGTAGAAACTTTGAGGACTATGTTTCTAAGTTTGAGGGACAGATATTTACTCCCTTCTGTTGCTGTTATTAAAGTTTGAAATTCTTGAGACGCTCTTTCCTACCTGTCTCTGTGTATTGGCTTTGCCCATACCTCCACAATTTAAGCAGGGACAGTGGTTTTCCCTCCTCCTCTTGGGTAAATAAAACTCAATGGCTACAGCACAAAATAGCAGTCTTGTGACCTGACTGATTTAGAACAACTGTCCCTAGTTCCAAAGAATTAAACCTGGGTGAAGAAGTTCACTATTGTCACTAGGATTAAAGATTTCACTCATACGTGGGAACATGCTCCCTCTGCATAGTGATAGTCCTCCTCTCATTGCCTTCCTATTTGCTGTACCCCAAATACTCCAGCTATTACCACAATTATGTTCGGCTTTGTATAAAGAAAGAAAGAGAGAGAGAGAGAGAGAGAGAGAGAGAGAGAAAGACAGAAAGACAGACAGAAAGAAAGAAAGAAAGAAAGAAAGAAAGAAAGAAAGAAAGAAAGAAAGAAAGGAGAAACAAAGAAAGAAAGAAAGAGAAAGCAAGCAAGCTTTGTATCAAGAAAGAAAGAAAGAGAGAGAGAGAGAGAAAGAGAAGGAAAGAGGAAAAAAGCAATTAACAGCTTGCGATGGGATGTGTAGGAGAAGCAAAGACGACACCAAATAAATCACCATGGGTCCCTCTTGCTTCTTTAATAAACCTTTTTAAAAATCACCTCTTTGTTAGAGTGAACTAGAGTGAACACTCTGAGGTGCACATGTGTTCATCGTATTCATCTCTCGTAATGTTGAAATTCTAATATTTTGCATACTTTATTTGTAAATGATTTATTGAGTGCATTAGTGTCAAGCATTGGGTTCAGCCCTGAAAATGCAAACTATCTTTGCATTCAAGGAGGGACTGAAAGGGTCATTTGACTTGGATATTGAAGGTAGTTTGTTGTCCTTAAAAAGGGGATCACCAGTGGGGTGATAAAAAGGGGATTGTAGTAGGTTGGAGCAGATGGGGATGCTGACCAGCAGTTCCAGAAAGCTAATTGAGAAGGAAAGGTGAGATATCAGACAGTTAGCTAGATGATGGCATTAGAAAAAGAGTGAGAGTTTGTAAATCCTCCAATCCCAAGATTAGAGACACTGAGGTATATGCATAGTGTTTAGAGTAAGAAGAAACAAAATAATAGAAAATGTGGGAAAAGAAAAGAAATATGCTCACAAATGTAGGGACTGGGTTTGAAATAAGCCTCTGGGTGGGAATAAAGGATAATGTTTTTGTATGTTGCAGATGGTCTTCTTCTGGATGATGAGGGTAGATGGGGCAAGGACAGAAATCTTAATACACAAAGAATTCTAAGATTCAGAAAATTGCTTTCTGTTCTCTGTTTTATGTTAGCAGCACAAATGCTTTGGGGAAGAGGTAAAAATCTTTAAAAAATATAAACAAATAAATGAATATACAAAAAAATATGTGGCCTAGACATATCATTTAAATGATCTGGACTTTAATGTTCTCATCTATAAAATTAGGGGCCAGATTAATTTCTAAGATCCCTTGTAATTCTAGAGTTCTAATCAATGGGAATTTTAAGAAAGGTTAATATAAAGACCAAACAGTATTATATATCTGGCCCAGGGACTTGATAAATATGAGGCTCTGTCATTAGTACATCTTATGTTGAGTTGTTCTTATTATAATTTTCCCTGTTTAATAACTTTTCACATTCAGATTACAAATGAATTGGTAGAGTTAATGTGTTTAATGGCCTCAAGTAAATGGTACCGTGTAAATAAAACATAATTATTAATACAATTAGGAATTACAATGCTATTTCTAGATCAGTTACCCAAGTTTATAAGCACCTCTTCCGGGAAATTATAAACACATTATTTAAGTGCAATTAACCTTGACAAATAGACCTGGCCTATATTGTTCCCAGAATGACAAGGTAATTGCCTCAACATGTTAATATTTAATAACTCTTCACACTTGACAAAGCAAGTTCAAAACTCTACTCAATTTACTGAGACTATGGAGAACAAAAGAATAGAATAAAATGCATTGTTTTAGATGGGGAGAAAAAAAAGGATTAGTGAAGGTGTGAAGAAAAAAACAAAAGCAATTAAAGTTTTCTTTGTTCTTATATTTACCCAAGTAGTAGCCCATGATAGAGGCAGTCAGCACAGCCTGAAGCACTGTGACACCAAGCTTTACTCTCTTCCCAGCACTTCCAAACCCAGCCTTTACCAGCCATCCCCTGGCTCCCCCTGTCCTCTATCCAGATCTATTTGTTTCTTTTCCTTCAATTTCTCTGCACTCTTTCCACGTAGATCTCTCAAATGATCTCACATTTCTCACTTCTTTCCTCTTGCCCCACAGTTGCCCATTTACTTTTAGTTCTGTCCCCTACAGAGAAAAAGACACGACCTCTCAGACCCAGGTCTAAATTTGTGACAGACAATCTGCTTGTCCCAACATGGGACAAGAATCCAATCCTTCTCTGCCATCACAACTGTCTTTATTATTATTAATTATTTTAAATTTTTTTAATGTTTTATTTGTTTTTGAGAGAGAGAGAGAGAAAGACTGTGTGAGCAGGGGAGGGTCAGAGAGAGAGAGAGAGAGACACAGAATTAGAAGCAGGCTCCAGGCTCTGAGCTAGCTGTCAGCACAGAGTCCGATGCGGGGCTCGAACCCACGAACTGTGAGATCATGACCTGAGCCAAAGTCGCATGCTTAACTGACTAAGTCACCCAGGCGCCCCCCCATCACAAATGTCTTAAGGGCAAGATCACACAATTCATATGCAGCTGCCAGATTTTAACCTCCAAGGACGTGACAGGGAATCTGAGGGGAGAAAAACTGCGTGGGAAGGAATGATAAGGACATTTTAGAAAGGCATCACCCATATTGAATCCAACAAAATAAAACAGGATAAAAAGAATGTAAGAGTTCATTGTAAATTGTCAAATGTTATTTAGAAGAAAGAACACCACTGCTCTCAATGAAGACATGACAAAATAGCTATACTTTTGGGTCTCTGTCAATTGCATTTCCAAAGATGGTAAGAGGCTCTTTTTATAAAATGTTACTGTCAGAACAGTTCTTTATTGCTTTTGCAGGAAAATAGTTATGTTCTTTTTCATATATATTAAGCTCTGTGTTAGATAGAGGGGAACTAATAACATGAAATCTGCCCTTAAAGAATATATGGCCTAATAAGAAATAGTTTCAGGTTAAAATGGGAGTACTTAGGAAAGGGTGGTCATATATTCAACAAATATTTATTATGCATAATTTATCACCATCTGATATATATGCAATTTTTATTCTTAACCTCCTACTAGTATGTGAGCTTCATAAAGGCAGGGCTCTTGTCTATATTGTTTAAAGTGCTTGGCTCAAATTAGACACTCAAAAATTTTTGGTAACTCAATAGATGAATAAGTTTTCGTTGAGCTTGGCCTGGTCCTATATGCTGGGGCTATCATTATGAATAAAAGAGACAAATTTTCCTTCAGAGGTCTTGAAATATATTAGGGTAAAGAGACATTAAACCAATAACTTTATAAATATATAACTGAAGCAAAGTGATAGGAAGCATTGCAAGGTTCTATCTGAAGTTGGAGGACAGCATATTCAGAAAGGATAGGGAGAGATACAGCCTCGAGCTGTCTTTTCTTTTAATGTTTACTTATTTATTTTTGAGAGAAAGTGCGAGAGAATGCACACACAGGTGTGATGAGAGGGAGAATGGGCAGAGGGATAGAGGGAGTGAGAGAGAGTCTTAAGCAGGTTCCATACTCAGCGTGGAGCCCTAGGAGGGGCTAGATCCCACAACCCTAGGAGGGGCTATATCATGACCTGAGCCCAAATCGAGGGTGGGATGCTCAATAGACTGAGCCACATCTTCAACTGCACAGGGCTCTGTGCCTCTAACTCCTGCATTGTTCAAGGGTCAACTGCATATTCTTTTGAAAACAGAAAATGGGAAATCAGGGAAATGGCACTCTGGTTTCTCATAAACATCACCTGAGGATATATTCTAGCAACAGGGCTATCCAGGCCTAATTCTTAGAGTCTCGTTAAACAGTACATGGGTATGGCCTGTGTTGACGTTTTTTTGTTTTTGTTTCTGTTTTTGAGAGAGAGAGAAGAGGGAGTGGGGGGGGGAGAGGGAAAGAGATTAAGTAGGCTCCACACTCATCAAAGAACCTGATGCAGGGGTTGATGTGGAGCTTAAGGTAAGGCTTGATCCCATGACCTAGGGTCATTACCTGAGCAAATCAAGAGCCCAACACTTGACTGACTGAACCACCCACATGCTCCTGTTTGTGTATTTTTTTTTTAAGTTTGCCAGGCAAGGGGTGCCTGGGTGGCTCAGCAGGTTGAGCATCTGACTCTTGATTCCTTTTGGCTCAGGTTATGGCCTCACAGTTTGTGAGTTTGGGCCTGGTGTTAGGTTCCATGCTAACAGTGCAGAGCCTGCCTGAGATTCTCCCTCTCTCTCTCTCTCTCTCTCTCTCAGTAAATTAAAATAAATAAATAAATAAAAGCTTACCAGGCAATGCTGACCGGCAGCCAAGGTTGACAGTTTTGGATCTGGAGGAAATGAAAGTTCTATTTTAGGCTGAACTGCTCACTCGTATCTGGGTCTCAAGCATGAAATGACATTTGGGACAATCTAGTCCTCACAGAGTATGCTGCCCCAGGGGTTACAGAGGTGTGAGGACTAGCACAGTGCTGTCTGCCAGGAAAGGAAGAGGTTATCTTGACATGACTAGATCTTGAGGCCATTTGAGTTCTTTCATTAGACCTTTTCCCTGTTTTTGTCTGATATTTATGCAATTTAAATTTACTTTAGGATTCTTAAGGAGTATTCTAAAATGGGGATTTTCAAACTATATTCTGTAGAATTCTGGAATCCCTGGTGGTGTCTCAAAGGTCACTTTCAGGACTGGGTAGGGTAGGTGGAAGTTCAGTAGAAAGTCTGTGGACCACCTTTTCTTTAACCTGAGCACTCCGGCTCCACTTTTCTGTATGAGTGTGTGTGGGAGAGAGAGAGAGAGAGAGAGATACTTTCCTTTAGAAAAAAAGGATGGCTTTGCAATTTCAAAACATATTTGAAAAGCATGGTTTCAGAATAACTCTAATAGGTCAGTAGAATTGAGCTCCTAAATAATTAGTATTCACATCTCTAATCTCAGAAGACTCAAATACTTAACATGAACTTTTGAGCTACTGGTGTATAAAAAAAGGAAAAAGAGAAACTCGTCCTTTGGCACAGCGATACCACCAAGGTTTACATAACTCTCCAAACCTTTTCTTTGTTAGAAAGTGGTTACTAGGGGTGCCTGAGTGGTTAAGTGTTCACCTTTTGATTTCATCTCAGGTCATGATCTCACAGTTCGTGGGTTTGAGCAGAGCCTGCATAGGATTCTCTCCCCCCCACCCCCTCGCCCCTCTCCTGCTCATGCTTTCTATCTCTCAAAATAAATAAATAAATGTTAACAAGAAAGAAAGAAAGAAAGAAAGAAAGAAAGAAAGAAAGAAAGAAAGAAAGAAAGAAAGAAAGAAAGAAAGAAAGAAAAGGAAAGAAAGAAAGTAAGAAAGGAAGGAAGGAAGGAAGGAAGGAAGGAAGGAAGGAAGTTATTAGAGTATCCTTGGGAAAAATCTCTTTCTCTCCCTCCCTCTCCCCCTTCCCTCAGAAAACCTGTCTTTCCTCCTGTGTTTCTCCTTTACTCTCACACAACTATCACACTCAACACTTGTCCTCAGACATTTGAGTTTTCAGTACTCGCAATTCTGTGACACCCACAAGTGTCCTACAATTTAACTCTGTTCTGACACTGTCGAGTTGGAGATGGCATAGGACCCCATGGGTGAAGGGCTTCATCCCAAGAGAATGCCCCTCACTTAAGATGCCAATTGAACGTAGTAGGTCCCCAGGATACCCACAGCTTCTGTCAGAGCAGAGAGCTGCCGATCTGACGTGCCCAGGACAGCCTCCTTGAGTTTGCTAGAGCAAACTCATATTTGCTAGAGCAGCTCATAGAACCCAGGAAAATACTTACTACATTTACCAGTTCATTAAAGGATATCATAAAGGGTACAGATGATGAACCAGATGGAGAGATACCTAAGGTGAGCTCTAGGAGGGTCCCAAGTGCAGACGTTTCTTTCTTGTAAAGCTGGAGTGTGTCACCTTCCCAATGTGGGGATGTGTTCGCCAACCTACAAGCTCTCCAAACCCCAGACTATAGGCATTTAATACAGGCTTCCTCACAGAGGCATGATCAATTATTAATTCCATTTCGAACCCCTCTCCCTTCTGTGGAGGATGGGAGGTAAGGCTGAAAATTCCAAAGCTTCTAATTATGGCTTGGTCTTTCTATTGAGCAGCCCCCATTCAGGAGCACACCCAGAGTGACCTCATTAGAACAAAAGATGCTAGTGGTCCTAGAAACTTACAAGGGTTTCAGTTGCTCTTTGTCAAGTACCAGGATTAAAGACCAGATAGAACAGAAGATGCTGGGGGCGCCTGGGTGGCTCAGTCGGTTGAGCATTGGACTTCGGGTCAGGTCATGATCTCACGTTTCGTGAATTCGAGCCCCACATCGGGCTCTGTGTTGACAACTCAGAGCCTGGAGCCTGCTTCGGATTCTGTGTCTCCGTCTCTCTTTCCCTCCCCCACTCACACTCTGTCTCTCTTTCTCTCTCTCTCAAAAATAAACATTAAAAAAATAAAATAAAAAAAAAACAGAAGATGTTCTTATTGCTCTTATAACCTAGGAAATTACAAGGAGTTTAGGAGCTCTGTGCCACGAACTCTGAGTAGAGGCCAATATATATATTTTCTATTTTCACACTATTTACCTACACACACACACACACACACACACACACACATATCAGAAAGATATTAAGTGTTTGATATGTATATTTAAAATGTTAAAAATATTAACAATGGTTTGTGTGACAAAATATAAGGCTATATTCAATAAAATTTATTTAGAAACTATAGTTATTGTGAAGAAAAACAGTAATTAGTAGTCAAAATTAAAAAAAAAAAAAAACAACCTTAGAATTGCTTACATTTATCCTGTGAGAAGAATGATGATCACTCAATAGAGTAAAAACCCAAATCATTTGTCACAGGACTGGTAAATTGAAGGAAGTAAAAAACTACAAATAGCTGAAAGTTCTGGGCTGGGCTGAGTAGACAGACACACGCCCTGTGCAAGGAGCCTAAGGGGGTTTCCTCTGAGATAGTAAAAAAGGAAAGGGGAAGGGGAAATGGGAAGTGGCAAGTGGTAAGATGTGTATTAAGGAAATACTAAATCACTGAGCTAAATAGTGGACGGGGAATATATAAGGTGTAGTTTAAGGAGAGGAAACACACTGAAATGCTGAAAATTGCTGCCACCTCCTGGGCATTGCTTTTTCAACTGCATGTTGGTTGCCATGGTCACTTTTATTCTATAAAATAGACATTCCATTAAATAGAATAATGAAAAAAAAAAAACAGGGCTGATTTTGCTGTGCTTGTAGAAGATGCTGATGTTAAGGGAGAAGAAATGAGTCTCTTCCAAGATCAGATAACAGACATATACCATTTTCAGGGGCACAGAAAGTAACATAGTAAATGTCTACTTAATTACTAAAGGAAAACAGCAGGTTTGTAGGGAAGTTTACAAAGCTGTCCAGCTAAGAATAGGTTGAAAAGATAATGCAAATAATACTGAAATAATTATTATTGATAATATTTGACATATGGTTGCAAATAGGTGGAAAGCTTAATAAAGAAGAAGAAATTTTTGATTGAAAATTTGATGTGAGGGGTGCCTGGGTGGCTCAGTCGGTTGAGCGTCTGACTTCGGCTCAGGTCATGATTAAGTATGTGGGTTTGAGCACCGCATCGGGTTCTGTGCTGACCGCCAGCTCAGAGCCTGGAGCCTGCTTTGAATTCTGTATCTCCCTCTTTCTCTGACCTTCCCCTGCTCACAATGTCTCTCTCTCAAAAATAAATAAAACATTAAAAAAATTTTATAGAAAAAAGAAAATTTTGATTTGATTGTTTCTTGAAATATTTTGGAACATTTTAATGTAAAAAAAGCACACAGCATCACAACTAAAACAATACATTTAAATATTCATGTCATTATTTAGAGCATTTTTTCCCCAAACCTATTAAAAATCATTGCTTACAGTGGGTTACACAATTCAGAACACAGAGTTTTGCTAAAGACTCTGTTTCATTGACAATGATACATTTAGCAAGGCTTACGTTTGTTTCTCCCCTACCTAGAGGCCCATGTTTCAAATAAGGAGGCAAACATTCTGAGATAATCAAGGAGAGGTTTGTTCCAAGAACTCTTGCTGGCAGAGGAAAGGGCTGGGAGTTAGCCAACAGACCACGAGGCAGGTTATTAGATGTGTGTGCTGATACTAGTGCAAAAAGAACTCTGCTAGTTGCCACTAAAATATTTGCTGACTGTTAAATGTCAAGTATTAGGTATTAACACACACACACACGCTCACACACACACACTCAATTTTTCCCCAAGTCATTTAATTCCATCTACACACTACCTCATACAGTACATTAAATTTTCTTCAAAGGAAACATGAGTCATGAACTATTTTCTCTTTATCTTTTGTCCCTTCCCTTCTATTTAGGCACACCAATGCCAGCACAGACTCACGCTTGATCACTTCTATATATTGTGGAGAAATGTGCCCTCTTGAAAAAGAAAAGAAAGGCAATTTTCTCTGTAAGTTCTCATTTAAAAAATGGAAAAATCTTAAATAGGATGGTGCAATATACAGTTTCTTCAATTTTCATCATATGCTCAGTTTTGTCTTGATTTTGTATCTTCCATCAATAAAAATAACTTAAAAGAGGGACACCTGGGTGTCGCAGTTGGTTAAGCATCTGATCTTGATTTTGGCTCAGGTCATGATTTGACAGTTCATGGGTTCCAGCCCCGTGTCGGGCTCTGTGCTGATTGCGCAGAATTCTGTCTCTCTTTCCTTTGCTCCTCACCTGCTTGTACTCTCTCTGTGTCTCTCAAAATAAACAGATAAACTTAAAAAATAGTTTAAAAGAAAATCTATTGATCACACTAGTCCTGTCAAAGTGATTTATTTTGCATTTATAGGAATGTTTAATTTGAATGAATTTTAATCCCTGCTAGACTTTGTCATAAAACTTATTTTTACTATTTCTGCTGATCCTTTGTAATGATATAAAAGTCATGAAGGTAAATATTTACAATCAAACCAAATGGTTTAGAAATAAGTAATAGTAGTATTCAAATAACTGTCATGAAGAATTTTCTCATCTAATTATTTGCACCAATTGCAATGATATACCCGAAAACTGTATTATGAGTCCTGTATTAGAAAAGAAGAAAGTTCTTGGGTCACCTGGGTGGCTTGGTTGATTGGGCCTCTGACTTCAGCTCAGGTCATGAACCCACAATTTGTGGGTTCAAGCTCCACATTGGGCTCTGTGCGGGCAGATCAGAGCCTGCAGCCTGCTTCGGATTCTGTGTCTCCCTCTCTCTCTGACCCTCCCCCATTCATGCCCTGTCTCTCTCTCAAAATAAATAAACATCTTAAAAAATTAAAAAAGAAAAAGTAGGAAGTCCTTGGTTAATGATCCTCATACTTCCCCCTAAGAACCTAGGGGGGGAAGATACAAGAAAATGTCTGTACCTTCTGCTCAATTATCTAGCTGTAAACCTAAAGATGCTCTAAAAAATTAAAGTCTATTTAAAAAAAGCAAGTTATATCCAAAATAAGCAGGAGGAAAGAATGTAAATCAAAGCAGGAATCAATGAAAGAAAAAAACAGAAATAATAGTGAGAAATCAATAGCTGATTCTTCAAGATCAGTACAATTTAGAACTCTAGCCAGAGTGATCAGGCAAAGGAGACATTAAGTGCCAATAGCTGACTTTACAGATTACTTTCCCACAAAGAAACTTCGAGGTCCCCATGGCTACACTAGTTAATTTCACCAAACATTTAAGAAAACAAGAATAATATCAATGCTACATAACTCTTCCAGAAAATGGAAGTCAGCATTACACTGATTCCAAAATGAGACAAAGACATTACCAAAAAAAAGGCTGATATCCCTATGAACACAAATTCTAAACAACATTTTTTGCAAATCAAATAGAAAGAAAAAGAATGAGGATGGAATGCATACAAGATCTGTACCAATCAGCATTAGAATATAAACAAAAAATGAAAGACACAATTGTCTATGTACTATGATTCCTAGGAAATTTGGTCAAGGCAAAACAAAAACACGAACAAGAAACAAACATGTGTTCCAGTGGGGGAGGTCACCCCTGAAGAAGGCAGTGAGTTTTAGCATCAGGACAGCTGGCTGACTGGAGGAACAAGTTGCCCCTTGCCTGGAGAATATTGGACTTTCCCAGGGAATATTTAATTGGCTGCGAAACATTGCTGCTGCTACCTGGGCTAAAAAGATGAAACTCTGGAAACATATGTGCCCATTGATGGCAGGGCCTATTAGATTATTATATATGGGGAGAAGGACAATAGTTAACACCAAGACTGTGCTTTCCAAGAAGTCAGTGTTAACCAATATCAGAGAATTTTAGCGGTTAGACTGGAGCTTACAGTCAAAGGTCTTGAATAGCAGGTTGGGAGATGGAATGTTTATGAAGCTATTGCAATGGAGTAGTAATAGAAACCTCAAGTAGGCAGTGACAGTGGAAACTGAAAAAAAAAAAAAAGAATAAATATAATTAGAGAGGGAGTTTGGTAGTGTGAATAGTACTGACAGTTGGGTTTAGTTCTCAGTTCTAAACTGTTGGTTAAAACCCCACTGGAAAAAAAAAAAACTTTGTGTTTAATAAACTAACGAGTTCACTTAGGAAATGTGAGTAGAACCAGATGCTTTATTATATTTTCTCTCCCTGATAACCTATATTCCAAATCTCCTTCTGCAACTCTTTCTTTGGAACTCTTTAGTATTTTTCCATTACCAGGAAGTTCCTTGGGGGCAAGGGCACGAATCACAACTAATTGAAATGTGCTCTGAACAAGGAGATGAGAATAAGCTGAGTACTAGAAATTTATTTTCCATTTATTTTAGAGAAAGATCTGATTCTTAAGCATTGGAAAGAATGGTGCTCTCACTCAAACGTGATGAGCAGCGGCTGATGGAACGAGGACATTATTAACAGACTCTAAAGGCTAATCAGCAAGAGGGTTTTCATTCACCCCTTAAGATGTGTGAAATATAATTCCATACTTAGGATTTACCCAGTACATGAAACCATACAAAGACATAAAATCCAATTTCCACAGCTTGTCAAAATCAAGAAAAGAGCACCCATTTCAGTACTGAAATCTGTTTAACACAAGCAGAACACAGAAAGCCAGTTAGACACAGAGAGGCCAGGAAGTTCAAGGAACAGACCTTTTTCTGACTTTACCAAAGCTCAAGGAAGTGCAAAACACTCCTTTGCTTTCATTCTTCTCATATGCAGCACACAGTGGTAGAACAGAAGTCCAGAGAACAAATCATTACAAACAAGCTTCTTTCCCAAGGTTTACCCCCTCCTCATATGAGGCCAAAGCCAAGTTATTACCTTCTTGCAAAAGAAGCGCATAACAATATTGAGCTCCAGACATGTCAAAGGGAGTAGCATTGTAGTCAGGAAAGGGATGATTAGAATCTGAAGACCTAGATCCTGGCCTTATTTTTGCCATTAGATCATTGGGTAATCTTGAGTCAACTCATGATCAGCAGTCATTTCCAAATACCAAAGAGCTGATAGAGCTCTGGCTAATCAAAATGGATGTTGGCTGTGGGGCTGGAAGAAATAGACTGAGTATCTGGTCTGCTGATGGGACTGGAGAAGGTTAGATTATTAGGGTTTCTCAGTCTCAGCACTGTTAACATTTGGGGCAGGATAATCCTTTGATAAGGGCTTTCCTGTGCATGGTAGGATCTTTAGCTGCAACTTACATCCTTCATCTTTGGCCTCTGCCTACTAGATTCCAGAAGCACTCTCCCACTCACAGACTACCAAAAAAGTCTCTTAACAGTGGAAAAATTCCCTCAGTTGAAAATTACTAAGGCACGCCTGGGTGGCTTGTCAGTTAAGCATCTGATTCTCGATTTGGGCTCAGTTCATGATCTCAGGGTCATGATATTGAGCCCCATGTCAGACTCCCTCTTCCTCCCTCTCTGCCCCTCCCAGTCTCATGCTCCAAGGGAAAGGAAAGGAAAGGAAAGGAAAGGAAAGGAAAGGAAAGGAAAGGAAAGGAAAGGAAAGGAAAGGGAAAGGAAGAAAGAAAATAAAGAAAGAAAGAAGAAAGAAAGAAAGAAAGAAAGAAAGAAAGAAAGAAAGAGGAAAGAAACAAAATTACTGAATTAGATTCTTTTATTTAATGAATTGGTTTATTGACTATTTCCTCTTTTCTTTTCCCTTAATCTGAATGTCTTTCTCCAACTTTATAATAGATTATGACCTACTAAAACTGAACAAAACAAAATTAATTGGTATGTCATGTATCTGTTATATATTTTTAAAACAAATTTACATATATGGTAAAAATTGAGTTGTAAAGAAATTAATTAACCTCTTTGTGGAATTATTCTAATAGCTAAGCAAGGAAGAAACCAGGAAAGAAACAGCTGTCATTTTGATGGAAATACAGCAATAACAGCCACCAGCAATGGAGCCCTTATATTGTTCCATGTCCCCGACTAAGTGATTTATGTGCTTTCATTTACTCTCCCAATAACACATTCATTCAACACATGTTTATTTTATGCTCACTATGCTGCAGACACTGTTCTAAATATTGGGATATGGCAGTAAACAGAACAAATCCCTGCCCTTATTGGAGACATAGAAACGAATAAAGCAGGGTAAAGGGGATAGTACTCATGGGAGTGGATAGGGGATTGCTATTTTATACAAAGCAGTGATGGAAAGCATTTGAAACACTGATATTAAGAAGAAGCCTGAAGATCTTGAAGAGGCATCTTCCAGGGAAAGAGCATCCCTGGTGGAGAATTAGCAGGTGCAGAAGTTTTGAAGAAAGCAGTTTCTCGGCATGTTCAAAGACGAGCAGGATTGAGCTGGCAAAGGAGAAAATGTTAGAAAATGGGACGAGACAGGGGAAGTCGACAGCTCTTCCAGGACCTTTGAGGCTATTGTTTTTTTTTGTTTGTTTGTTTGTTTTAAATGTTTTATTTATTTCTAGGAGAGAGAGAGAGAGAGACAGCGTGAACAAGGGAGGGTCAGAGAGAGAGGGAGTCACAGACTGAAACAGGCTCCAGGCTCCAAGCTGGCAGTCGGCACAGAGCCCGACGCGGGCCTGAACCCACGAACCGCGAGGTCATGACCTGAGCGAAAGTCCGACGCTTAACCGACTAAGCCACCCAGGCGCCCCAATTTGAGGCTATTGTTAAGAATGGCTCTTATCGTGAATGAGATGAGAAGCCAGGGAAGACATTTGAGCAGAGAAGAGAACATCTGATTTAATGATTAGAATGAACTCTTTGTGGATAATAGAGCAATGGAGCAAGACGAGTGACCAGTCAGTGAGGTAAACATTAAAAATCCCTTAATTCTAATAGATGGAGGTTACCTTTGTAAATATAACATTATGTAAAATGTAACATCTACATATGTAAATGTAACATTATGTAAACTTGTTGAATCACTATGTTGTACACCTGAAATTAATGTAACATTGTGTATCAACTGTACTCAAATTTTAAAAGTCCCCACTTTTACTGGTAAGTAACCCAAGGCTTAGTAAACAACCTCCAGAAAGACGCTTAGTAAATAAATGGTGAAACTGAGATTCACATTCAGAGCTTATTTTTTTCCCCTGGAACATGAAAAGGAATATAAACTCTTAAGAGCAATAGACCACTATCACTTCAGTCAAAGGAGGTAGAGGAATAAAGGATCCTTTTCACTAATACCACCAGGAAAAAGAAAATATCAACAGGAATCCATAATCATTAAGGATTAATTTATAACATTTTGATGTATGTATTACTTAGTCTTCTTTTATTATTTACATTTCAAGTATTATGCACGAATGTGCTTTGGAGGCCTGTATAAATTAATACTTTAAAAGTTCTAATTGCAAGGAGAATAATTAGATGAAAAACATATTAATCTATGTATTTCCAAATAAAGCAAATCTATAGTGAGTAGCTGTTTAGAACGGCAGGCCCAAATCTATCTAGCTGGGAGTAGCATATCTAAATTTAAATATGAGCCAATAAGTAGTTTCTTGTAAATTCCAACTTAAAAGACAGTGGTACGTGTCATATCATTTACCTAAAATTTTTCCCAAGATGTTTTACTTTTCCTTTGCGGAGATATTCAAAACAAAGGATCAATTATTTTAGCAGATATATATCCTCAGAAAAGCTAATTCTCTTAAACATGTTTTGTGAATTATGGCATTTTGTTGGGCTTCTTCCAGCCTTGCAGGTCTATGATGCTGTGAGGGGTGTGTTGGTTAGAATGTAAAGCCAGTGAGGTCAGTACCATGAATGTGATGCTTTTCTAGAATAATGAAATGTATTCAACCTCATGATTACAGTCTCTGCATCCTCTTTATTACTTAAGGTTCACCTGAAGCTGCTTCAACAGTTTAACTAGAATACAAGTTCATTTTTCTTTCATAGACAGTCCAAGGCCAGTGTCACAGGTCTTCAAACTTCAACATGTGGCTTTCAGGTTTTCTTCAGTCATTGAAATTCCCCAACTCAGGGAAAGTCAGGCAAGGGAGTGAAAGGGGAATTCAGGCAAGGAGAAAGTGCACAGATCAGCACTCAACATTTTTTGGCTTAACTTTTTCATGTGGCCACACCAAGCTGCCAAAGAAGTGGGGAAATGCAGTTTCTAGATTGGGCAAGCATGTTACCAAATAAAACTCAAAGAAGTCTACTTTCAGAAGGAAAGAAGAGAAATTGGATATTTGGAGCATAATTTGTATTTTTTTTTTTGCCACAATTCAAATTGCCATATTACAAAAGCCATAGAATTCATGTCATGGAAAGTAAAATGGCAATGAATCAATGGATTGGAGCAATAACATATTGTCACTGGAGAGATATTTCAAACTCATCCCTTACTTGAGTAGTTTTCCCTTAATAGATGAAATACTATATGCCAGCACGATTCTAAAGGTATGAGGATTTCAATTTTTAAAATTTTTTTATTTATTTCTGAGAGAGAGACAGCATGAGCAGGGGAGGGTCAGAGAGAGAGGGAGACACAGAATCTGAAACAGGCTCCAGGCTCTGAGCTAGCTGTCAGCACAGAGCTCGACTCGGGGCTTGAACCCATGAACCGCGAGATCATGGCCTGAGCCAAAGTCGGACTCTTAACCGACTAAGCCACCCAGGCGCCCCTAAAGGTATGAGAATTTCAGTGTCCCACTGCTCCTTCAGGGTTCCCACGGTCTTAAAACAGGTGTTTAACTTCTTTTTAGGTATGCACTACACATGTGAATATTAGCCTTTCAATGGTGCTTAAGAAGGGATATAACTCTCATAGCAATGCTGAACAAATCAGCAATAATGGCAATGAAGTCTCTATTACAGAGTTACAGTGCCTATAAAAGTATGTACAATTATGACACCAATTCCTGGGTTGACCCTTCAGCACTGTGTTATATTGAATCTCATTATTTCCTGCCTGGCCTGTTCTTCCTTATATGTTTCAGAAGACTCTAGAGCTTATTTTGGCCCTGACTTGACATTTTGCTCTCTTACCTTTCACAGCAAGTTTTATCTCACTACTTGCAAGATGCACTGGATCAATGTTCCGCTTGATAGAATGTTAGTGAAGCAATATGTAAACCCAATTAAGGCAAAAACAAATGTTACTTAATGAAGGGAAATTGGTGGCAAGTCTGTGAAATGTTTATGGTAATCAGAGTGTAGCCACACAGCTGCAAAGTACCCTGAGTGGCTGTTCAGGCCACTCTGAATGGCTGATTTGGAAAGGTGCTCCTTTGGACAAGAAGAGATTTATAACATTAACAAGTTGAATGGCTTGCTCTATATGTTGACTTAGAGTTCAAGCATAAAAGGTCATGCAGAAAGACAGTGTTTTATGGGGTGGACCTTTAAAGGTTAGTACTTCATGTATTTGGATTAAAGATACTATTAGTCTTTTAATCCCTCCCAGAAAACAAGGGATTTAGGGATTTAATAAAACCAAGAACAAGTTAAGACAAAAGAAAGGAAAGTGCCAAGGTTCAAAGTGAGAAACAGTGCTTTTGCACAGTGCCACTTGTAAGTGGGAGTTTGCTTTTCTAAAACAGAATGCTTTTGCTCTCACATGTTAAATCAGAAAACTCATTCAGGACTTACAATAATGAGAAGATTGATTTTTAGTCATTCTCTGGAAAATTTAAATTTTTCATTAACTGGAAAGTATCAGCCTTGAAACTAGCCCTGGCAATAATTACCCGATCATGAACAAGGCACTGATATTCTAAAGGCTGATATTCTCATTTATAAACTGTATTTTATACATTTTATACATTTATAAACTGTATATTATAAACTGTAGTAAATATCAAAAGAGCTAATTAAATTTGAAGTGTTTTTATAAGCTATTAAGCATATGTAAATACGAGCTCTAAAGAAAATAAAGATGAAGTTACTTACTGAAATGCATTTTAAATGAACAAAATATTCAGATAAGCTCATCACACACAAATGTGTTTGTTGTGGGTGAAACTTGTCTTCAATCTTATATCCTTTTCTTTGGTACTGTATTCTTCCTGTGTCCTGTAACTGCTTCTAAGTATCTAATGTCTCATTCTTACTAACGTTTTAGCTTGGTGGGGAAAGGGAACATTTGCTGTCTGCAGCTTACCTCTTCCTTGAACGCCTCTCGGACAGCAGATACTTATAAGGCCTCTGTCACAAACTTTTTTTTCTCATGTTTACATATTTATTTTGAGAGGGAGAGCATGGGGGAGGAAGGAGAGGGAGAGAGAGAGACAGAGAGAGAGACAGAGAGAATCCCAAGCAGGCTCTGCCCTGTCAACACAGATTCCGACGTGAGGCACAGTCTCACAATCTGTGAGATTATGACCTGAACCAAAAATCAAGAGTCAGATGCTTAACTGACTGAGTCACCCGGGTGCCCCCTATGTCACAAACAATTAAGTGAATCAATTGCAAATCAAAATGATGGATGTTGGATGACTTTTGGTTCTTACAAATTATATTAATTGAGTATCATCTTCATAGAAGCATTATTGCTTTAGGGATATGTGTACATATATGACAAATTTATATTGAAAAGTATGAGACATTTTCCTTCTCAAATAAATTTTCAAATCTTGGCTAGGTGAGTGGCACAGAGAAATAGTTCTGAATGAAAAATGCATCACTAATTATAAAAAAGTTTATAATCTTCATCAAGTTTACTACATGATCATGAAATTTTAACTCTACATTCAATAATGCTGTTCCTAGATATAAATATTTTTGTTCAATACATCTATTATAGCACTTAGTTTATCAAACAATTTTCACCTCACTAGTAGAAGACACTCGGCAAAATATTATGGGGAATAAAATGAAAATTAAACTTACTCACTGACCTTAAGATATTCACAGTATGCTAGGAGATAAAAGCATATAAAAATTCACAATAAAAGGGAAGCTCTAATTCAAAGGAGTAAACTAAGTGCTATAGAAAAAGTAATTCTGAATATAGAATTAATTTATAAAATAATTGATGAAAACTGTAAAGGTTTTGAATAGAACTGGATCCTAAATACAGAAATGCTGATGCATAGGAGCACANAAAAAAAAAAAAAAAAAAAGAACTGGATCCTAAAAAGCAAACCTCACTATGGTGAAGAAATCAGCACCTCACTAGATATGAGGGACAGCTACATCATTTTTCTTGTCCTTGCCCCCAAACCAACCCATATATAGTTTTTAAATCAAAGCATTGCAGTTACTACAGAGACATCTTTATGAACCAACCCCAGCTCTAAAGGAATTTAAAAGCTTGCAAGATTATGTGACTAAAAGATTTAAATGCATGTCAGGAACATGATAAGAGAGAAGTCCCAACACTGTGGATTATTAACTGCTGAATGTATCCTTCAGCCACTAAAGAAGGGCTCGCCTCAGCTGGAGTGGCCGGAAGAGATATATGGACAAGGTGCAACTAAAGTTGACACTGAAGTATGGGAAGGGTTTGCATAGTTACTGAGAAGGGAGGAGGTCATGAGCAGAAAGAACAACAAAAGGGTGGACAAATACCAGGCTTGTCTGCAATGCTCTTTTCTACCATCTTTACTTCTAACAGAACACATTGTATTCATCCCTCAAAGTCACCTCCTCTGCGAAGGCTTCCCTAAATCCTTTTACTCTTCAACTGCTCTATTCCAAACACACACACACACACACACACACACACACACACACACACACAGCCATTCTCACTTCTCGTTTATATCTGCCTTAAGTACATTTATAAATTATTTCATGTAATGTGTTGTAATATAATTACTGGTTATATTTGTTTCTTCTACTGTTCTGGGTATTCCTTGAAGGAATGGATTCCCATTTACTCCTCTTTGTATCTCTGGTCCCTACACAGTGCTTGGTATGTTGAAGACACATGTGATAACTGTTAACCTTGAACTGAACCAACAGAGCTCTATAGGAAGTTAGGGATGGTAAGCATGTAAATAGTAGATTGGAATGAGTTGAAAAAGATCTTAAATGGGCAAAAATAAGAATTTTGAACTTAATAGGGCAGGCAATAAATCCATTTTATTTCTAAAAATTGGAGAATAATCTCAAAAATCATTTGTAAGTATATTCTTCCAGGTGTCACCAGCCTTTGATCACAATGTTTAGATTACTATTAACAGCTGATCTTGTTTTCAGTACATGGCCTCTGCGATCACTTCTTCAGGAGCATAAAAACCACCACGCAAGTCTAGGTAATTTGGAGCTCCCACAGAATAAGCTGCATATACTTCACAACGAACTTGTTCATACTCTACTCATCTTTTGTGGAGGTCGGCTGTTTACAAAATACTGGAGAGAGGCACCCCAAGAGCCACAAGAGATCTGGAAACCACTGCTCTGCCAACTGCTCTTTCTTCATGACTATTCCTTCAGGCCAAATTGTTCCGATAATCTCTCCAAACTCATGTAAAGCATCCATGGACCATTGGTAGAGGACTGTCTTCTCCTTATATCTGTGTTGAGTTTTATCACTTGAATATTGATGTAGAGTGAGTCATGCCTTAAATCTCACAGGCCCCATTGGCTCTGCCTTACCTCTCTTACACAGCACACAGACCTGGTCTCTCTGACTGGTTAGGAAATGAGCACTCTCCATATCTCTTAATCACCCTTGACTTCTCTCTTCCACCTGTCACCCCATGTCAGGTGTCCATCCATGCCCTAAATTTTTTCTCTCTTTTTTTCAGCCAACCTCTATCCCAAACAAAGACATCATACAAACATATTGCTAGTCTAGGAAGTAAGTCAGGAATATGTAAGTTTCATATGCCCTGTGACCTCATTGGCTCAGCCAAGACACTCTCCTAAGGAAAAGTGAGCTGATAGATGTGTGCATATGGAGTAAAGAAAGCCGTGAGACAGCAGGGTCCATTTGGAAGTTCATAATATCAGAATATGGTGAAAAGTAAGGCCCAAACCACTGTGGGCATGGTGGCCATGTAGAAGAAAAGATGGCGAGGAAGAGCCAGTGGAGTGGTGAGCCACTGCAGATGTGACTGAGAAAGGAGCAGAACACGTCACTGAAAGAATAATAGGACCTTTCTTAGGAAACAGAGGAGCAAGGAGAGAGAATTACTTTAATATTAAAGTCTAGGAGTTTTAGGCTTCTTGAGTCTGGGGTGCTGGCAACATTCTAAATGGAAATGTTCACGGGGAAATAGGAAATCAAAGATGTGAACATTGAGAGGATATGGAACTAGTTGTTCTTAAATTTTTCAACAATTTTATAGATTTGGTTTGATGTTCAGAAAGGGAATGAGATTCCCAAGACAGAGAGTAGGGGAGAAGAACAGAACATCCAGTCTCTACTGTGTTTTTAAAAGTACCAGCACTTTATCAGCCCTAAGCCTTTACAACCCCTACTATTTTTCTGTAAGCAAGGAACAGTGGTTTTTACCGGGGGACAAAGGCACCAAGGCATGAGAATGTCTGTTATTATATGATTGTTATTTAATACAAAGATATGCAATTGTTACTTAAACCTCAGTTTGTAAATAAAAAACTAATTATATCAAATGTGTTTCCCAGTCAATGTTTATCATGGAAAAATGATAATCCTTTTCTTTATAATGCCTCTCAGGTACATATTTTTGATTCTTGTGGATTCATGTCAGAAACACAGCAAACATTAATACTTCCTGAATCTGCATACATGCAACCATATCTCTTAAACATTCATAGGCAGCAAATTACCTCTGAATTCTCCACATCTAACAAGGTGTCTGGCACATACTAAGTGCTCAAGAAATATTTAGTGACTGTGAATGCATCAGAACAGCCTTCTATGTAATTCCCAAGTGGGAAAATTCAAAAAAGCATTCAAAAAAGCTGTAAAGGAAATTTAGCATATGGTGATATTTAGAAAACATGATGGAGATCTTCACTTTGAAATTTTTTACAAACACTGTACCTTTAAAATAGATTTTTAAAGCTTTTCAAAACCCAAATAGCATATTTATTTCCAAAAATGAAACTGCAAACATCTGGCAGCAAGATATAAACTCTTGCCCTTGGAGAATATTCCTTATTTTGAGATTTATCCTCTGGCGTTGCCATGACTACTGGCCATGAACTGAAATTGCTGTGTAATACATTCTGTCTCCCATTGTGATTGAATCTAAAACCAGCAGTAAATTTCTAGTAATTAGAGGAGACAACCTCAAAGGTGGACTTGACAGAGACTTCAAACACTATCACAAAATCTTCTCCAGAGGCTTAGGCTACTACTGTTGACTCAGATGCTGCATTAGCATGCATAAGGTAATTAAATATGGAGTGGAGAAGAATTTGGCCAAGGAGAAATCTTTTTGCCATGTTCAAATATGTCAAGACATGTCAAAAAAGGAAAGAGAGAGAAAACCTAAGCCAACATTTATTGGATGTGCGAGAGAATATGTAATGCATTTGGTACATAAATGTTGGTCCTCTGAGAACACCCCAACTAGTGATTTCTGACCTAAGGCATCCTAATTCTGGGTTGGATAGAGAGTGGTAAGATTGCTTTTCCAAAAAATAAAAAGGATCCACGTAGGTGAGCTTATACATATAATACCTAATAATTTACTTTCTCATTAGTGCTAAGTGCTTTAAATTATTTTTATATAAGATAACAAAGATTGTGTCATGTAGGAGAAAGTTAATCATGTTTTAATAGCATATAATCTCTGCATTCTTCCTGAATGCAGACAGATGGCTACCTTTACTTAGTGTAATTTGGACTAGAAAAGAGGAGAGGCAAAATGAGATGGTGTCGAGAGCATTCAGGTCTGTTTTCCTTTATGTACAGAATACATATACATATTTCTAACTGGTGCTAAGAACCCCCACATTCTCCAAGGTCAGATGTGTCTTTTGTGTCTAGAAATACTGGATTCATATCCCAGTACTTGAACCTAAAGTAGGGGTCTCTGAGATTATTCTAATTGAGTTCCTGCATCTAGTAAGATGATGCATACATTTCAGAAAGTGAGAGGGAATAAGCCCCTGTCTTCATCCTCAGGGTGCTTCCATGGTAGCTGGGAATGAGACAGACTAAAGAAGAAAGGAAGAGAGAGAGAAAGGGAGGAAGAGAAGCAAACAAGTTGATAAACGTGAAGAAAAGGAAGGTGAGTGCTGAGATCCTGAATAATGGGTGCCAGGAAAAGGCAGGGAGGCCAGGCTAAGGCCCTGAGAAGAGGTGACGTTTAAGAGGGGTCGGATGGGCTTATATGCTAGAGGCAGTATGTTGGACAAAAAAAGGAGAAAAATTTGGACTTTGGATCTTGTACCTGCCATTTAATCGTGTACTAATAGGATGAGTACTGTATGGAGCCACTCCACTATCTGCCAGCCACTCTGCTATGTGCTAGAGGACACCACAGAGAACAAAACACACCCAGTCCCTCTTTCACCAGTCTCCCTCATTCATGCCTTCGTTTTAGTGGAGAGGATGGATGTCGACGAAGTACTTTCCATTGTAATGTACATCATAGGAAAGCCGATGATATATTATCCATTTTAAGATAAACTGTATCATTTAAAAGGTAGAATAAGAGTACAGAGAGGTGAAACTGGTTCTTTGTGAGCCACAGGTCATATAAGCCCGTAAAGTCCCCAGGAGATGTAAGAAGTGGGCACAGCAAGGAAAAAGAAGATTTGTAACTTGCTGAATCTCACGAAGGCTCTTTTTCTGCACAGACTAAGAGTTACAGTAAGTAGTCTGACACCAAAACAGGTCCAGAAGCCTCTTTTCCTTTCCTCTATTGTTCTCCAAACCTCCATCCCCTGCATCTTCTATTCACTATGTGTGTGTGGCAGAGATGGGAGGTATGTTGGCAAGAAAAGCTTTTGCCAGACTTCTGTTGCAGACAAATGCGAAGAACATTACTCCTCGTGTCCACTCAGCTGTATATAAAAGAGAGGGAGACCACAAGATATCCTCCACGTGCTCTGAATGGAAAGGATTGACTTGCTCATCAGTATGAAAGCACTCTACGCAGTGCTGGAGCGGAGTCAAATGTGCTTGTTCTGGACTTAGACCTTTCCTTAAGGAATAAGTAAACAGAGAAACACAGGCTCCCCTGGTCAATAATTGTGATGACTGATCTTCCGTACTAAGATTATTATCAAAAGCAACGTTTATTGTGTCTCCTCTTTGTACGATGTGCTCCCAAGAGCTCACTTACCCTACAGTGTCGTAGATCCTTCCAGACCCTGTTGTCTGTTTGAAAAAGTCTTAGAGTCTCTGCTCAGTAATAAGACAATAAGAGAACAGAAATCTAAAGAAAACATTGCTGCAGTTATATTGCTTCCTGCATCAATCACTGGTAAGATTGTTTTTTGAAAGAGAGTATGATATGGGGAGGGGCAGAGGGAAGGAGAGAATCTTAGGCAGACTTCCGGCCTAGCATGGAACGCCATGAAGGGGCTGTATCCCAGGACTGTGAGATCATGACCTGAGCCCAAATCAAGAGTTGGAGGTTCAAATGACTGAGCCATCCAGGTGCCCCGAAAACAAATAGTTTTTATTGGAATAGTTAAACCTTTAGCTTTCTAAAGATGATCTATATTACCTACTCCGCTTAACTCAGTACTTTTGATAAAAGCAGAATTTTTATTTGGTTTACAGAACCTAGGAGATTATGCTGTATAAGCCAAAACAGTAGTCTGTCTTCCTCAGGGAAAGTATGAACTAAGAAGTTTAATGATAATTAAAGGCTTGCGTGAGCCACGGCTTTTTATCAGCTTGAAAGGAGAAGCAATCCCTTACCAGCACAGACTGGAGAAGTACAAAAGGATCACAAAATATGACTTCCCCATCTCTCTCCAGTTCCATGAGTGGAAAGGTGTTTGGTAATAGATAGATAACAAAAGCAATGATATAATACTGAACCACAGAAAAACTTGTATATTAAAAACTGATAAATACAGGGGCGCCTGGGTGGCTTAGTCGGTTAAGCGTCCGACTTTCGCTTAGGTCATGGTCTCGCGGTTCCTGGGTTCGAGCCCCGTGTCGGGCTCTGTGCTGACTGACAGCTCAGAGCCTGGAGCCTGTTTCAGTCTGTGACTCCCTCTCTCTCTGACCCTCCCCTGCTTACGCTGTCTCGCTCTCTCTCCTAGAAATAAATAAAACATTAAAAAAAATTTTTTTAAAAAACTGATAAATACAAGTAGATAAGACACTGTCAATCTATGCGGTTCATACTACTCAAGAATGCTTTGCTTTTTCAAAAGACAAAAACAGAAACTAAATCATAGAAATCTCACCATCAGAGGACAGTTCAGTACATTGAAGAATCATCAGCCTCTGTACTGGTCTTCTAAGGGAAAGGAAGGAGAAAAATGGCTTTGATAACCCAACATAACTTTCACTCTGTGATTGCTTTACCATTATATTTATTTCCTATTTTCTGTGTTTTGGTGAATAGTTATTTAAAAATAAGGAGGCAGTATTGAATTGAAACAGCCGCTCCTACATAGATTCATAGCTCATAAGGATAAATATGCAATTATATATCACATAAAACTCTATCCTAAGAGTATATAAAATTCTGAGACTTGGAAATTATTTATTAAGAGCTTCATCATGTGTAAAATAAATTATAACATGCTAAGAGTATTCTAATTTTAAAATTGGAGATGATATTTAGGATGTAAGCTGTTTAAATGAAACTTAAATAGAAGAATTGGAACTACAAAAAATTTTTAAAAACAATTACTGCTATGCTAAATGAATACTAAATATCATAAAATTATTTTGAGAAATATTACTTATTTATTGGAGAGATCAGAGGCAAAATTTATCAAAAGTCACTGCCAATCCAAAAACATTACAATTAATATTTTACTTTTATAAACTTTTATTCCTGTATTTAAATAGGAGTATGTAATATTTTCAGGTAATTATCTTTTAAGTATGACATTAATGTAGTAAAGTACAAGTGATATACTTGTACTCTTTCATACTTGTACTTTTATACTTGTAGTCTTTTTACTGGATTCCTGATCTCCTTTCCCACTGGGGTATTAGTACTTAAATTGGTGAGAAATTCTGGCCTAAAACAAAATTAATCTTCATACTTTAATCAAAAAAGAAACCATTATTTTGGTTTAAAAGACATGCTCATTGAGCTCATTCCAAGGTATTAAAAATCCTGCCTTTATCAATCAGTAATAAATAACACGGAATAGATAAAAATACTTGTGACCTATGGGAACTCGATAGTTGTTAGAAATGTGTATTCTCAAATATTAAAAAGAGGAATGCAAATACAAAGCCAATAGATGGTCAAATAATGGAACAGCTTGCATACTTAAGGAAAATATATCTTAAGAATATTAAAGAGGAAGAATTTGAGCCTTTTACATGGCAAACAAAGCAACTAAGAAAAGAAGCTCAGTTTAGAAATGTAATAAGCAACTGGGTAACAATCATTAGGTACCAAAGAACTAGCATAATTTTCTGAATGAAGACTGATAGTCCTGGAAGCTATTGGTGCAAATGGCATGTCACGCCAAGATGAAAAAAAAATGTTCTCCTCTCGCGTGGCTTCCATTTTATTGTTTTTCCTAATTGAGATATAATTGACATAAAACAGCATATTAGCTTCAGGTATACAACATAATGATTTGATATTGGAATATATTGCAAAATGATCACAATAAGTCTAGTTACCAGAAATTTTTTTTTTTCTTGTGCCAAGATCATTTAAGACCTACTCTCTCATCAGCCCATGAATCAACAAGGCATTTTATCAGTACAAGTACTAGGATCTTACAGCAAAGTAAGTTTGAAAATTTCAACAGAAAATAAGAAAATTTAAACATATGTTCAGAATTTCCAGGTAAATGTCTCAGGAAGTTGACAGATTCAAAGCACAAATTTTTTTAAAAATCCTAGAACTTGACAATCTTTTAACAGAAAAAAAATGATAATACTCCCACAAAGATGGCTGCCTCTGCACACGAGCCATGATTAAGAATATATTCAGGTTGAAAATGTTAAAAGGAACCATGTTTGAGTTAGTGAGAAGAGTATTGGACTTGGAATCATATCATTAAAATCTAGGGCTGGTTCTGCCATATACAGCCTGGTTATATGTCCCATAACATCTACTCATGTGTATTCTCATCTGTGAAATGGAAGTATCAAAGCCTAACTCTGCTGCTTTTTTTTTTTTTTTCTGAGAAGTAAGAGGTAACGGTCATTTGAAGCACTCTGCATAATGATGCTTTGAAAAGAATTAGACAATTTAAAAATATAAGGTAATGTTACTATGTTTAGAATATTATTAAATATATGAAGCAGGTTTTATGTAGCACAGAATAGGGTATGGTAACCTAATTAAGATTTTAAAACTAGGCTATCCTAAAATTAAAGAATGATATCAAGCCAGAGTCGATCTCTAAAACGTGAAAATTTGACGAAGTATTTGAAAAATAAGTAAAAACCAGTGAGTGAATTTTGCATCATGAATATTTAGGTTTAGACTTCATTTCCTTCCACACTTCTGTTTACACTGAATGCTTGCTGCTCTGAAACTGGTCCAAGAGGGAAAAAAATGAACTGGCTTGCTATGGGACTTCAAAAGGAGGTCAGTTCCTCCCTTAGCATATTTCAGATTATTCTGGGAAAAGGCCATTCTGAGCTGTCAGAGCAAAAGCATTCTGAAATGTGGTTTCATCAGGTGCCACATTCCTAACATGGGTACACAGCAGGTCTGTCCTCTGGCATCTTTGGGCTTCTTAGGGAGTGATGGGCACTGTCATTGTTTCAATGGGATGGGTTTGCTACTTGGTGGCTCAATTTGCTCCCCTACTAAAATCTACTCTGGAGTCTGGACCCAGCTGAACCTTTGCTTCGGCCGGTCCTTATGTCAGCTTAGGAGGTGTGGCCCCTAGTGGCCAAAGCCTGTGCTCACAAGCACTCCAGGTGAGGGCTTCAGATGTACAGCCTCACTCAGTTTGATGGCCATTGGAATTGCATGTTTGGGAAAGGGTGAACTTTCTGTCTGCTCCAGACCCTATTCCTCTTGCACACAAAGAAGTCAATGATAAAGATTCTAGCATTTCTTTTAGGACTCCAGGGAGAAAATCTTATGAACCCCTCTGTGTCTCACTTTAACGTTTGAATTGAATTATAGTGATAATTCTCTTTGATTCAGGAATATAAGCTTCACTTACATTTCACAGTGGGTCACCTGATGCCCTTTGTAAGACATTTACTTATATTTCTCTTTTCTCCATGATGGTGTAATTGTTATTGAAACCTTAATTATCAGAATTCCCATCTCCTTTGACCAGATTTCTTAATGAGTGGCTCAGCCACTGAACTCAGATTTCTTAAGAAATGATCTTGCTCCATGTTTTTACCCAGCTTCGTGGACATATAAACTATCTAAAATATGAAAATAACAAAACGAATGACAATAAAATTAGGAGAGCATATCATAGTAAAGGGGATCCCTCAAAAGTGCCAAGTTATTTGAATAAACTTCTTCCAAGAAAATTATGAAAGTATCTAACAATATTAAAGCCATGTTAGTGGAAAAATTGCTTCCTGTGATGAGGAAGCGGAGGCATTTTCAGCACAGATTTATAACTAATATTTATTTGTGTTAGAACCCTTAAATTGATACAATATGACTGGCAAGGCAGAACTCCATAGTATACCTTAATTACCAAAATAAAAAATTAAAACAAGTTGTCATTTATTTTAGGTCTGTTAACAACACTAGAAATATCATTAAATTGGAGCAGATAAGAGAGAGCACCAAATAGACAAAATCATGAATGAAAATGGACTTATTACAAACAACCCCTCAGAAATACAAGCAATTATCATGGAATACTATGAAAAATTATATGCCAACAAACTGGACAACTTAGAAGATATGAACAAATTCCTAAACACACACTCACTACCAAAATTCACAGGGAAAGAGATAGAAAATCTGAACAGACCCGTAACTAGTGAAGAAATTGAATCAGTTATCAAAAAATCTCCCAACAAATAAGAGCCCTGGGCCAGGTAGCTTCCCTGGGGAATTTTACCAGACATTTAAAACAGAGTTAATATCCATTCTTCTCAAGCTATTCCAAAAAATAGAAATCGAAGGAAAACTTCCAGACTCATTCAATTAAGCCAGTATCACTTTGATTCCCAAGCCAGACAGAGACCCAGCAAAAAAAGAGAACTACAGGCCAATACCCTTGATGAATACAGATGCAAAACTCCTGAACAAGATACTTGCAAGTCGAATCCAACAGCACATAAAAAGAATTATCCACCATGATCAAGTGGGATTCATTCCCGTGTTACAGGGCTGGTTCAATATTCGCAAAGCAATCAATGTGATACATCACATTAACAAAAGAAAAGATAAAAACCATATGATTTTGTCAATAGGTGCAGATAACAAAGGGCTCAACATAGAAAAAGGAGATAATGAACCTTTCTTGATTTATTTTTTGTTATCAATATATTCAGAGCATATACATTTATATACTTATTATCTATTTATCTACCTATCTACCTACTTATCCATCTGTCTACCTATTGATCTCTCCATCATCTACCTATGAATTATATGAAAGCCTGGGGCCATAAGTGGTTTTACAGTACAAATTTCTTTAGGTGAATGGCCTCTATTGAACAGATTAGGCATTACTGTTCCAGAATAACTATGGAAACCGAATGACTGTATGTTCTATGACAATAGGGACTTACTTGGCTAAATTATAGGTAGAATACAGGAGAATAGAAATCTGAGCTTCGAAGCCAGATTCTCCCCATTTATGCTTGGGTAATAGGTTGGACATTCAGGAAGCATCTCTTTTAGCACATAGGTGCTGGCTATTTAATTTGTGATATAGAAATAGATGATTGCTAATTAACGCCCTTTACATTGACTCTCAAAGCCCAACTCTTTTCTTTCACATTAACCTTTTCTCCATTTTTAAACTGCTGTTTTGAAAAGTGTAAGAAATTCTGCCCTGAATATGATAATCACCCCGATTCTCTCTCTGCACAGAGCAGGACAGCATGAAGAACAAACTGTATAGTGTTTGCCCAGGCTAGACTAAATTTAGCTAAGAGAGGAGCTGCTTTCTTCCCTCAAGATAGAAGTACAAAGTGATGCAGGCTCATTAGGAGCCCAGAACAAATAAAAAGGAAAGGACGGATAAATTGACCTGAAGGGGTGTTGACGTAATCCACTTTCCCCCAAACATATTTTTTTCCATATCCTATTCTCAAAAGTAGAAAATGTGGTCTATCTTTCTAAATATTATAATGTCTTATCTCTTTAGAGTCTCTTTTGAATTCCCATTATGATTTTTTTTCAGACTAGTTAGATAAAAGGCCTCCAAGAATGCTTCACCTTAGTTATAGGAAAATGTTTTGTTTGGTGCATAAAGTATAATAATTGGATATTCGTATAGTCATCCACATACCACCAGTGACCCATTTCCAGGAGAAACGTGATGTGAAATAAATTTCATCATTTAGAAAATAAGAAAATTTTTATCAAAAGTAATTGAAAAGAATATATGGGAAACATAGGTTTCTTACCATAGAAGGGTCACTTCTCCACAGCGCAACTGATAAATAGGACTTTTAAGACTTAATGCTCTCACCATTTTCCCCCATACATACTGTAAAAATCCCATATTTTTCAATATCTGCCCACTGAATCCTTCCCAGTCTATTCTCCACACTACTGAGGGATATTTTCTCTATCCCAGTGCTCATGAAAACCTAACTGAATCACATCCTTGTATGAAGTCCCACAAAGGCTGGTAGCAGAACATCTAAATGCCTCAGCCTGGTTTACAAGGTTCTTCATGATCTGGAACCTTCTTAATTCTCCAGTCCCATCTCTCAGCACTGTCAGCCCCTTTTCTTTATAGTAGCTTTTCTGAATTATTTTTCTTACCTGAGTCTTCCAGGCTTATTACTTTAATGTCTTACAGATGCTTCTTCCATACCTGTAACACCAACCCTTCTCCCCAGTTTGCCTCCTTGACTCCTGTTCACCATTCACCCCTTTCTATTGGTAGGGTCTGATGCCTCCTTACTGCTTCTGTGAGGTCCTCTTCTCCCCATCCTCACAGGTCTTCCCATGCTGTGTTTTAAACATGTGTCTAGTTCCATCTCTTTCAATAAAATGTCATTTTGTCAAGAGCAGAGCTGACAGATTTTCCATTTTCATAATGAGTTTGTTAGGCTTCCTTGGGGGTAGTACTCACTGGTTGCTAAGTGCCAGACACTGCAGCTAGAATGCCTACAATGAGTTCAAATCCCATCGTTGCCACTTGTCAGCTGTGTGACCTAGTGCAAGTTACATGGCCTCTCTGCGTCTCAATGGCCTCATCTCTAAAATGGGGGAAATAAGTGTAGTTACCACACAGCACTGTGAGAAATAATGGAATGTGTAAACTGCTCAGAACATGCCTGATGCTTACACTAGTATTAGTTGTTACTGTAGCCTCAGCACTGCCGGTGTTTTACACACAGCAAATGATTCATTAAACTTGGCTGCAGAAATTAATGGATGATAAAATATCATCCAATTATCCTTTTTTATTGTCTTGTGCTCAGCCCCTGATTGTCAATAATTGTCCCAGTCATTAATCAAGTATTTATTTTGTTATCTACTCTAATTGAACTGAGAATTATATTGAAAATACCCACTTCATTTTGTAGAGGGCTTTGAGAAAAAAAATGCACCTGTCAGAAAAATGATAGAATTGGGTAAAAACTCATTCTCCTTCTAGAGTGCTCATAATAATAGCCTCCAGTTAAGTTTAAACTGGTTGCTCTCTGGGGTCTTTCCAAAGATAAAGAAAATGATTACAACTTCTGATTTTTTCTCATTTCCAATTTGTGTGAGCTTTTTAACTTCTTTCAGTACCTCACCTAACTCATATGCAATCAAGATCAAAGGCAGTTTCATAAAGAAAAAAGAGTAAATCTGCTGTGAAGCTAGTTATTTCATAAAACTACATCTTTTGAAAAGCAAATTGTATAAAAAAAATTGACCAGGAGAAAAGATTCAAAACCCCACAAGAAGTGGCAGAAACTTCTATGAAATTAAACTTATTTGCAAAAAAAATCCAATTAAAAGCAACAATAGACATTAGCAAATGTTCTACTGCCCCATAAGGCACTTTCTAACCTTCTTTCAAAGGAATGGGCCACGCCAGTCTTTTTCTAACTCTGTTTCTTAAAGGTTTCCATCATCCTTTTTCCCTGTTCTGTATATATTTCCTTCCATCTTGGCCCTGTCTCGGGGAAGTCAGCTCCAGGTAACACTGGGGATGAATGATCTGTATTCTCCATATGCTCAGAGGATGTGGAGACCTTTCTGGAGAATCATGAGAGAGCAGAGGGGTAAATGTGTCTAATCCTAAATACTTCTGTCTGTGCCTCTCTTCTCTCCTCCTGTACTCCTGACCTCCATTTTACTCCACAAATGCCAGATGTCTTATACCTGTGGTGGCAATAAGTCATCTGTCTGGTTGATGAGATTCGGCATATGTTCTGGGCACAGGGAAAGAAGCCCATTATAGGAGAGGCTGGGAACAAACACTTTACTTTGAGCTCCACTGTGAACTCATGGTGAAACCCTGGCATCCAGCTTCTACTGAATGAGCACCTGGTACATGCCAGCCATTGTGCTATGCTGATGGGGGTTCAAAGATGAAAGACACTGAAGCTCTGACCCTTTCACATACAACTTTGTTTATTTGGGGCTAGTTACTTCACTCTCCAAGTCTAAATTTCCTCTTTTACTAAAGGCATGATGCACATTTGATGAAGATTTTGTAAGGATCAGTTGAATAAAATTCTAGTACATTCCCTTGTACATTGTACATGCTTAAAAATGATAGCCGTTATGTTTGATGATGATGACGATGATAATGAGGAGGAGGTGGTGGCTGTGGAGGTAGAGGAGGAGGGGGAAGGGAGGAGGAAGAAGAGGAGGAGGAAGTAGAAGGGGGAGGAAGAAGAGATTAACAAGTCATCTTAATGTTGAAAAAGTCCAATGTCTAGTGAGATTTGATGAATACTGCCAGAGTCTCTCAAACCTTATTATTGTGCCTGAAATTTAAAATACAGTGCAAACTCTGATTACTGTTTGCTTCTGTTTTTTTTAGTTCCTGATTTTATGTAATGGGTCCAAGAGTAAATTGTGAAAGGATCTGAGATGCCCCCTTTTAGAATGACAGATCTGATTCCTACAAAAAAGCAATTTCTGATAACAAAGAACAAACCTCGGCTGGTAAAGAGAATCCTGGGAGAAAAGGGGGGTCACTCTCAGAACAGACGCAAACCTGCCTTGTATGTTGGTTGCCCCAATGTTAAAGAGAAAGAAGACTGAGGCTCTCAGAACAGAAGACTGCTCACGTGGACAAGAGGGTCTTTCTTAAAGAGACTTCCATTCTGGGAAGAGAAAAGACCCTTGAGAAGGCACTGAGGCTCTTCTCCTCACAATTAACATAAACCGAAGGACTGGTAGGAAAGCCAAAAGCAATTACGTGTTTTCAGATCAGCAACATTTTTTATGTGCTGATTATATGCCAGGAAAAAGGCTCAGAGTCTCAGAAGATGCTGGTGAACAAGAGTCCTTGTTCTGACTCTTAAAGAGCTCTCATAGTTCAGCGAGGGGCAAACAAATGAATGCATTAAAAATGAGTAATCACAAACTGTGACGGTGTATGAAGGAAATAGTTTGCTTTATATACTGGGGGCTCCACGTGCCCCACACCATGCCTCTCGGTCTCCTTTGACTCGCTGCAGCTGTGTGTGAGTGACCAGTCCTGCTGAGGGCTTCCCACCCCATGCCCCCCGCACCCCCACCAGGGTCTGGCTCCGCCTGGGAAGATATGGAGATAAGGTCCCCAGTGCAATCCTCAATCAAACGGGAATCTAGCTGGTGGATTAATGCCCCAGCCTCCCTTTCTTTAGAAGGACAATTCTGGAATGAATTCTACACAACTTCTCAGAGTCCTCAGCAGTAAGAAGGCTCACTGCCCACAGATCATTGTTAGCTTCTTCCCCAACCTTGTTCTCAGTCTCCTTTTCCCCTCACCACTACTTCCTGGAATAACTTCCCACATAATCTACCTGCATCCAGCCCTTGTCCCAGGCTTTGCTTTCAGGGAACTTAAACTAAAGTCTACGGGGGAGAATGGAATGTTGTGGGAGGGGAACCCAGACCTGAAGGACCAGGAAGCACTGATCACAAAAAGAGGTCTGGGCACAACATGGTACATGCGCAGACCCTCAAGTGTGAAAGCACCTGGCGATTTTGGGGAACAGAAAGCAGCTTAGGCACCTGGTGAGCAGAGCTAAGGAGATGGGGAGTGGCTGCAGACCACACTGGAAATCTTATCAAGATGCTATTCTGGGAAAGGTGTCCACCACTTGCTAGCGTCCTGCTTGTGGCAGTGGGTGACTCTGGAACTTGGAAAGACAAGCATCATGGGACCCTATGCCAACCAGTACCACAATTATTCTAGCCCAGAAAGTGTGTCATTCTTATAGATAAGGTATTTGGGTATATTCTGTGTATATCTATCTTCTCTCTCCCTTGCCAAGAACCCTTCTGCTACTTACTTGATGCTCTTGGCATTACAAAAAATAATCCCAATTCCTTTTTGTGGCTTATAGGACCATCCCAGACTTGGGTTTGAATCTCAGGTCTGCCATTTATGACCTTATGACTAGTCTTGAACAAGCTTTTTAAACTTTCTTCATCTCTTCTTCATCTGATAAAAGAGATAATTACTACCTCACAGGGTGATGGAGGAGATTAAGTGAGCAAACATATGCATTAGGCACTTAACCCAGCATTTGACTCACAATAATAGCTCAATAAGTGTTAATTTTTAGCAAAAAAACCCCAACAATGTACCTTTCATAGAACCTTTTTTAGAAAAAAACACTTCAAAGATTCAACTAAGAAACTGCTTTGCTCTGTCGAAGCAGAAAAGTCTAGGTGTCCCTTCAGGGTCGGAGGGCATTGAATATGTGCAAAAGGGGCTCTGGAGCCACCTAGGTACTCGCATGAAAGAATTTGTGATTTCATATGAAAGTATAATTTATTGAGATTAAAAATTTTTTTATATTTTATTTTTTATATTTGAGAGAGAGACAGAGACAGGGCACGAGCAGGGGAGGGGCAGAGTGATGGAGACAGAATCTGAAGCAGGCTCCAGGCTCTGAGCTGTCAGCACAGAGCCCAAGGCGGGCCCAAACTCATGAGCAGTGAGATCTTGACCTGAGCCAAAGTCGAATACCCAACCTACTAAGCCATGCAGGCACCCCTAATTTATAGAGTTTTTTTAAGACCATGGTTCAAATATTAAGCCTTGAGTGTAATCACCATGCTTTCTGATGGGTAGTAAATAGTGAAATGTAACAAAGCTCTCATTTATTAAACAATAATTTTATGTAAATCTGACTAAAGCCTCATGGCATTAGAGTGTGGCTCCTTCTGGCTATACTTGTGTATTGTGAGAAGAGCTTCCTAGAGAATGAGCTTCCTTCTGGAGATGAATAATCAATAAAAGCTGCCCATGGTGAAATCTTTGGGAAAGCACCTTGAATTCTGATTTTCCAGCTTGCTAAAGTACACTCCAGTTGATGTTATATCCTCAACTAAATTTGAGTTACTGATCTTAAGCATTTGATTTTTTTTTTTGTATGGCTATCATGCATTTGGTAGGGTTAAGATAGCTCTTTGAAATATAAATTATTGAAATGAAAAAGTTTATGTAAAACTATATGGATAAGCACTTCAGCCCTCTACAAATTTACTTCTCTTATGAATCCATCATTCTTTTGAATGCCACATATTTTAAGCCTCATATAAGTAAGCACTCTGGTGCTTAAGGAAGTTACAGTTGGTTGGAAAGGCTCTTCTTTCATGATTCATATATAAAGAAATCCTGCAACATTATTTGAGAATATTCACCAACTGCTGCTTGCAAAAAAGAAGTATTCATAGACTACGTGAATGATTTATGAATAAGATGAAACATTTAAATTAGCATTTAAAACATTAGTATAGTAATCATATTCTTCCATATGGTGTTTACAGTTTACTATTATTGCATACAAACTTATTTGATTTTAAAATTGTACAAGGACATTATAAACACTCAGTAAAATCAGTGATTGCCTTAGCAGTATTTAGCCAGGATACATGAAGCAAAGTATGCTATCGCTATACAAATTTGGTCCAAATGTTTAGGGTTTTTTTTTTTCTAATTTTTTAATTTTTTTTTTTTTTTTTGAAGGAGAAAGAGAGGGACAGAGACAGAGAGAGAGAGAGCATGAGTGAGGGAGTGGCAGAGAGAGAGGGAGACACAGAATCCGAAGCAGGCTCCAGGCTCTGAGCTAGCTGTCAGCACAGAGCCCGACTTCGGACTCAAACCCACGAACCGTGAGATCATGACCTGAGCCAAAGTCAGACCACTAACTGACTGGCTACCCAAGTGTCCCAAATATTTAGAGGCTTTTGCTGATGTTGTTAACAGGAAGGATTTAAATTTTGATACTGACTAAAAATTGTGATTTAACAGTGAGTTAATGAAAGAATTCCTTTTCTAGAGTCCAATCAGTTACTGAGTAATAATCAGCTGTTAAGATTATGTCATGGGTTACTAGGCCACAAATTCAATCAAATCTTCACATAAATTCTGCCTTCACCTTTTCATTCTTGTTTTCAGACTCAATAAATGTCAACTATCCAGGCAGAAGATTACATAGTCCTTTATCCTTATTTCCTAGATACAGGTTCTGCACAAAGGCATTAGGAAAAACTGATTTTTCTGTGCATCAGGCACTATGCTAAACTCTCAAACGAATAATCGTATTTAATTTTTTACAACATGCTAATGCAGAAGATATTATTTTTAGCACCTTCATTTTAAAAAAGGGAGAACTGGGGGCGCCTGGGTGGCTTAGTCGGTTAAGCATCCAACTTTTGCTTAGGTCATGATCTCGTGGTTCGTGGGTTCAAGCCCCGCGTCGGGCTCTGTGCTGACTGTCAGCTCAGAGCCTGGAGCCTGTTTCAGAGTCTGGGTCTCCCTCTCTCTCTGACCCTCCCCCGCTCATGCTGTCTCTCTCTCTCCTAGAAATAAAAAAATATTTAAAAAAAAAATAAATAAAAAAGGGAGAACTGATGTGCAAGGCAGTAAAGGAGCATGCCAGATATTCAGAGCCCAGTTGTCTGCCTCCAAAGCCCAAAGCCTTAAATGCTGTGCTGTGCTGAGTTTTGTCTACACCAAATTTTTCCTGACCTTTTTCACTATCCATAAAACCAATCCACTCCAGGAAAAAGCAGGTACTGATGATTGGCCCCAGGAGGTTATTACTGACTCCTGACTGCAACAAATCAAGCTTGTGAGTAGTATCTGACTGTACCTACTTTGTATCCATGCAACAGTGAATCCTATTTGGCCCCTTCTGGGCTCCCTGAACAGCAGCCTCTTGACTATCCTCCTGACAAGTTCTCTTCAGTTGTTACTATTCATCCATGCTGTTAGTGATTTTCTTGTTCAGTACATGTCTGCTACAGGTGAACTCCTTTGGCTTAGATGGCAATAACAATAAAAATACCAATATTTGTATAGTGGTTTGGTTGCTATCAATAATAATTGAATAGCCATGAAGAATAATGACGGCTACCATTTTTTGTTGAGCTGAATGCTAAATGCTTTAAATGTATTGTTATACCACTGACATTTAATAAATATTCATAACTTCTCCATGACCAGACTACCTGACCTAAAGCTCCTACAATCCTAACTCACTGGAAAAGAAGGAGAGACTGGGAAGTGGCTCAGAGAATTTATAGGATGCGCCTAAATTCATACAGCCACCAAGTCGTGAAATTCACACTTGATTTCAAGTCCTGGTTCAAAGTCCATAGCTTTTTCCAAAATATTACAATTGGAGAATGTGCAATTTTGGAAACATGACTAACTAACTTACTTCCAGAGTCATTTAAATTTAGTCTGATATTGGATTCATTTTAATATACACTGATATTATACTCGGATGTCCCAAGATTGAGCTAAATGTGAGAATCAGGAATGACAGGTCTGAAAACCCTGGACCCTATTTCTTGGAACCCCTCCCAAATTAAAGTGTGGTACTATGCAGCTCATAGATCATATAAGAGCTACCAAACCTTGCAAGCTTGCAGCTATAGAAAAAGAGTGACAAAGCCAACATGTTTGAAAGTAGAATGAAATCCATTCCCACATCAATACCGTCTCTTTCTTTCACAGGTACAAACTGAAGAATTCGAGAAAGCATCAAAGTCAATATATTTAACCAATATCTCAAAACAAGTTAAATTATAATTCGAATTTAGATTCTGATCTTCTCTTTAATTTATAAGGAAAACATTATGTGTCAAACATGAGTCAATTATAAAATAAACCAGAGGAAACGGAATTTCAACAGGAGAAAAAATGGGAAATTTCTTCTTCATTCAGTCAAAACTAGTCCAAAGAGCAGCAGAGAATATAAAAAAGATGGGGGCTGTGGGTCAAAGATTGACAGTTCATTCATTGAGTTTTACAACTTTGACATCTAGGAAACTAAAGTTAGTTCTTAGATTCCCCAGATGATAGTATATATTCTTTCCCTTTAATGTCTAGAAGGCACTGGATTTCATAGTATTTTTATTTTTAACAGTATCAGTTTTTTGAGTAATCATTTAAAATACCTCAGAGATGTTATACATTTCATTGTGTTACTTTGTAGGGTGTGTGTGTGTGTGTGTGTGTGTGTGTGTGTGTGTCTTCTTGAGGCATTTGCATAAAGTGCACAGATCTTAAAAGTACAATTTAATGAGTTTTATAATTACGTGTGTTCCTGACACTGCCACCAAAACAAGAATATAAAATAGTTCCATGCAAACAAAAGTTCTTCATAGACCTTTCGAGTCAACGTCTGTCTTTTCCTAGAGGCAATCACTTCTCAATTTCTCTCACCATGGATAATTCTGCCTGGGATGTCATATCAATGGAACCATATGATATATACTTTTGTTTTTTTAAAATTTGACTCAACATAATTATTTTGTGATTCCTCTATGTTATGCATCTGAGTAATTCATTCTTTACTAATGAGTAATATATCATTGTATGAATATATTACATGTTTTGCATTTTCTTGCTGATAGGCATTTGCATAATTTTCCACTTTGGGGTCATTGTGAAGAAAAGTGTTTTAAAGATTATTTTGTAAGTTTTTATTTCTTGGTTGGCTTGTTTTATTGTGGACATATGTGTTCATATATTTTGGGTAAATCTTGTTAATATTAGGGCAAATATTAAATTAACCGTTTAAATGAACCATTTCCAGGAAGAAAACTACTCAGTTTTTTAAAAGCCTGGAATATCTATTTAAAATAGGAACTATATGTGAATGATGTCAGGAACAGTTAAGGAGTGAGGATTAACTAACAAACTAATATTTTTTTAAAAGTGCACATTTTGATTGTCTCTCCTCAATTCCAAAGTTGCAGTGAGAAAACAGTATAGGGCACCTGGGTGGCTCAGTTGATTGAGTGTCTGACTTTGGCTCAGGTCATGATCTCAATTCATAGGTTTGAGCCTTTCTTTGGGCTCTGTGCTGACAGCTCATAGCCTGAAGCCTGCCTCAGATTCTGGGTCTCCCTCTCTCTCTCTCTCTCTGCTCCTCCTTGCTTGTTCTCTTTCTCTCTCTCAAAAATAAATAAATAAACAAACGTAAAAAGAACTTGCCCCAAAGGAGCTGCCTCTTTCCTTCTAAAAAACAACACCAAAATAGTATATTGTCCTTCTCCTGGGGTAGCCAAAAATCTATCTGACTTTTGTCAGAGTACTAAATTAGAACAATTGTTTATGACATAATTTTCTAATGTGGAAACCTTTAATATACGTTAAGAAGAAAGGAAATAAATACAAACAGGAAAGAAAGAAAGCACTGCTTTCTCTGTGGCTTAGATGTCTCTATGTAGCAGGTGTTGTGTTGTATATGTTCACATACTTTTTATAATACTTGCAATTTTAAAAAAGCCATATGAGTAGTGGAAATTGATTTGGGGCCATATATGGTGCTCTATGTTTTTTTGGCAATCTCTCATTAAATTCTCAGGATTCTTGCAATTTGTCCAAGATCATATAATTGGCGCCAATGCTCAAATTCAAATCAAGTGTTATCTGAATCTAGAATCCAGGCTCTTTTGCCTTCTGGAATCCTCACTCCCACTTTATCATCATCTATTACTCACAGAAACCCTGCAAAGTAACTATTTCAAAAGCTTTTGCTAATAAAGTATACCTTGAAGAGGTTACGTGATTTGCCCATAGTCTCATTTACTATTTCTTAGTGACACACAATTCCTAAAGCAGATTAAGAAGCCTGCCTTACTTTTTCTCTGAGATAGTTCTGAGCGTAAAACATGAAGGCTTATATTTGTTTCTTTCCCATGCAGGGTTTTTTAAAAATGTAATTCATTTAACAAATCCCTTGCTATTTAACATGAAATGGTGGAAAGTGGGAAAGAAGGGTAAAAACAGAAAACATCATCTTTGAAGGGTCTCTGGCAGTTTTAGCATTAGAGCACACACACCACTGTCCTTTGCAGGCTAATGGCCGCCCTGACAAAACACAGTGTGATTCTGCACAGTTCATGCTTATGAAGCTGTATCCACTGCCTCTTAGGCTAGTGAGACCCTCTCTGTGATTAGCAGACAGGAAGGAAACCGTGCCTAATTTCCTTGATGCAATAGACTCTATTTATGTTAGTGGTGGCAGGCAGATTATGCAACAACAAAAGAACAATTCAACTCTTCCCAAAGAAGAATGCCAGTGATGGATTCTGGAAGCCCAGGAGGCACTTGACATGAAAGCTTCAGTGATTCCTGCTTATCGAGAGTGTACTAAACTGAAGCAAGGCAGGGACAGTGCCAATCATAAGAAGAAGTGGCTCCTTAAACAGAATATAATGTCCAGGGTTCAGAAAACATTGAAGATTTGTCACTTAAAAGAAACCACTGTCTGACCAAAAGCTAGCATTACGCATAAGTGGTTATAAAATGCAAAATGCCAGTCATTTGTTCTTTACTGATAAATACCTTGAATTGATGGTTTATAAAAATGATTTTTCAGCTTTCACTGACATTTTGATTAATTAAAACCAAGGGATGGCTTTTCTAAATGACACTGAAGAGTCAATACCACAGATCTCACATATATGTTTCTGACCCACTGTAAGCAACTACTCATGGAGTATCATTCAAGAAACACAAATAGCGCCCTCTCTCCAGGTCCCTTTACCCTCAGTCTCCCTTTGTAGCCCACCACACTACCCTATATGCATGTGTGTACGTATGCTCACATACACAACCTATATTAAGGGATCCCATAGGACAGATTGTTTCTTAAAGCTTACAAGGGCTCCAGTCTAGAAGGTGTTGTAGCCTGGTTGCTAGAATTGTTTCAATAGGACTTATGTGCTACCCCAAGGAGAAATAGTTCAAGGGAAAAACTCCAAATTACCTGTGTTTAAATTTGAAAGGATTTTAGGGTGCTTGAGTGGCTTTGGTGGGTTAAGCGTCTGACTTCAGCTCAGGTCATAATCTCACGGCTCCTGAATTTGAGCCCTGTGTCAGGCTCTGGGCTGATGTGCACTCGCAGCTCAGAATCTTCGGATTCTGTATCTCCCTCTCTCTCTGCCCCTCTCTCACTCACACTCTGTCTCTCTCTTTCAAAAGTAAATAAACATTAACAAATTTAAAATAAAATAAGGGGTGCCTGGTGGCTCAGCCAGTAGAACGTTTGACTTTGGCTCAGGTCATGATCTCACGGTTCGTGAGTTTGAGCTCCATGTCGAGCACTGTGCTGACAGGTCAGAGCCTGGTACCTGCTTCAGGTTCTGTGTCTCCCTCTCTCTCTGCCCTCCCCCCTGCTCACATTCTGTCTCACTCTCTCAAAAATAAATAAACATTAAAAAAATTTTTAATAAAATAAAATAAATTTGAAGGGATTTCACTCACCTAGAATTAATTAAGTTTATATTTTCAGCCAAATCTCAAAAAGGAAATTAAGCTATGATAGAGAAAATTAAAATGGCTGTATATATCTTGGATACCTTTGTTTAAGTATGTTGAGAATAGAGAAAAATGGCATCAGCTATCTGATCTCACTTGAGATAGACACTTAAACAGAAAATATAAATATAATATAAAAGATGGTCACAGGGCATCTCCAAAGGGTGCCCATATGCTCAGCAGGAGCTAATGAAAGGATTAGAAGAACAGAAGGGACAAGAAAGTCGTAGTTCATCCATTGCTCGCTTTAACCAGGCCAAGACACTTTGACAAGAAATAACTTCTCTGGAATCCTACTGTGTCCATGCTAAAAATTTAAAATTTCCAGCCTTACTATGAAGGAGGTCCCAAAACCAATACAGAGGGGCTGGGGCATGGTGGCTTTGTCCTATACTGTTGCCTTATTCAGCCCGGTTCTAGCCTCATCCCATGGAAGGGTTAAAGGTTTGTTTTGAGGCTGCCCTCTTGTTGCCAAAGGGAAGGAGCAATTCTCTTTCTCTGGCTTTCATGTAAAACTTCAAAATCATCTCCCCATGAGTTCATAGCCACATGACGTCTGCCCAGAGCATGTGCACAGGGCTGTGATATGCCTGTAGGACGTAGGAGCCACTAGAATTTCATGTGCATGTCTGTTTTTTATACTAATATTTTACTGAGAAAAAAAGAATGCTTAGCAATGACACACTGCAGTTTTTATTGAAATGAAAGGGCAACATAGTCATTAATAACAACGGCTCTGCCAATTCAGGGATGAGTAGGATTAATATTGTTTCACATTCAAAAAGGCAGGGGCACTATCTGTCCCACTTTCCACCAAAAATCCAAAACAAAGCACAGTGCCGGGTGCTTAGCAGACCCTAAATACTGTTAAATAAATGAGTGATTATGTCTTTCTATTCCTAGAAAGTAACCCATATCTCATTTTGAGCGAATCCATTGAATCGGTACTTATCTGATATTTCCTTATTAGGTGCAAGCCTCATATCATAGGACACATATGACTTATTCACTGAATTATTCCCAGAGTTTATCAAAGCGCCTGGCATGTAATAGATGCTCTGTAAATACACATTGCATGAAGAAGGAAAGAAAGAGGTTGCTTCCCCTCTGAAATTAATCCAAGTCTCTCTGCCTTCCTGTAGGTCAAGGCAATGGAACGTCTTTTGAAGTTTTCAGGATGGTTATTAAGGGTTACTATGTCCCTTCTGATAGAGGCCTATTTGACATCTTAAGGTTAATCAAAATGTTCAGTATTGAGCTACAGAATACACTAGCGGCTGTACACACTTCCTGATTACTGATTACTGATTCACACTTTGGAAAAACAAGGGCCATATTTTACACTTACTTTCCTAAGTGAGCACCCATGTGTGTCTCACCCTGAAACAGACACAACCATAAGAAGGACTTGGTTCCAAATGGTCTCATGTCAGATTTTAATTCTAGCTCTGTTTATTGACTTTGTTTTACCGTGACATATCATTTCAGGTTTTCCCTACTCTCCCAGCCGAGTCTGTCACCCAGGAACTCATTTCGGGTCCCTTGAGCACGACAGCATCATTTCAGCTGAGGACCAATGATTTGTATTATAGATCTTCTATTCATCATTTACTTTTCCCATGTAAAGATTTCATGAGGACACTGGTTCATATTTATTTTGTAACTTAAATTCTTATCGTGTGGTTCTCTCATTAAGTGGCATAGCCTTTTCTCACTCAGCACAAAATGTTGAAGAGAAAAGTCTATCTGAGGAAATCTGTTTCCTGAGGTAAGGTCAGAAGACCTCCATATATTCCTTTGTTTACTGACCTTAGATTAAATGTTTGCAGCTTTTAAAAATCACTGAAGAGACTTGTTCACGGTGAAGGAAACAGGACGGCTATGTCCGGGGATAGCTAGTAAATTGCTCTCACAGGATTAAGCTTTTCTAAAGAAAGTACCAGGCCACCCACAACAGACGTCCCCTAAACAAACTAGTCAAACAGAACAGATACCTTAGCATCTTGGGCTTGGTGAGGAATCCCGGGTTCTGATCCTACTGTGGGTAAATTATACAAAGGTGTCCATTCTCAGAGGGTCCATAAAGGTTAAAATACATGATTGTATAATACATAGAATTATATAAAGGGTATGTCTTATGTATATAGGTGTGTTGCACAGTACTACGCAGGGTAGGTACTCAATAAACATTGTTTTTTGCCAAAAATAAAAAATAAAAATCACTGAAGAGTCTCATGCAATCTATTGTAATTCAGAGTCAAACCTTTGTTATAATCAGAAGTTTCAGGAAATCCTATTCAGATGACCCGATCCTGAGTTATTCCCAGAATAAATAAGAGCAATAAGAAAAGCATAGACACTCAGCTTTCAGTGAAATGAATGTAATTTATCGGAATTACTTCCATCTTTAGTGATAGGGCTTTATAATCTGTCACTAGTCTAGAATTTGAACATAACACAAATATTTGCGTCCTTGGTACAGTCTCTTGCCTCTGCCTCCTGGTCCCACCCCCATTTCAAGGATCGGTTTTTTCTGCCCCCCATGAAGGAAAAACGGTCTTAGTGAATCCCTCATGCATCCCTGCCCACAGCCTCAAGCCCCTCCAGCCCCTGCTGTCCGCTCCCTGTCTGCCGTAGCTACCTTTGTTTTTCCAAAATCCAAGGGCCAGGAGAAAGGCTGCATTCCAAGGATTCAAAAGAGTTCTTTACCAGCTCCATTTATTCTCTACACCACCAATAACACATGAGGCTGGATAGGGGTTTCAGAGTAAACTGAAAACTTTGGGTCATTTAAAACAACTCTGATGTGAAAGAGGCAGCATTAAAACCTGTGCTCTTAAATACGATTTTTTCCCATGGCTCAGAAGGACGCATCCGTGATTTGCACCCTCCAGGGTGTGGGGAGTGATGTCCTCTGTTCTTTGCTTCTGTGTCTCTGTTCCAAACTCTTCTAGTTTCCATCTTACGGCTCATAAACTTCCAGGAAGCTCTCACCCCTCACAACCATTGCTGGTCTCATCCTCCACTCCCTCCACCAAAGGTCTCACTCCTACCCGACGCTCTCAGCAACCCCCTTCTCTAGGTCAGTCTCAAGAGCTTGAGCAGGGTGCTCCTTTAGAGCCACAGGAAGCCCATGCTCAGCAGCAGAGCTCAGGGCCACAGGCAGTTTTATGTATGTTCTCTTCAAGACCATCTCCCCGGTGTAAATGCACACAAGCCTGTTGAATCTGCTGATTATCAAGAGAAAAGCCACTAAACCAAGTGTGTACGTGGATGACCATTCACTTCCCAAGGACACAGAATTCTCAAGGATGTGTTGGCTCACATGCTTGTGAAGTACAGACACCGTTCTAATTACCCCACCGAGGATTCTCTCTTTTTCTCCATCTTTCAATCCTGTTCCCCTATTCTGACTCCTCTTCTCCTACATTCGACTTCTCTACACAATCAGAGAATAGAACCACTTCGTATTTTCCTGGCTTCCCAACCCTAGAGGAAAGAAATCTTGTCTCTCCCGATCTATATGTGCCAAACTAGAGAGGATTCTAAGTAGCACTGATTGTGTTGAACTTCAGCTTCATCGCTGTAGAAGAGGAATGGATGGATTACCATCAGTGACCCATTCTATTTCATGAGCTCCCTTGTTGGAGAGGCAAAGTGTGTGTGTGTGTGTGTGTGTGTGTGTGTGTGTAGTTACTGCCATAGTTAAAAGCTGTGCTAGAACCACACTGAGGGGGAGGAACTCCAGAAGTGGGAACCCAGGAAAATTGATGAGCAGACAAAACATTCCCACACAGGGTGCGTCCTCGGTTAGACACCAGTTCCAAATCCCCCCTTTCCTTAGGTTTTGTGCTAGCCTTTGCTGGGCTGCTTCTCTCCTCTCTCATCAGAACTCTCCAAATCCAAATGTGGCCTGCAGACTAGGACCTTCAGCAGAACCATTAGAAAATAAATAAGCAAACAATTCAGACACCACGTTCAATACCCTAATCGTGATGTTGAGAGGGGAAAATGTACATGGGGATTTTAAAAGGCTTTCCAGAAGATTCTGGTGAATCATCAGACTTGAGATCCACTGTTGTGAAGGATACTACTCTGCAGAAACAGTTACAATACTTCAAATCTTTATGGCTGCCTTTTCCTTATACTGAGCCACCAGCTATGAAGCCACCTGGCTTCACCTTGACTATGACATCTCCTGACTGTGCTGGGAAGCTTCTCTATAGAGCATGTCCTTACCTGATGATTTTGTTAAGAAACGATGACTTCTGGGCAAAATTGACTAGAAAAAAATGTCTCCCTAAGAAGCAGTTGACAACTTCCTTTATTTCCTTGCTTTCTTTTCTCCCTGAATGTTCCCACTCTTCTAGGAACTTTTCAGTAAGAGGCTTTGGAGTTAGACAGGCCTGAGTAGGTATTCTGGTTCCCCCATTTGCAAAGCTAGGCGATCTTCCGCAAGATATGTAACCTCTAAATGACTCCATTTCCTGGCCTGTCAAAAGGATAATAAGAGCTGAGTACCAATATCAGGAGGACTGGGTAAGAATGAGATGATTCTTAAAAAGCATTTAGCACAGTGCCTGATGTACAGCAAACATTCAATAAGTGTTTGATATCATACTTCTTTACTTGTTCTAAGCATGTACTTGTATTCTTGCTCATTCATCCAAAAGCATATTTATTGAGACTTTTCTACTTACAAAAATTACATTGTATTAGGGACTTCAAGGTGAGCAAAGAAACAGGGCCTTTTCTTGGAGGCTAATGAAGGATGTGCATGTTAATTAAGCCCTTGATCATATATGTAATTATAAACTGTGACACAAACTAGGAAGGAAAAATGTAGGATGCCAGGAGACCATATAAGTTCTGCCTGATTTAATGGTGTGAGGTGCTCTAATAAAGCGGTTTGGAAGCTGAGAGCTCAAGAACAGAAATGTTATGGGGCAAAGAGAGTGAGCTCTTGGAGGAAAACATTCTGACAGTGGGAACAATATGATAAAGTATCAGATGTAGGAAGGATAAGCACCCATTCAGGGAACAGCAAGAAGGCCAGTATGAGAGGAACATAGCAAAGAAGGGTGCAGGGGGGTAGAAGAGGCACCCAGAGAGTTGGAGAGAGGCTAGAATAAGGGTTTCCCCAGCTCAGAACTACCGGCATTTGGAGTCAGATGACTCTTTGCTGCTGGGTAGCTCTCATTTGTGAGATGTCCGCAGCATCTCTGGCCTCTACCCAGTAAATGCCAGCATTACCCCTCTCCCTTCAGTCATGACAGCTCATAATGTTTCCAGATATTGCCAGTGGTTCCTGTAGGGGCAAAGGGAAGACAAAGAACCACTGGGTCAGATCACGCAGGGCTTTCCAGGCCATGTAAGGATTTGTACCCTCGTATGGGAGGATCCTGAAGGATGTGAGTAGGGGAGCTCTGTGACCAATTTATAGTTCTTGTGTAGACTATGAACTGCTACGGCATATAAGGGAAGGCTACCTTCTTCCTCCTATAAAATAATCCTTTTATCTCCTCATATACCCTCTCCAATCCCTACCAAGACATAAACTTTTACATGTGAGTCTTACCACCCATAGTTAAAGTGAATATGCTTAGCTATCAATTATGTTGGAAGAATATCCAAATATTGCTTTTGAGCATATTGTTGTGTCACGATAACGGAGTTATAATTATGCATTCTTCAGGGTTCCTACCAACTCATATGTTCAGTAGCTTAGAACTTTCAGAAACGTGTTTTGGGGAATCAAATACATACTTTGGTTCTTTTTCTGAGAAAGGGAAATTTAGAGCACTTTATGACTATTTTTTTTCTTGCATTAATCAACTGAGAAATAACTGGTTTTCAGCGGGAGATGCTCTTCAGCTTCTTTTCTCTTTTTTACTGTTATGGCTCTTACAGTGGCTGTGTGTTTTTTTTTTTAATTCAGATTTAGCATTTAGTAAAATCAAACAAGACACATTCTGTCTGGCTAAGGGGAAAATGGCCTTGACTCCAGTCTCACATATTTCAATATAGCAGACTTGGCAGATGTATTTTTCTTACATAGTTAGAAAGTTAAGAGAAAGACATTGAGGTAAGGACCTTGGTTCAGAAGTGATTTTTTAAAAAAAAGATACCATAAAAGGTGATAAAAGATGTGCAAGCGCTTGGAGAGCTAATGGTTGATTCTTCTCAAATGGCAGAAGCTATGGGGGGTGGGGGTGGGCAGAGGCACAGGAAAGAGGGCCTGCGGCTGTTGAGGGGAAGAGGAGAGAGGGCAGACTAGTGGAAAGAACAGCTGCCACTGCATTGCACTTCACAAGAACCCGCCTCATTTTTCCAGGACACTGCTGGTGACTGATGCAAAGTTCAGTGGGAGGAACCACCCCACATGCTCCTGTGAAAGCTGGAAAGTAAAGAATCAGAGAGCCAGCTTACTGCCGGGCATGGGAGTGAGGGATGCAGGTTCTCTGATGCACTGTCTGAGGGAAGATTCAGCCAGTGCACAAACAGCTCAGCGAGCGAATAACCATTCCAGGTTGCCCAGGAACGCAGAATTTCTTGGAATACAGGCCTTTTAGTATTAAAACCAGGCACACGGGGATGGTCGGGCAGCCTACACACAATGCTACCTTCCACAGAGGATCACAACAAAGACTCAAAGGCAAGCATGACACAGTTTACCCATGATGGTAGGGCAGACACAGCCTCAGTTGTGACATCAGGAGCAGCAGCAGTGGAATGTATTAGAGAATGAAGCCCCAGCACATGGGCCAAATGCCGCGTGGACCCCAGCATCTTGTGTACACACTCTACTGAAGGCAGGTGTAAGGCGAGTTGATGTGAGCGCCTCTCTTTCCCCAGAGGGTCTCCTACGGAACAGAAAGGCTGAGAGCAGAGATGACCTGTATTTGAGGCCCTTGAACAACACAGAATTGAAATGTGCAGGTCCATTTATACATGGATTTTTTTTTATAAATACACTACAGTAATACAAATGTGTTTTCTCTTCCTTATGATTTTCTTAACATTTTCCTTTCCCTAGCTTACTTTATTGTAAGAATATAGTATTTAACACCTATAACATACAAAATATATATTAATCCACTATTGATGTTATTAAGAAGTCTTCTAGTCCACAGGAATTAAGTTTTGGGGGAATCAAAATTACACATGAATTTTTGACTGTGCAGGAAGTCAGAACCCCTATCCCCGATGTTGCTCAAGGGTCAACTGTACATATTTCTGATCTCACATTTAAAATTTATACAAATCATTAAAACAGTTTTTGATTTACAAAAATCCAAATTAGTAAAACTATTGCTGTGTTCACAAGACTGAGCAATTTGAGAAAAATGATACCAGCGGATGCCACTGTTGATTGGTTTACAGTAGATATGCAACACATTTTCCTGAAGATAGAAAAATGTATATCCTGTTTCCTGATCTCTTGTCAGCCTCTTCCAAAGCTATGCATTCTTTGACTGTTCTCTAAGACACTACTAGTTTATGAGCAAAATCAAATGTAGAGAGCAGCTTCATAAATATGGATTCTCAGGTATATAAACTGACAGATAAACAGGAAAATTAAACACATTGGTACATGCAATGGGAGTTGCTGGAAAGAGAGGTTTGACTTAATGGCATTGTAACTTGGTGATTTTTATTACCCTCATCCTACTTTCTTTTAAGCCTGAAACTTTTCCCCTGAGTCTGTTTTCCTAAGTAGAAAGGGGCCTTATCAAATTAGTGCATACTTTTTATGTTTATTTATTTATTTGGAGGGGAGGGGTAGAGAGAGAGAATCCCAAACAGTATCCATGCTGTCAGCACAGAGCCCAACGTGGGGCTTGATCGCATGAACCTTGAGATCATGACCTAAACTAAAATCAAGAGTTGGACGCTTAACCAACTGAGTCCCCAGGCGCCTCTTCAGATTAGTACATACCTCTTGATGTCACACTGTCCTAAAGGGGTTTATGTCCAGGTGCAGAAATAACAGGATACGTGAAATGGCCTCAAATGGTATATAAGAGTATAATTTTAGAAATTAGGAGAGAAGCTTAGAGAAGCTGAGTAATTCTCCCAGAGCTTCTGAATAATCAGGATTCAGTGCAAAGAATCTGAATTCAGAGCCTATGCACATAAACACAGGCCACTGGTTGATCCTGAGCTGTGCCCAAACCAGGCAGAGAAGCAATTTCGGGGGAATTATGGAAGACCCTGTTATGTAGGCAGTGACATGTGGACCTATGCATTACAAAGTGATTCCTTAACCTGGGGATGACGTGATTGTTGGCGGCTCTATGTGTGTTAGACTAAGGCCATGTTATCTATTTGGTACATACAGCGTCTAAGCCCTTCATTTTTTTTGAAGGCCTATGAAAATGCATGTGTTATAAGATATAGTGGCTTCAGAATATGAAAACAGTATAAACTGCCTGTAAAATGTAACTCTAATGCTCACTACCCATTTGCAACTCAACCTTCATACATGCTAATATAATGTTGAGCAGGATCCCTAAAATTCCTTATGTGCAAAAACAAAACAGGGTTAAGTATGCATAATGTTGCAATAAAATATAAATTCATTTACTAGTGATACTTTAAAACTTGTGGGAGGCGTCCACTATATAATTTGTTACTTTTTTCAGAAAAATTATCTAAAACTTAGGAAAAAGGTATGAAGGCAGAGTGTATTTTTTTAATATCATGTGGGCAAAGGTCATTCAATGATCATCTAGAAGAGTGTACTTAGTTGGATTCATTATTTATTATTGATTAGAGGTCCCAGATTTAAAGAGGTCACTTAACTCACAGATTTTTGTTTAGTAAAGATGAAAATAATTCCTGTTCAGTGAAATAAATGCTGCCAAATTCTTATAACTTGTTGGACCATCATAAATCTGTTTTATTTACAAACGGAAATCTGCAAACTTAATCCAGTGCTTCTTTGTTAAATTTCCAATAAACATGCTAGCATTGCAAATCTTTTTTGAGTCGGTCGTTAACATCATATTGGTTTTCCTATTAATGAGTAAAATCATTTGCACATATAATATTTATACTTGCCTGAGAATTATAATTTTAGCTTCTGAGAATTATACTTTGACATTTGAAATATATTTTGTTTGCAGTTTTCTCATATCTGTGATCCTAAAAGATAGAAAAGGACATCTGCTTACTGGTGACATGAATTCAGGGGTGGAAGCTTCTTTTCCCTCCTTTCATCACTAGGACGGATGTTCATTTTGTTCACTAAGCTCTGGTAGAACTGCATAAAAATATTCTTAAAACATCTTATCTTGAAAATATTGCTCTATCTCTTTACTTAAAATGAGCTTTTTAACTGGTGGAAAAACTATAGAGCCTGTAGTGAACGGGAATTAATGGAAATGTCTCATGGCGTGGCAATGTGCCATTTGCCCATATAGTAACAATTTGCTTTAACATATGGCCTTCTGATTCCACACTTGCGGTTCAGCAGATTTTCTTCTTAGGATGCAAGGAGAGGCCTGACTTGCCATTATAAAAATGAAATCCTAGGAATTGATTTGGCAACATTTCCACATCCATAAAAGTAGTACAGTCTTTATCGGCACCCCATTTAAAAGATAGGAATAAGACTTTTGAACAACCAAGCATTTTCTTTTCCAGGATATTATGTGAATTAGATGACTTCAGCTATCATAAAAGTGACCTTTAATGCAAAGATTTCTTAAGTGTTTGACATTTGGCTAACAATGGGGTTCAAACTTAAAATGGAGAAAGTGGCCACAAATGAGTAGTTGGTTTAAAAAAAAAAAGGCTTCACTTTAATAGATCTTAATTCATGCAAAGATATTCAAAACCATTAGAAGGATGAATCTCAATGAAGCAAATTAAAATAAATTAAAATATTGCTCAACAATTCAATTAACCTTTCAAAATTGAAGAGGAAATCAAGTAATGTCACACTGTGCTTACGTTACCTTAATAAAATACTACATACATAAAGATGGTGCTCAAAGTACATTATCACTAGCATTTCTCAGGGTAAATTCTGGCATCATTTCCACTTACTAGTGACATTTACTATATAAAAATATAAAATGTTCAGGACAAATTCATTTGCTCATAATTTGGGGTATTTTGCCACAGACATCCCAGTTCTAATTATGTACTATTTATTTTGAAAGGAAAAAGAGAAAATCCTGCAAATTCTGTTTGATAGCTTCCAATGAGGCCAATTTTAAGAAAAGTGCATATTATGATCTGTGGTTAAATAAGAATGTTTTGATTCTAAGGTTGAACATATCCACACCATCAGCATGAGAAATATGTACAGTTTTCTCTTTGAAAACATTTCTGCCCAAGATCCAAGAAATGAATTTTGTGTTTTCCCTCTGGATCAGGGGAGATCATTAGAAGGAATTCAGATTCAGTGCTTTGCTAACTTTCCCACCAGAGATAACTAATTCTGTCTCACATCTTACCACCAGATAACAGCATCTCTAGTATTTCACAAACCAAGGAGTTGAGAAACCAAGAAAATTTCCGACTGCATCTATTACAGTTTTGAGAAAATTGCTGGATAGACCCAATTCTCAATGTAAATATATGCCATTTATTTCTTTCAAAGGGAGGGAAATAGCATTAAGGAGGCCTCACTGTGAACCAGACATTGAGCTAATTTTATGCTTTTTGGAACTTTTGTTCTTCTGTTGGGGGTTACTAAAGCAAGGCGTGGAGAAGTTACATAACCTTTTCAAGGACGCTGTGTGGTTAGATGACAATGCTGTCGTGTGACTTCAGAATTGTCTCGCTGCAAACCTCGTGCTTTTTCAACCGTACCGCATGGCACTCAGTTCCATGGGCAACACCTCAATCTCTGCTCACCCCTGACCTTGACTGAACTAAGGCATCTCTGAAGATATTGGACAGTTTAGAACTGTTGTGATCCCCTTTTTGCCATGGTCTATATTCATTCTCTCCTAGTGACATTTCAACTGTTATATGTCTAACTGAATTCTGACGAGGGAGGCAAAAGAAAGTACTTGTTCAAAGACTGGTGATTCTCCCTGATGAAGATTGTCATCAGATTTGTATTCACTTAATATAATCACCCTTTTTACTTCCATCCATTCATCTTTTCTTTTGGTTTCTGGGATAGAACTGTACATTTTCCTGAAATGAAGTCTCAATTTTATGTCACCAGAAAGGAAAAGAAGATAAGTATGGTATGTGACCCCAACCTAAAAAGAAGAGAGAACAATCAGGACATTATCCTTTTTTTTTAATTGAACCTAGGTAGAAAGATGAATGGGAAATATATGTAATTCAGTGGAGGATTCAGCCACATAAACAGTTAAATAATCATACTATGATTAATATTCAAACAGAGATATGCACAAATTTTCATAGGCACTTAGAGGCTAGAAAAATTAATTATGTCTAAAAGGGTCAAGAGATTCTTCAGAAATACATTAACTGAACTGCATCTTGGAGAATCACAAGAGTTTTACCAGACAGAGAAGGTGGTGCAGAAGGCATTTCTGGCACATGAAATAAAGTGAGTCAAAGGCACAAAGAAATATGAAAACAGGAGGAAGTTATAGAAATGATAAATTTTTCCTCAGTCTGGAGGACACATAGATTAGGGTGAAGAGTATTTATTAGAAGATTGGTCATTCTCAGGAGTTCAGAATTATCCTACAGCCAAAGAAGAGTAAAGAATTGAAACATGGGGGCACCTGAGTGGCTCAGTTGGTAGGGCATCCAACCTCAGCTCAGGTCATGAGCTCACACAGTTCATGGGTTCAAGCCCCACATCAGGCTCTGTGCTGACATCCAGCTCAGAGCCTGGAGCCTGCTTCTGTGTCTCCCTTTCATGCTGCCCCTCCCCCACTCGCACTCTGTCTCTCAAAAATAAACGAACATTTTTAAAAATTTTAATTTATAAAAAAAGAATTGAAACATGGAAAGGCATGCTTCTAACCTAATGAAGTACATGATTGGATTTTTCTGTCCAGCCAGATTTCTAACATGGTATTTAGGCTTATATATATGATGCCCTTAGGAGAACCATTAGTTCTTGGTGTGTATCTGAGATGTGGAAGGGGAAAGGCCCTTTCTTTCCAATTCTCCCATATTTTCCAGAACAACCAGCTAATAGTTTCGGGGTCATCCCTTCTAGACACTGCTGTTTGGCAGAAGGAGGAGCCAAATCTACATACATGCATACTTTATGTTCTATGGGGATTCGAGTCAGCTGTATAAGCATGTTGGCCAGCTCTGCCTCACAGCATTCCTAATGCCTTGAGCTAGTCTCCAATAAAATCTCAAGCCTATACACAAGGGACCAAATACTTTTGCATTATAGGAGGGAATGTGATTTGGTGCAGTAAGATTTGAATTTCATTTCTTTTTTTTCTTTTAAAGTTTATTTATTTATTTGGGGGGGGGACGGTGAGAGAGGGAAAGAGAGAGAATCTCAAGCAGGCTCTGCACTGATAGTGCAGAGCCTGATGCAAGGCTCAATCTCACAAACCATGAAATCATGACCTGAGCTGAAATCAAGAATCAGATGCCTAACCGACTGAGCCACCCAGGTGCCCCTTGAATTTTGCTTCTGATTCAACCACTTCCTAGCTGCCATGGGCATGTTACTTAACTTCCTTGAGACTGGGTTCTCTTTTATAAAATGGAGGCAATGACATTTATGTTGCAGAGCTGTTGTGAGAATTAAATAGTATGCAGAAATAATAGATCCTCAATAAATGGTACATACCTCTGGTGCAGAGGCTTAATTTTCTTTCCTTCACTGTATAAAACATTCCTCTCTACTGGGGTGGTGGGGAATCAGGCAAAGGGGAGAAGAAAGTTTAGCACATTACACATGCTAATTGCAATGGGGATAAAGCATATTTTCTTTACTTCCCCGAGATTTCCTGAAGACAGATGACATTATTTCATATCCCTTGCTAATTAGTCATTCACTGTTGAGAATAGTAGTGTTTCTATTTAACAACATGAAATAGCCAATTGTCTAGTCAGAAGCTGAGAGATTTATGCCTTAGTGAAGCCAGCAGAAAGCTCATAATTTTCAATTTCCTCTGAGAATTTTTTTCATTTTCTTTGATTATGAGGCAGAATATTTTCAACATCAGATCATTTTACACATGTTGACTTGCTTAAATACTGCTACCACTAAGACTCTTTGGTGGAAGCTGAAATTTCTCTGCTTCCAATTAGCAATGATGAGATTTGCCCGAAGATTTTCAACTGACAGTTCACAGTATCTCTTGGTTCCAATTAAATCAGATACTTTTCTGGCAGAGGTCATAGTTGAGTGCTCTATTCATTTATGTCACATTTAGAGATGAAATTCTGTGTGAGGAGTACGGATTCAATTAATATTTGTTCAGTAAGTAAAAAAATGCAAGACCATTGTAAAGACAGACATCTGGGTAATTGTGTGTGCTTGAGATGGTGTGGTGATTGTCTATTTTCTTATTTGTGTCCTTTTAAAATTTTTTAATGTTTTATTTATTTTTGAGAGAGAGAGATAGAGACAGCGTGAGCAGGGGAGGGTCAGAGAGAGAGGGAGTCACAGAATCCGAAGACAGGATCCAGGCTCTGAACTAGCTGTCAGCACAGAACCCGACATGGGGCTCAAACCCACGAACCGTGAGAGCATTACCTGAGCCAAAGTCAGACACCCAAACTACTGAGCCACCCAGGCGCCCCCCTTATTTGTGTCTTGAGTCGATTAGATGCTCCTTTTTGTGTGGAACCATCCCTAGTATTAGTATACTGCAGGAAGATACAAAACATCAGTAGAAAAAAGATGGCATAACTTCTATAGTCATGTTTTCTGGGAATGTTTTATCATTCCTTAGTGGGTTGCATATGGTGAAGGAACCAATCTAAAGAATGTATTCAGTGAATTAAGAGTCACTTTAAAAAAAAAAAAAGAGTCACTTTAAGGACAGTCTGAGACTGGGACCTGGATATAATGTATCCTCTCCAACTGTGTGACTGTGATTCCCATCAGTTTCTTAACAGGACCTTGCCAAGAAGTCCAGTAGAAAATAGACTGGGATAGAAACCATAGTTCATTCCCTTGTGCCTCCCATTTTCTTCATTTACATCAAGGAAACATCCAGGTTATATGAGACCTGAAGCTTACAACATTTGAAAGTGGGCTGTTGACAAAAAATAATACAAAAATTATAAATTTAAAGCAAATAGAAAAGCAATTATTTATTAATTATAAGAAAAAAACCTCAAAAAAGTTACAAACCTTAGAAAGCTGACAAAAATAACATCAGTTAATCCAGAAATATCATTATTTTTATTAATTAGCTAGCAAAAAACTTTGCATAGAAGTAACTGCAAAACTAAATAAGTATATCCCACTAAATCCAAACTAAACGCACCTAGCATTCAGCTTCCCCCTATCTGAATTTCAAAAATGCCTACAACTACTCCAACATTATCAGACATAAGAAGAAATAATGACAGAAGAGAAGTTGGAATGAAATGAGACAATCATGTCTAAATATCTTACTTTTTCAAAGTTTACAAAATCATATGATTGCGACCACATTGCAAGGGCCCCTCTGGGACTTCGGGAGAGCCTGTGCAACTGAGGAGCCTGGCAAGTTCAACTCTATTAGCTCCATTGTAAATCTGCTGGGGAGGAAAATTCAGGTGACTGTCTTCTATCTGCCTAATGACTCAAGTCACTACCCATGACGTCCTAGATCTTCAAATAGCATCTCATCAAGTGAACATCAACAGACTTTTTAGTTTACTATAAATGTAGTGACTTTAATTCTACTTAGAAATTCTGCAGTATCCATGCTCTTATTGATTTAAATTTTTTAAATTTTTTTATTTATTTCTGAGAGAAAGAGAGAGACAGCATGAGCAGGGGAGGGTCAGAGAGAGAGGGAGACACACAATCTGAAACAGGCTCCAGGCTCTGAGCTGCCAGCATGGAGCCCAATGCCAGGTTTGAACCCACGAACCGTGAGATAATGACCTGAGCTGAAGTCGGACGCTTAACTGACTGAGCCACCCTTCCTCTCATTGATTTAAAGTGCTACAAGTAAATATAATGTATGTCATGTATTTATGTATTTTAGGCATATACATATGTATATATATGTGTGTGTGTGTATACATGTGTGTATTGTTCTTTTTTAATTTTTTAATGTTTGTTTATTTTTGAGAGAGAGAGAGAAACAGAGTGCAAGCAGCGGAGGGACAGAGAGAGACAGAGAGAGACAGAGAGGAGACACAGAATCGAAGCAGGCTCCAGGCTCCGAGCTGTCAGCAGAGCCTGATGTGGGACTCAAACTAACGGACCATGAGATCATAACCTGAGTTGAAGTTGGCTGCTTAACTGACTGGGTCACCCAAACACTCTGTGTGTGTATTTAAATATACAATTGCGGGGCGCCTGGGTGGCTTAGTCGGTTAAGCGTCCGACTTTCGCTTAGGTCATGATCTCACGGTTCGTGGGTTCCAGCCCCGCGTCGGGCTCTGTGCTGACTGCCAGCTCAGAGCCTGGAGCCTGTTTCGGAGTCTGTGACTCCTTCTCTCTCTGATCCTCTCCTGCCCACGCTGTTTCGCTCTCTCTCTCTCCTAGAAATAAATAAAAAACATTAAAAAAAATTTTTTTTTTAAATATACAATTGCCATGCTCTTACGATGTGTGAGCAATGGGGAAAATAACAGAGTCTAAGCCCTCAAAGAACTTAGTGTTGGAGGATCACAAACAAATAGGTGATCAGTTATGGTACATGTGGTTAAATGGTGTTACAGAAAAGTGTCACACACTATGGAAGCATGTTGGAGGAACACAGTTCCCCTTAGGGAAGAAATGAGGTCAAAAACAGGTGTTGAAGGCTGATCAGAAATTTTCCAAATGAAAGTGGAGGAGGAAGTTTGGTTAAAAAATGTAAAGCTCCTGAAGCAAGAGGAAATGTACACAAAGAACTGGATGCAAGGGATTTCACGGCATGACTGAAAAACTGAGGAAAAAAAAATAAAATGAGACGACCAGATTGGGACATGTGATAGAGGAAAGGTATGATAAGAGGGCAAAGATGGGTGGCAGGAGATGTGAATGGGAAGGTCTGTAGGCATAAGATCTGGCGGGAGAACTTAGGGACCATATACATCATTGACCTTTTCCCCAAGAGTACTGGGGAAATCACCGAAGAGTTAGGACAGTGTCCTGATAAGAGTTGCTTTAGAAAAGATGACTCTGACTATAGCATAAAGAATGATTTGCGTGAGACAAAATTAAAAGCCATGAGACTCGTTAGGTGTCTGTTTCAGTAATTTAGGGAAGAGCTAGCAGTAGATAAAGTTAAGAGATAGGTAGGTTATATCATTACAGAATTTAGGAACTGATAGGATGAGGATGATAAGGGAGAGGGGGAAAAAAGAATAAAGACAAAGTTTTTAGCCTGGGCAATAGGATGACATTCATAAAATAAGCAAAACAGGCCAGTTTTGACATCTTGAGTCCAAGATGCAAAAGGACATCCAAGAAGAGATATCCAGGATACATATGGATAAAAATAAAGTTCTAGGCAGATATCTGGCTTTAGAGATGTGCAGATCATTACTGTACCTCAGGTTGTTGACTCAATATTTGCCAATGAAATTACATGGAGTAGGTGATCCAAACCTGAAACAAGTTCAAGTTTTGCCTCTATTCAGACTCAGATTCTTAGCCCCACAAGGCTGTCAACTCTACAATGAAAGAGGACAAATCTGCCTGGTTATTTTCCTATCCCTGGTGCCTAGAGCAGTGTCAGATCCATGAAGGATGCTGAGCAAATATTAATTTAATAAATGAGTAAGTAGTTATCAGTTAAAGAATAAACAAAGAATAAAAAATTGATTAAAAAGTAGCCAAGAAGTTGGTAGAAATACCAGTTTTTCAGTGTCATGAACTCCAGGGCAAGAGAGGGTTTAAAGGAAAGAGTGGTCAACTGAGTTATCTGTAACAGAGAGGTCAAATAAGAAAATGTCCCAGGTATGTCAGTTGAATTTAGCAGAAATTAAAGTTGTTCCTTACCTTGGCACAAACCTCATTCTGGATACATAGTTATGCTCTGTCAATTCTACATTTCATTATGGTGGCACCAACTTAATCTTAGTTCTTTTGGAAACTCATTCTAACTTCAAGATTCAGTCAAATTTCTGGAGTCATGGTGTTTGAAATGTAAGAGGTGGCTCTTATCCATTGATACACACAGGATGACTCCTAGACATCTCTTGTTTAGTCTGTAGGGGCTCTTAAGTCCTGAGGCTCCTAGTTGGCTTCTGCATCACACTTTTGACATGAGCATCAGTGGTCTCATTGGCTAGATACAGCAGGAAGACATTATCTTTCCTGGACTCTCTCAAAGCTATACCTAAAAAGCAAGGGCATTCTCTTTGCTCTCTAAAGCTACAAATATCCCTGGAGAACTGCCTTATCTGTGAGGCGTTTCCTTCATTACCTAAACTTCTTCTCTTCCCTCCTCAACTCAAGGACATCTTTCAATAGGGGAAGTGGTATCAGGATAAGTATAATTCTTCTTCTCTCTCTCTTCCATTCATTTTGTCTGCAGTCCAAACATCGTTTTCCACAATGGAATTAAAAGGAAGTCTCAAAGGCACATTCCTCTCTCTCCCTAGTCAATCACCCTCTTGAGAACATTACCAAAGAAGCAACTACCTGCTCAAATAGAGAGAAATGGGAAATATTATAAGAAATTCTTTCATATTAATAACTTACAAGTATTTCCACCATATAAGAGGATAACTTTTTTCCATAGAAGGAGCAACTATGGAAGCTAATGGAGGATGCCAGTTTGAGATATGGTTTTAGTTTTACTCAAGTATATTTAAGTAATAATTGGAAGGACCTAGAGGAAGAGAGAAATAGACATAGCTAGAAAAAGGATTTTATCTATAGAGTAAGGTCTCTGTGATGGTAGTAGAGACTGGGACCCAGAGTTCTGTGGTGTCTAATAGTCTTATTATTTTTCCCAGCTGGGAAAATAAAATTCTATATATTTAAGGTATACAATATGATGATATTTTTATTAAAGACAATTTTAGAGGAGTTTTAGGCTTAAAATAAAATTGAGAGGAATAGATTTCTCATGTTCCCCCTGCTCTCCCCGACATGCATAACTTCTCCATTATCAACATCACATAACAAACTACATTTTTTTTTACCAGGGGTGAATCTACATTGATGCATAATAAACATATGAAGAGCTTAGTTTACCTAAGGGTTACTCTTGGTGTTGTACATACTATGGGTTTCGGCAAATGCAAAATGACATATTTATGATTATATTGTAACACAGAAGATTTTTCGTGCCCTAAATATCTTCTGTTCTCCACCTATTCTTCCCTCCCCCGCCTACCTACTCTCACCGCTACCCTTAGCAACCACCAATCTTTTTATCGTTTCCATAGTTTTGTCTTTTCCAGAATGTCATATAATTGGGATGATATACTATGTAGCCTTTTCAGGTTGGTTTGTTTCACTTAGCAATATGCGTTTAAAGTTCCTCCATGGTTAATAGCTCATTTCTTTCTGGAGCTGAATACTAGTTCATTCTCTGGAGGTACCATTTATTTATCCATTCATCTCACGAAAGATATCTTGGTTGCTTCCAAGTTTTGACAATTATGAATAAAGCTGCCGTAAACATTCAAATGCAGGTTTTTGTGTGGACATACGTTTTCAACTCCCTGGGGTAAATACCAAGGAATGCAATTGCTGAATCATGTTCAGTTTTGTAAGAAACTGTCAAACTATCTTTTCAAGTGGCTATATCATCTTCTAACGTAGCTATACCTCTTTACATTGCTACCAACACTGCATGGGAGTTCCTGTTGCTCCACATCCTCAGCAGCACCTGGTGTTGTCCATGTTCCAGATTTCAGCCACTTTAATTCGTGTGTAGCGAGATCTCAGTGTTTTGGTTTGTATTTTCCTGATGACATTTCACATGGAGCACTTTTTCATACATTATTTGCCACCTGTGTATCTTCCTTGGTGAGGGGTCTCTTAAGATCTTTGGTACATTTTAAAATCGGGTTGTTTGTTTTCTTATTTTAAGAATTATATGTATGTTTTGGATAATAGTCCTTTATCAGATGTGTTTTACAAATATTTTCTCACTGTCTATGGTCTGTTTTCTAACTCTCTTGGTATTACCTATTGGAGAGCAGATATTTTTAATTTTAATGAAATCCAATTTATCATTTGCTTTTTTCATGGGTTGTATCTTTGGTATTATATCTAAAAAGGCATCACTGTTCACAAGGACATCTAGGTTGTCTCCTATGTTATCTTTTAGGGATTTTATAGTTTTGTGCTTTCCATTTAGGTCTATGATCCATTTTGTGTTAATTTTTGTGACGGGTATAAGGCTTAGATTCACTTATTTGCATGTGTACATCCAATGTTACAGTATCATTTGTTGAAGAAACAATCTTTGCTCCATTGTATTGTCTTTGCTCCCTAGTCAGAGATAAACAGACTGTATGTGTACTTTCTATTCTGTTCCATTCACCTATTTGTCTATTCCTTCACCAACACCACACTGTTCTGATTGCTGTAGATTTATAGTAAGTCTTGAAGTTGAGTAGCATCAGCCCCTCAGCTTTGCTTCTCCTCCCACATTGTGCTGGCTATTCTGGGTCTTTTGACCCTCCACATCAATATTACAATCATTTTGTTGATAAAACAACTTGCTGGAATTTTAATTGAGGTTGTACTGAATCTACAAATCAAGTTCAGAATCTACAAATCAAATCTTGATAATAGTGTGTCTTCCTACCTATGAACATAGAATCTCTCTCCATTTATTTAATTTATTCACAGACTAGCTTTACAGTTCTCCTCATATAAACCTTGTATATATTTTGCTGGATGTGTATGTATTTCATTTTGGAGGTACTAATGTAAATGGTATTGGGTTTTTAATGTCAAATCCCATGGGTTTGTTGATATACAAGAAAGCAACTGATTTTTTCTGTATTAACCTCAAATCCTGCTACCTTGCCATTATCACTTATTAGTTCTGGGAGTTTTTGCTGTTGCTGATTCCTTCAGATTCTCTACATAGATAATCATGTCATCTATAAACAAAGACTGTTTTCTTTCTTCCTTCCCAATATGTATGCCTTTGATTCCCTTAACATGATGATTTGATATATGTACAGTCATGAACATATGATATTTTTTAGATTCTACATATAAGTGATGCTATACACTATTTGTCTTTCTGTCTAGTTTATTCACTTAGCATAATGTCCTCAAGCTTCATCCATGTTGTTGTAAATGGAACAGCTTACTTATATTTTTATGGCCAATGTAATAGTCTTAGACAGGAAGAAGAATGTCTCATACAATTCACAAATTCAGAATAAAAGAGGGAGGGTAGTTTTATAGGTTCTCCAGTGGAAAATTGAGAAATATTCATTGTGGTGGTATCTAATTTCTCAGTGAAATAGAAGACAATTTCTACAGAAATCTGGGTTTGAAGAGATAATGTTTGGAGAGAATAAAAGAAATTCTGAGTTCTGAGGCCCATTTAGGATTGTCAAGTGTATATTTATTGGTACTCATCTCAATGGTTCTATAATTTTCTTTAACAGTATTTCAGTCAAGATTTAGGCAAAGAAGAGGCAAACATTAAGATTGAGCCCTGTTTGGAGTCTGACCAACTAAGTGTAAAGAATAGACAGCAAAGTTTTCTTAAATTGTTTATTAAAAGCAGGAATAAGGGTGCCTGGATGGCTCAGTAGGTTAAGTGTCTGACTTCAGCCCAGGTCATGATCTCACAGTTCATGGGTTCAAGCCCCGCATTGGGCTCTGTGCTGACAGCTCAGAGCCAGGAGCCTGCTTGAGATTCTCTGTCTCTGTCTCTCTCTGTCCCTCCCCCACTGGTGCTCTCTCACACTCTCTCTCAAAAATGAATAAACGTTTAAAAAAATTAAAAATACTAAAAGCAGGAATAATAGTAATTTTTTTAATTTTCTCAGAGCTAGTTCACTATCTTTTCCAAGTTCAATTTCTCCGTGATTTAAACACCTTAAAATTATGTAGTTAATAGATTCCCTTAAGTCTAACGGCCCCCAAGAATTGTAGCAGCTGTAAGGCAAATTTAATTAACTGAAGTCTGATTTAGTGGGGCATATGCAGTAGAAACAACCATAGAGTCTCTGGGACTCAACAGAGAAGTTGAATTTACAGTCATTAAAAAGGAAAGAGAAGCAAGTTTACAAAAGTTTCAGTAGCAGCAAAGAGACTGTGAGAAATTCATGTTCCATGTTGGCTTCTTACAAATGAAAATATATTTTGATTATCTGTTATCTAAGTTAAACACGCTAGAGGGATGTGTCCTCATTTGACATGAAATGAACTCTAATGAAATATATTTGGGTTTCAAGTCTGGGATGTGTTTTCTATTTCTGTAGCTGGTTTTAACTCAAACTAATAATTTAAAAAATAAATATATAAGTAATACATGTATTCTCACTCTAAAATATTCAATGATATAGAACTATATAAAGTAACAAGTATTCATCTTTCTTCATTTCCTTTCTCCAATATTATTCTCCATCCCGTACTCCAGAGGTAAAATTGGTGAGACCTACCCATATTTGTGTATAAATTTCTCCAAACATAGTTTCTGCAACTTGTCTTCTAAAAATGCTATAATATTCACATAACCATGAATAGATTATAAAATTAGCATATACTACTGCAACTCTAAATGTTCTTTTTTAAAAAATGTTTTTATAGTTTTTATTTGTTTTTGAGGCAGAGAGAGACAAAGCATGAACAGGGGAGGGGCAGAGAAAGAGAGAGGGAGACACAGAATCCGAAGCAGGCTCCAGGCTCTGAGCTGCCAGCACAGAGCCCAACGCGGGGCTCGAACCCAGGAACCGTGAGATCATTACCTGAGCCGAAGTCGGACGCTTAACTGACTGAGCCACCCAGGCGCCCCTAAATGTTCTTTTTTAAAATTAGACTCCATGTTGGGCATGGAGTGGGGCTTAAATTCACAACCATGAGATCAAGATCTGAGCTGAGATGAAGAGCCAGACACTTAATGAACTGAGCCACCCTTGCACCCCCTAAGTGATCTCTTTAATTTTTATTAATCTTTTTAATTTTGTCAACCTGAGAGAAAATTGTTTGTATTAATTTGTTTTTTCCTGAAAATTAGTAAGATTGAGCATCTTCATTCTTTTAGAGATTTTCATCTCTTCTGCATATAATCTTTGCCTGTTCATATTCATTTTTTAAATTATGACACTTTTATTTTTCCCAAAGATTTATAAAAGACTATGCATTGTAGATGTGATTTTTCATCTTTTAAATAGATAATAATAAATACAGATATGTCGATTAAATGCTAGCCTTAATGAATGAGTTTCCCATGGTATTTTTTTTTTTACTTTGTACATAGTATCATTATGGCTCTGTAGCTTTTAATTTTAGTGCATTCAAAGCTTCAGTCTTTGCCTTTATGTCTTTTAAATCCAATATAGTAGGAACTTCCCCCAAACTGTAAAACCACTTGCTACATTTTTTCTAATACTTAGACCTTTAATGCATCTTGAATTCATTTTTGTACATGGGCTGACTTTTCTCTTTTTTTCTCCTCACTTGGATAGCCAATCATCTCTATGCTATTTGCTGAAGGCTCTATCTTTTCCTTGCTATTAGTATGAGTGTCCTTTACCATAAACTAAACACCAAAATACAAATGATTTTTAGATTTCTATTTCACTGATATGTTTCTAAAATGATACCTTAAAGATTTAATATTTTCATTTTTGTAGTATATTTTCATATTGGGTAGAAATCAGTCCTTATTTTTCCCCCAAAGTTGTCTATGCTTGTGTAGTATTCTCCAGAAGACTCTTAGAATCATCTTACATTCTTTTGAAAAATCCTTTTGGAATTTTTATTAGAACTTGTTAAATTAATAAATAGTTTGGTGGTAATTTATAACATGAAAATCTTAGTTCACTGAAATTTTATAGCCTTACTCATAAAGGTTTTGCAAATTTCTTATTAAATCCACTTCAAAGTATTTTGTATTGTTATTGTAAATACTTTAATTGACTATTCCTTATATATTGGAATTTTAAAATTCTTACTTGTAACTGGTTTTCTTATTGAACTCTCCTGTTAGCTGTAATAGCTTCTTGTTTATTTTCTTTGAATTTCTAAGACAGTGATTGTGCTGTCTGCAAATAGCAATATTTAGAAACATTTTATTTTCTTATTTTATGGCATTTTTAGTACCTCTTCTTGCATAGTAGTGAAGTAGAAATTTTTGTCTTACTCTGATATCGTTAAGAATGTTTCCATGCTAAACAATCCATAAAACTAATAGGCAACCGATGGAATGGGAAAAGATAGCTGCAAATGAAATATCAGATAAAGGGCTAGTATCAAAAATCTATAAGGAACTCACCAAACTTCACACCCAAAAAACAAACAATCCAGTGAAGAAATGGACAGAATTTATGAACAGACACTTCTCCAAAGAGGACATCCAGATGGCCAACAGACACATGAAACGATGCTCAGCATCCCTCCTCATCAGGGAAATACAAATCAAAACCACACTGAGATACCACCTCACACCAGTCAGAGTGGCTACAATGAGCAAATCAGAGGACTCTAGATGCTGGCGAGGATGTGGAGATACAGGCACCCTCCTATACTGTTGGTGGGAATGTAAACTGGTGCAGCCCCTCTGGAAAACAGTGTGGAGGTTCCTCAAAAAATTAGCAATAGAACTCGCCTATGACCCAGCAATAGCACTGCTAGGAATTTACCCAAGGGATAGAGGCGTGCTGATGCATAGGGGCACATGTACCCCAATGTTCATAACAGCACTCTCAACAATAGCCAAAACATGGAAAGAGCCTAAGTGTCCATCAACTGACAAATGGATCAAGAAGATGTGGTTTATCTACACAATGGAATACTACATGGCAATGAGAAAGAATGAAATCTGGCCATGTGTAGCAACATGGATGTAACTTGAGGGTGTTATGCTGAGCGAAACAAGTCAGGCAGAGAAGAAGGCAGATGCCATATGTTTGCACATATAGGAGGATTAGGAGGAACTTAACGGAGCACCATGGGGGAGAAGAAGGGGAAAAATAGTTGGGAAGAGGGAGGGAGGCAAACCATGAGAGACTCTTGAATGGCAAGAATAAACTGAGGGCAGATGGGGGTGGGGAAGAAGGAAAGGGGAGTGATGGGCATGTGGGAAGTCACTTGTTGGGATGAGCACTGGGTGTTATATGGAAACCAACTTGACAATAAACTATTTTTTTAAAAAAAGAAGAATGTTTCCAGGCTTCAACAATACGATACTTGCTATAGATCTATGGTAAATCTCCTTAGATTGCTAATAGATTTGGATTTTTAAAAATTCAGGCATAAGTATTGGATTTTATCAAGTAGTTGTTGAACTAAGACAATTATTGTTTGTTTGTTTTTAATGTGCTAGCAAATCTAGAGGGTTACATTTAGAGTTTTTCTTGGGGATTGCTTTTAGAATTTTTCTAATGTTAAATGATTATTTCACATGGGATAAATTCTAACTCTTTTTAATATTTTATACTCTTAATATGTTGATATATTCAATTTACTAATTACTTAGTACTCTTTACTTCCTTTCATAAATGATTTCGGCCTCTGGTTTTCCTTTAGTGTTATTCTTGTATGGTTTACATATTGATATTATACTAGCCTTACTGAAATAATTAAAAGGTTCTTCCATTGTTGTTTTTGTCTTTATGTTTTGCACAGTTCACAAAACATGGAAATTTACCATTATTTGAAATCTATTTAGACCTATTGCTTTTTTAAAGAGCAGATCTACATTTTGAAAGAACAGATTTACTGCCTTTTCAATTTTTTCAATTGTCATTAGCACATTTGAATTTTCAATTTGTTTTTATTCAAATTTGATAATCTATATTTTTTTAGAAAATTATCTGTTCACTCTATATTTCAATCATTTTAAGTATTAATAGTAATATCTGTTCTCCACTGTATAGCCATCTCTCTTTACAGATAAGAGGAAGACTTTCCTAGGAAACATTTTCCTCTCCTCCAGGCAGACATGGCAATTTTTATTTGTTCATTCCAGTAGGATGATATTGAATACATCCTATAAATATCAATTAACTGTGACAACACACAGTAATTTTCTGACAAGATAGAATGGAAACCAAAGAAAACAATATAGGAGAGAAAATATAGCCTAAGCAGGTAATGGAAGTAGTGTTTTGTCATTGCAATTTTTTTAATCCTTTGCATGTAAGGCCATTACAACATTGAAGAAATTAAAGAGAGAAAAGCCACACTTATTGCAAAGCCTATAATGAAACTCATAATACTGTATTGTATTATTAATATTCAGACTCATACTTTTAACTAATATCTACACTGGAATGGTATGAAATCTTTAGATAATAAATTATACAAGAAAGAATTAATAGTTCAAAGCTGTGCTTCCTTTTGTTCTAACATGCTCCCTCTCCCTAATCTTCCTGGTAGCAAACCTCAGACTCACTGGAGAGCTCATTAACATGAAGATCACTGAATATCACCCCCAGAGTTTCTGAGCAGTAGGTTTGGGGTGGGGCGTGAGAATTTGCATTTCCAACAAGCTTCCAGGTAATCCTGATGCTACTGTCCAAAAACTACACTTTGAGAGGCACTGTTCTAAAGTAATAGCACTTTGATTTGGGTAAATGACCAGCAAAGACTTCCTTATCCAGTGTCCCTTGAACTTGGTTGTGCACATGTATCTGGGTTCCAGCCAATGGGTTGCAAATGAAACAGATGTTTGTGCAATATCTGGAACACGTGTTTGAAAGAAAAAGAGCATGCCTTCCCTTCAACTTCTGCCTTCCCAGTGTTTGGAATGCAGCTTTGGTGGTGATTGGTTTTTTTTGACTCTGAAAAGATGGGAGGTGTCCTGGGCATAACGGAGCCCAAAACACTATCAAGTCACTTTATCTATCCTGATTATGACCTGAACTGCTTGTTCAAGCCACTGCCATTTGGGGCCTCTTATGCCTACAACCTAGACTAATTCTAACAAACACACAAATATTTTGCTATTCTAAAGTCTGCTTTCAGTACATCAGCCAGAGTGATCCTTTTAAACCTTAAATCAGACCTCTTTACTCCTCCACTCAAAACCCTTAATGGGTCCTCATTCTAGAATAAAAGTCAAGGTTGTCATACTGGTCTATGACATTACATAATCATCAGCAACACACCTCCCAAACCCCTCACTATCTCCTCTTCACCCTTGCTCACTCTTCTCTACCTATGTGGGTTCTTACTAATTTATGACACACCTGTCAGCCATGTTTCTACAGTACTCCCTGCCTCACTCCCATCGTATCTCACACATCTCCTTATTGAGACCTTTCTCAACCACTCCTACTTAAAATGGTATCAAGAAACTTCTTCCCTCCACTGTTAGTTCCATATCTCTTCCCTGCTCTATTTTCTTTATAGCACCAATCACCCTCTGACACAACATATGTTTTATTTATTTATTTTACTTAATGTCTGTTCTTTTCCTCTAGAATGTAATTCAAAATAACACAGGGATTTTTGCCTGTTTTGGTCACTTCTGTGTTCCAGAACCCGTATGTAAACTGGCACATATAGTAGGTGCTCAACAAATAATTGTTTAATTAACAAATTCATGTGTTATTGAATGCATGCATACATGATAAAAATGACTTGTGGAGGGGCATGTTCAGAAGCAAGCAAACTTGTTAATGACACTGAATTGGGAATAGATTCATGTCAAAATGTCAGCTCTGCCACTACTAGTTTTTTAACCAAATTACATTCTTTATCTATGGTTAAATTTGTATAATTAGAATAAACATAATACCTACTAGCTGTGATTGTTGGGAGAATTGAATGGTGACATCACTAAAGTGTTTACTACAGGGCCTGACACAGTATGAGTTCAGTAAATGTTCAATGTTGTTACTGTCTTGAGCCATTTTCCTTCAAAAAATTTATGGGAAGGAAAGCCTACAGAGGATAACTATGTTTCAAATGAATGAGAACATTCCAAGAAAGAATTATCCCTCAATTCAGCCCAAATAAAATGTTTGAACTCTGTCTTCCTTTCAACATTTCCCCTATAACCTTTTATCTTTGACCTACAGATCTGAGGATTTTTACCATCTCTGGCTCTTCACAAAGAAAGAATTCTTAACATGGGTTTCCAGAATGACCTTTAGGAGGATCACCTGATATGTATTGAAAAATTTAGATTCCAGTTCTTTCTAATTTACTGAATGGGACTCTGAAAGGGTAGAGCCTATGAAACCGCATATAATAAGCTCCTTCAGTTACTACTACATACATTAATGCTTGAGAATGCTGAGTTTTGATTAATAGCTCTTCAGATATTATGGCTAAACAGTCTCACGATGATATAGCCAACAGCTCTCTGAAACAGAGTTTTCTCAGAGCTCGTCTGATTTCCTCGTTAAGAAATGGCCACTCAAGCCTGAACTCACCATAGGTCTGTATATCACTCTGGAGAAACAGATACCAGACTTTACATGTTTACTCATATAAATGAAAGCATCTGACATACAGCTATAGCCAAGCAAATAAACAAAAGGCCCTCCATTCAAAAAGTTAGAAATATGAGAAGTTTACAGGAGTAGGTGGGTTGGTTGGCGTATGTGTGTATATATGTATGTATGTATGTATTCATTCATTCATTCATTCATTCATGTATCTCTACAACAAAGGAAGGGCTTGAACTCACAACGCTGAGATCAAAAGTTTTATACTGTACTGTCTGAGCCAGCCAGAGACCCTGTTTTCTTGTTTTTGTTTTTCTTTTGTTTTCTCCTTGGCAATTCCTAAGACCCTTCATCTATCCTAACTGCTTACTGAGGAAATCTGATGAGGTGAGAGAGGATAATGGAGTCTCCACTCTACCACACAGTGTGGTTTTCTGTCCATTCTGTTGCCAAAGGTCAGTTGTCCCCTCTTCTCATAGTCTTCCTTTGATCACCCCCATCATGTTGGACAATTTATATGGCCTGTCCCTCTGAATAGCCAGTTTCTAAGTGAGGTCTGGCATTAAAGATATGGACTGCTTCAGGGGCATTTGGGTGGTTCAGTCGGTTAAGCATGTGACTTCCACTCAGGTCCTGATCTCAGGGTTCATGAGTTTGAGCCCCACATCATGCTCTCTGCTGTCAACACAGGGCCTGCTTCAAATCCTCTGTCCTCCCTGTCTGTGCCCCTCCCCTATTCATGCTCTCTCTCTTTCAAAATGAATAAATAAACTTAAAAAAAAAGATAGTGACTGCTTCAGCCATAATAGTACTTGACCTGATGGATGAATGGGACCTAAAAACTCCATGGCCCACCATGGAGACCTTTGGATATTGACACAACCATCACCTCAAGTCAAGAGCAAGATCATTATGTTATTAGGGGTATAGCCTCTAGTTGGCCTACCTGCCCCATATTATATCCTCAACAGCAACATCAGTTTTTTCCAATCCTTGTTTTACCTATTTCTGGCTTCTTTTTTTTACAACAGACCAAGCCACTGGTATTCCATAGAAATTTTGGATGAGTCAAGCAAAGTATGACAAGTTTTACTTAACAAGAGAAAGCTTAGAGTTATTGACAAAGATGTCAGAACCAGACCTCAGGTGAAGTGGATTAGATTGGAAAAGGAAGAACAAGGGAATTTAGACAAATCAGGAACTTTTTAAAAAAGTGTTTGTTTATTTTAAGGAAGTGGGAGGGGCAGAGCGAGGCAGAGAGAGGATCCCAAGCAGGCTCCGTGCCATCAGCATGGAGCCCAATGCAGGGCTCAGTCTTACAAACTATGAGATCATTACCTGAGCTGAAATCAAGAGACAGCTGCTTAACTGACTGAGCCATCCAGGTGCCCCAAAACAGGAACTTTTGATAAAAGTAGTCATGTACTGGAGTTGTATAGCAAAGGAGAGTTCTTCTTTTTGAGGAATAACTAGGGAGAAATGTGAATTTGAATAGACTCAAAATATGAAAGTTGGTTTATGGAGAGAGAAAACAGCAAGATGCCAGCATTATAAGCTAAATGTCCAAACTAAGGTCAAGTGGCAGAGTGTCCCCTAGGCCAGAGTAGCCTGTTCCTTTGTGGCAACTGACAGGATGAAGACAGATAATGCCAGGAAGCTCTAATATCAGACATCAAGGGTGTTGTCTTAAGGATCCTGAAGCCCAAGGATGAAAACATCACATCACAGTGAGTAGAACTCAGGAGAATGAAGCTGGGGCTCAGCTATAGGGAGCATAGGTAGTAAGATCCATGTGGTAACGGCAACAGAACAGATAAGATGGAACACTTCCTATCCCTTAAAGGGACTGTTTGGTCCAAAATTGGAGTTTGGGGCAAAACCCATGGGGAAATTTAAGCCCAAGCGTTTGGGCTACAAAACGTCCTTTTCTAATAATTATATAAAATTAAGTCCTATAGAGACAAGCATAGGAATGCAAATCCAAGAAACTAGTTGAGCACTTGACTAGGATAGTTTATAATAGTCCCAATCTAGAAATCTATGGATAAGTATATGACATTTGGGAATACTGATATCATAATAGGAAACATTCAAAGTTATCAGTGTTATTTTTCCTGGAACTTAAGCTTCTCTTCTGTGAGAAGCTTCTCTTCTCTTCACAAGCTTGCTATGAGTATCAAATAAAACCATGTTTATTAAAGTCCTTATCATCTAGAGATATGTTATTAAAATGATGATTTTTACTTGGAATGGGTACAGAAGTAGATATTGTGGAATGTCTTTTTTTTTGTAAAATGGTAAGGAAAAGTGAAGAGGAGCTAAGACAGCAGGTCTTGACAATTTATCTTGAATGAAAGATGGCTACTAATCAGTGTCAAAGATGGCAGCCTTGGCTAGGATTCATGGAACTTAGTTAAAGTGTTAGGACAAGAACTGAGGCAGGTCTATACATAGGAAATCTATCCAAGAGGTTTGAGCTGGTATCAGAAACAAATTAGAAAGCAAACACAAGATAGTTTAAAGTCTTGGTCAAGATAGAAACTAAGAACATCAGGAACCAGTTTCAAAATTTTTTTCTAATGTTTATTTATTTTTGAAACACAGCACAAGCAGAAGAGGGACAGAGAGAGAGGGAGACAGAATCTAAAGCAAGCTCCAAGCTCTGAGCTCTGAGCTGTCAGCACAAAGCCTGATGCAGGGCTCAAACCCACAAACTGTGAGATCATGACCTGAGCCAAAGTTGGACACCTAACCAAATGAGCCACCCAGGCACCCCAGGAACCACTTTTATGATGCCAGCTCTGTAGTTTGGGGCAGTTTTCCACATTTATGAGGACCTACATATTCAAAAATTCAGTATAATGAACACCATCTTGGTTGTTCCCAGATGGTACTGGTTTACACTTATTGTTCCAATAAAATTATTAATAGGATCCATTTTCACTCCCATTTTCTGGAAAAAGCAGAATGAGTGTAAAATGGGATCAGAGTTAGAAGAGAGAACACCAAATATGACTGCAAAGAGAGCAAGGAATGCAGGTATAGCAAGAAAAACCCCAACCCATTGCTTTGGATTTAAGAAATGTTGGGTGATGTCTTAGTCCTAAATAGTAATACTTGCCTAAAGCATGTATTTTCTAGGGTGGAACAAATTTCCTTCGCATTCCCCTTGATAATCTGCTTTTGGAAGTTTTCCAGTCAGCACCAAATAGTGGACTAAAAGTTTGGAGAATAAGCAGTACTTTAATATAATTTAAAAACTTGAGGGTTTTTTTTTTTCTGTTTGTGTTTTTGCTTTTTAATGTAGCCCTGCATTCTTTTCACATTGTCTTTTCAGAGGCATCATCCTGTAGTGCTTCTGATGGTTCATTCTTACTGCCTGAATGTATAGTAAATTTGCCTACAATGCAACCTTTTCTTTCAGAGGCACTTAATCAAGATTTTGCACTATGCGGAGGTCAGAGAAAACCACGATAAAAGCAATGGGTTTGGGTTAGAAGGCAAGGTTAGGAAAACTGAATTTGCAATGGGAGCAAGACTCCAAGATATGAAAACAGGCTGAAGATCTGTACGAGGTTGATGCAGAAGGTGATGCAGAAATGACTAAATCTGAATCAAAAGCAAATAGATAGTATGAGCTGCAGTATGTCACAGAGTGTGAGTCCTGTACTCTGGCCAATAATTTATTTCTCACGTGGATAAGGGCACAGATATCTAAGCTACTTATTTCCCCCTCAATCTTATTCCAGTCCTTTGCTTGTGCTTGGCTTTGTGTAATTCAGATGAATTTTGTTAATGTGGTCCTTGAAGTTCGCCCTGCTGGGCCCCCAGGGGATCTACTACCTTGGCCTGACACAACCTCAGACACTGGGGCTACATCTCAGTCTCCTCCAGGCTTGACCCTATCTATCTTACACAGCAGGGCATCAGGAATAAGTGTGTGATCTTTGCAACAGTACGTGAAGATATTTAAAATTGATATTTGGTAGGAGAATGACTTCATTTCTTCCAGTGACATGGTTATTTCTTTAGTCTCCCATTTAATTCCATGGGTGAGTCACATATTCCTCTGACTGGTTGTTTCTTGCATTTCCTGAGGGAATGTTTCTCAGGCACAAAGCTGGCAACAGAAATTCCCTGCTGTGTGAAGACAGGGTATTTGAATGCAACTCTGGGACAAAGTACAAGAGGGTGTACCCAGGGATGGAGCCCCAAACTCAGCTTGGAAATCCCTCTCTTCGGTTCTTATAATTCCTAACAGACAACATTCCTCATTTGCTAGGCACTTTACAGGAAGTCTGAAGCTGAGAGGTAGTTCTTCATTTTGTGACACATGAAGAAGAGCTTTCAGGCAGGTGGTGAAGGAGGTTGGAGAGAGAATGTTCTACCATAACCCATTACTAGAGAATGTCATGAGTCTAGGAAAGTGCTTTTCATCTTCTATCCAACTGTATTTCTTTGACAACCTTATAAATGGTTGAGGAAACAGATACAGACAGCTATGCCACAGGCCATGTGACTTAAACAGATTGTGTCACTTAACCAAGTGACCCATTTAAAGAGAGATCCATGATGAGAAGACTAGACTCCTTTTTTCTTTTTTAATTTCATTTACATTATTATTTAAAATTTTTGAAACCTAAACTGTGTAAATGCGGCTCCTAGATCAGTCACTGCTCCAACTAGGGACAGACATTAGGATGTCCTGAGGGCACTTTTACAATGGAGCCGCTTTGGTCTTACTCCACTCTCCTGAACCTACAGCCCCCAGAGAGGCCTGGACAGGTCCGTATTTACAGAGCATGCTAGATGCCAGAGTTGAGAACCATTAAACTCTGCCTTATTGATTCTAACAAGAAAATCAGTCAAAATGACTACATGTAATTACCCTTCTGTCATTTTCTAAGATCAAAGACTTTATGGCAAGAATTTTCCTTCTCTCAGAGATAGCATATTTAATCATAAGTTATCTGGAATAATAAATATTAATATATCTTGTTCTAGAAACAATTTAGAAAGACTAAATCCTGGGCTTATTAGGGGAAAAAATACTCCCAGAAAACTTAACTTAGATTCACCCACTCTTATGTAAACACTCAAGAATGAGCTGGTAGGTTACTTGAATGTGATGGCTTAGGTAGTTTATAGCAAGGAGAGTATCTTGTGATAGAATTTCTTTAACGTGAGGGCCACATTGAACCAAATATATGTCTACAGACATATATATATAGACATATATATATATACATCTTTATCTATCTATCTATACATCTTTATCTATATCTATATAAACCTTTGTAGTTCATCCATACATAAAGAGGAAAATCAGAGGCAATACATCAGATGAAATGAAATGAGATATAAGACTTCCACTTGTTCAATGTCCTTTCTAACACTTGATACTGTCAGTCTTAATTTTAGCCATTCTGGGGGGTATACAAGGATTTCCCACTGCAATTTTTATTTGAATTTTCCAGATGCTTAAAGATAGTATTTTTTCATATGTTTATTAGGCATTCAAATACCTTCTTTTGTGGAATTCTATTCAGATGTTTTTTTCCCATTGTTCTATTCAATTCTCTGCCTTTCCTTACTGATTTGTTAAGAGTTCTTTATATATTTTGAAGATTAGCCTTTTACCTCTTGGGTGCTGTCTTTTGATGCATTTTTAATTTTTAACCTATCCCAATATCTACATTTCTCCTGTATATTTGGCACTTTTTTGTCTTGTTTAAAAATGTTTTCTTTCAGGGCGCCTGGGTGGCTTAGTCGGCTAAGCGTCCGACTTTCGCTTAGGTCATGATCTCGCGATTCGTGGGTTCAAGCCCCGCGTCGGGCTCTGTGCTGACTGCCCGCTCAGAGCCTGGAGCCTGTTTCAGTCTGTGACTCCCTCTCTCTCTGACCCTCCCCTGCTCACGCTGTCTCTCTCTCTCTCTCTCCTAGAAATAAATAAAACATTTAAAAAAAAAATGTTTTCTTTCTGTAAGGAGCATGGACTCCAGAGCCAAAGGACCAGATTCGAGTCCTGGTGTTCACTAACCTCTGTATACTCCAATTTTCTCTGATTATAGTAGCTTCTATCTCATAGAACTGTTATAGGAATTAAGTCAATTGACATACATAAAATGCTAAAAAAAAAAGTGTTTGATACATGATAATACTACATTCAGCATTTGCTAGAATTTGCCTGTCTTAGTGCATAATTTCATATGCTCTCTGTTATTTTCTGGATTTCAGTATGGAGTTTTGGTCATTTTTATCTGAATAGATGATTTACATACATATATTAAATATGAAGACATGTGAACTTGTCACCTTAATTCATAAGGTCTTCCCCCTGAGTCAGCTGGAGAAAACCAATAAAAGATATAAAGATGATCCCTAAAGTATCAGTGTGTCTGCTACAGACAGTGACTGAATCGAATTGATTCTCCCTCCCTTCATCTTGGCTGTCAGTGACATTACACATTAAATTTAAAGTCTTGATTTTAATTTTCAGGTAATTAAAAGACATACTCCCAGCTGCCTTTGAGATTAAGATACTCCTAACTTCTCATTAGTGTTCTTAACCTTTGATAAGAACAAAGGAGAGGGTTTTGTAACTTGCCTTGCCAACAATTTCATCCTAGGGCCATTGCATTTACTTCTGTTCTAACTTAAGAATGGCAGATCAACCCTTATGTGTAGTTCATGTTCAACAAGCTACCAAGGTTAGTTCCCCTAGGGAGGAAACTGGGTCTTATGGCATGTCTGATTTCCCTGTCACATAGAGCATCATCAGTTAATGATATTGAGTTAATGATATATAACACATTGTATGTGTCATTACTTCATATACATTATGTTACTTTAAAATTATTTTCATTATGTTACTTTACTGATATGCTTTTAGTTGGATAAATAATAACTTGCTTTTCTTATTTAAATCTTGATTAGGGTTCAGTCCACTCTTGGAGGAGAGAGGTTTGGAGCCATGGATTATATGTAGTAAGCTCTTTTGATTCTAGTGTGATTCTATCCCTGGTTCATCCATCTTGACAGTCCAAAAAATATCTGTTGACCACATAATATATGTAATTCATTGTATTAAATATTAGTGATCACACAACAAGAAGGTGTATTTTTCAGCACTTTAAGGAATGCTAATACAGTTGAATGATACTTGTAGACAAGTAGTTATCGAACTTTAGTTTTTGTTTTTTTTTTATCGAACTTTAGTTTTATAGAAATTGCCTGAAAAACTGTTTAAAGTACCCAGGTTCCGCAAAACTTTTGATTTAGTAGATCTGGGTTTCAGACTAGAAATACATACTTTCAACAAGAGCCTTTGATAATTCAGAGACAGGATGACATAGGGGCCATAGTTAAAGAACACTGCTGTATACTGTAAATACAAATTTCAGAGGGTATAGTGTAAATATAAATTTCAGAGGGAGGATTCTAATTGTTTGAAACTGCTAAACCCAAGCTGATGGACTCTAGTGGGTAGTAAAAAATATCCTGGTCTATCTCTAGATGACAGCAGGCTTTTCAATCTGACTCATATCTTGAGAATTAGATAGAAAAACAACTGGGAAATTGGAACTCTGACAACCTAATCCACAAAATTATAACGGTAATACTCCCAATACCTAAACCTATAAATGGTAGATAAAATATAATAAATTTTAATGTGAAGCCAGGTTTATCAGAAAGTTAATGGAAATCCTCAACTTCCTGAAGCAGAGACAAAAGAAAAGGTAAAGCAATAAGCTCATAGTCTGGTAATGCTTCAGCTCTGGCATTTCCTATATGAGGCCAAAAGTTGGAGCTGAGACCTTGCATAAAGCAGGATCTTTAGTAACCCACGAACTCAGGAAAATGAGTAGGAATATTGTCCCCACGCAGGCACTGGGTAAAAAACACCTCTCATGAAAAATTGATGGCCAGACCTATGAGTCTTAACGGCTTGGGATCTCATTGTGTATTATTCATATAATTCTGGAGTTCCCAAGCAACAAAATGAACAAAAGAGTATGGATGACTGGTAGAGGAAAACACGAAACCACTCAGGAGGAACAGGTGCCCATTTCACAACATAAACATTTCCTAAAGTATAAAATAATGCTAATGAACACAAGATCACAATCCAAATTTACAAAATACGTGAAGATTAATCTATCATGAATTAAAACTCAGAAAATGAAAACACGTGAGATTAAGCGCCTAGTATCTTGAAAAAAAGGAATGACAATCATAAATAAAATACAAAATAAGTAAGTTTAAGTGATGAAGGGATTAAGAAGAAAGATAACTTGCGAGAATGAAACCAGGCAGAACTTTAAAAGGAAAGGAATGTGGTTGAAATTTAAAACTTAAAATTTGAAACTTTAATGTTTTAAAGCTTTAAACATGATGGCTTAAATGGCATACTAGCAATAGCTATAGAGCAATTAGTAAACTGCAAAATGATTCTGAGGAAATTATCCATGTTGCAGGACAGAAAATGTAAAAGACTGAAAAAATGAATAAGAAGTTAAGAAATGGAAGGATTGGACAGAAAAAAGTCAATATTTATATAACATTTTGTCCTAGAAGGAGAGAGTAATAATATTTAAAGGTAGAGTACCTATAGATTTTCCAGATTTGATGAAGCTCACAAATCATAAGTTTGAAGAAACATAAAAAAAACCTGTTTTTTTGGAAATCCAAATCAAGTGATTCCATAGGAAAACTTTAGAACTTCCCTTGGGAAAAAAAGAAGTCTTTTTAAGACTTTGCTTTTAGCAACCTTAAATAAGAAGCAAATTACATAGAAACATTTATGATTGAAGCAGACTTTTCAGCAGCAATAAAAGAATCCAGAAGACAATATAGTAATATCTTCTAAGTACTCAGGGAGAATAAATTTCAAGTTAGTAGTACAAACCCAGCTAGACCATCATTCAAGAATGAGAAAGAAATAAAGGCATTTTTCAAATAACTACTAAAAGAATTTACCACTAACAAAAGTGTTGGAAGGATTTTAGATAGAGGGTAGGAAGTTGAACTCAGAAGAAAGGAGAATATAGGTGGCAAGGTTGAAAAATAATAAAATACTGCATAGAGGGATCAATGTAAATAAGCATTGACTAAATATTAAATAAGTCAGACTGAGAAGGACAAATATCATACGATTTAATTCATGTGGAATATTAAAAAACAAAACAAATGGATAAACAAAAAGCAGAATCAGACCTAAATAGAGAGAACAACCTGATAGTTGGCTGTGAAAGGAAAGGAGGCCGGGGGATGAGAAAAAATGGGTGAAGGGGAGTGGGGGGTACAGGCTTTGGGTTTGGAATGAAGAAGTTATGGGAATAAAAGTCACAGCATAGGGGATATAGTCAATGATACTGTGACAGTGTTGCATGGTGACAAATGGTAGCTACACTTGCGGGGAACATCGTATAATATATGTTGTATACCTGAAACTAATGTATCAGTCTTGTCAACTATACTCAAATTTTTAAAAATTGAAAAAAAAAGAACTGATGAAATAAAGAAAAAAGAATTACTAATGTGGTTGAGTAGATATAAATAAAATAGAATCAAAATATTGAAAATAATTTGGAATGTGGAGAGGATTGGTGATCAGAAGTAAAGAATCCTAAGGTCCTTGTACTATTTGTGAGGATGGAGTTTTGACTAATTTCAGACATTGTTAAGTCAAATATTTATGTTAAGTATTTAAAGGTAAAGAGTAAAAAAGAGAGAGAGAAAGAAAGAAATATACTGTGTAACTTCCAAACTGGTAAAGGGCAAAAGATAATAAAAACTTGTTCTTTTCAGGGTGCCTGGGTGACTTACTCAGCTGAGTGTCCAACTTCAGCTCAGGTTATGATCTCATGGCTCATGAGTTTGAGCCCCTTGGGCTCTATGGGGACAGTTCAGACAGAGTTTGGAGCCTGCTATGGATTCTGTGTCTTCCTCCCTCTCTACCTGCCCCCGCTAACGCTCTATTCTTCTCTCTCTCAAAAATAAATAAATTTTTTTAAATTAAAAAAAAACTTGTTCTTTTCAATAGAAGAAAAAAATGAGAAAAAATAATGAAAAGTGGAAATCACAAAATATATCAAAATAATCTAAACATATAAATAATCCTTACTACTAGAAATAGACTAGAAATTGCAGTTAAACAAAAAAGAGCTTCTCATATTTAAAAAATCTTAAACCAGCTTTTGTACTACTCTACAACAAATGGGACACAGGAGACTTGAAAGTAAATGAATAAAAAATGATACAAATCAAGAGCATTATTAGAGATAAAGAGAGCCATTACACACCTGAAAATAGACAATTCACCATAAGAAACAAAATAAGCTTGAACTTGTAGACTCTTTAACAAGAGAGCATTAGAATTTGTGTAAGCCAAAAATGTTAGAATTACAAAGGAACATTGACAAATCTCCAATTATAATGGATGATTTTAACCTATGTTTTCTGGTAATTCATAATGAAAATTAAATGGGAACATTTAAAAAGTAATCTGTGGCTAAGACATCTAGCTGTCCACCAAGCATTTATGCTTCTTCCATAATGTGGCGTCATGACTGTGAAGTGGCTGTGGCCAGGACTTCATCTCCCAGCCCATTCACATATGGGCTATGACCTTGTGACTTGTTTGGTTTTTTTTTTGTCCCAAAGTATGGCAAAGAAATCATAAATTAAAATGTCATTGAGGTATTATACCCTGAACTTCAGGTTGACAATATTTTAGTCTTGTAACAGCTGTTGGTAAGAATATGAAGAATTGTATACTTGGTACAACTACTTGGGACCACAATTGGGCAATATCTTGCAAAGCTGAAGATGTTAATATTTAATGACCCAGCAAGTCTATTTCTAGGTATCTTGTCAGCTAGAAAGCAAGGAGATTTGTTAAGAACTATACAAAGAGATTTACTGCAACAGTATTTATTATAGCAAAAAGTGGACCTAACTGTCCATATGCATGAAATAAATACACATATATTAATACAATAAATGCCATAAAACAATTATAATGGATTAGCTAGATTTACATCAATCATCATTAATAAATCTCAAAAAGAGAATGAAGTGCAGGAAAGTCAAATTCAAAAAAGATATGTCCTATAGGATATTATTCTTAAACAGTTTAAAACATAAAGAGTAGTACACAGACAATGAATACATGTATATGTAGAAAGTGTACAAGACCATGCATATTACAAACCAACTTCCATATAGTAGCTACCTCTGGAGGCCTGAGGATGGATCTCTAATTCCTTCCTTCCTCCCTCCTTTTCCCCTCTTCCTTCCTTCCTTCCTTTCCTTTCCTTCCTTCCTTTCCTCCCTCCCTCCTTTCTTTCTGTTCTTTCTTTCTTTCCTTCCTTCTTTCCTTCCTTCCTTCCTTCCTTCTTTCTTTCTTTCCTTCTGTCTTTCTGTCTTTCTTTCTTTCTCTCTCTCTCTCTTTTCTTTCTTCCTTTCTTTCTTTCCTCTCTCTCTCTCTCTTTCTCTCTTTTGTTCTAAAAGTCCAGAGCAAAAGTAGTAAAATATTAACAACTCCTAGATCTGGGTGCTGGGGACATGGTATTTGTTATATTATTTTCTGTGCCTTACTATAAGTTTCAAACATTTCAAAATAAAATATTGCTAGACCTAGTAATATTACTAGGTCTGAATAAATCAGACACAGTAAACCCATATCTTTTATGCAGAATGATATCAGATTTCATAGGTCCAACGTACTCCTGATCAACATAGTCTTAAATTCTTAATCTTAGAAACCATGTACGTTTTAAAAATCAATACGCAGGTAAGGTATAATCATTTTTATTTACTAATCAAGTCTATGCTCTGGGTAGCTCTTCTAGGAAGTCAAACCATCATCCTTTGTATTGAAGATACAAAAATCTATGATTTTTAAATGCACATAAAATTTTCCTTTTAAAAATGTAAAAGTCTTGATAAAAAAGAAAAACTCAAAACTTTGTATGATACTTATATAGAATTGACTTCTTCTTTGCCAATTCTGATGCCTTTGATTTCCCTTTGTTGTCTGATGGCTGATGCTAGGACTTCCAGCACTATGTTAAACAACAGTGGTGAGAGNCATATCGATATGAAATATTAGTCCATCTTTCATATCGATATGAAATATTAGTCCATCTTTCATATCGATATGAAATATTAGTCCATCTTTCATATCGATATGAAATATTAGTCCATCTTTCATATCGATATGAAATATTAGTCCATCTTTCATATCGATATGAAATATTAGTCCATCTTTCATATCGATAGAAATTCCTATTGTAAAAACAGGAGATTAAATTACCCACTGCTATATAATACTCTGCTTTACCAGTGGGACTGACAATACCCTGGGATTTTGTAGAAGTGGAAGACAGACCATTGGTGAGGACAATGAGATTTACTCAGTGTTATAGGTTCTTCATCTGTCATCAAAATTTTGGTCCACTTAATAGCAAGTACAAAGCTCTATTTCTTTACCTTCTTTTTATTCTCCTCCTCCTCTTTTCTCTTCTTTTCTCTCCTTCTTCCTTTCTTCCTCCTCTTCTTCCTTCTCTGCTTCCTTTCATGCTGTTGTTTCTGCTTCTGTTTTTGCTGCTTCTTCTGATACTTTTTACGCTTCCTGTTCTTTTTCTTCTTCATCAGTTATATAGCACTTACTAAATACTAGAAGCCATGTTTTAAAAATATTATCTCAATTTTATCAGCAATAAATTGCTTTTCTTCTCATTTATCAGATGATAGAACTGAGGCTTCAAAAAGTAAGGAACGTGTCAAGTCATACAGGTAAGTGAGTGAAAAAGTTAAGATTAGAAACCCAGGGAAAATGTATGCTTTAACTACTGTCGTATGAGAGCCTCCTGAAATGTTGAACCACTGAAGGAACCATGTGAACTGAGAATCATTTCCTAGTCTTCTGTTTCAAAAAGAGAAGCCCATATCCTGACTTAAAGTAGAAATCTGGTTGAAAGAGCAACTCTGAATTAGTAACCAAAATCCAGAATTCTGATACTCTTAAGCAGAACTTTGGGATGTCATTTAGGACCCTTTCTATGAAGAAGTACCAAATCAAAATAACTCTATAAAGAGATAATTTGTTCACTCAAGGTCTCATCCCATCTAGTGATCGAAGATAAAGAGGGTTTTTTCTTCAGGCATGACTGGATTCATGGATTACACAAAATATTATCTGATTCTGCCATTTGATGGCTTCCAAAATACCCAGATTGTTCCTTGGAGCAATAGGAAAGCTATAGCAGCCTTTGATTTAGAACTTCTCAGTTTTAATTCAGAAGAAAAGATCAAGAGAACTTTTTTTGTAGGTTCTGTGAAAGGAACACTGCAAGAGATGGCTTAAGTCATATAACCATCCCTAAAATGATCAATATTCTCTGGAAAGTATTTTGATTATTTAGACCTTTGTCAAGTGCTCTGTCACTGGAGCAAAAAGCATAGGCCTGTGTAGACTGGAATGGATGCTGGGAGGCAAGCAACCCTATCCACTATACCTAATAAAGCTCATAATCCCACCCTCATCTCTCTCCCTTCATCTCTTGCCTCATATAATCAGCCACCACCTATTGCAGGTATTACCTCTTAAATAGTTCCCTTCCTTTTGATTTCTATTATTGCTACCTTAGTAATCTTGCAATACTTATTTATTAGTTTTTTTTCCAGCAAGTATTTACTATCTGTAATGTACCAATCCCTGGGATATGCAGGAAGGATGTAAAGATGAATCAGACATGGATTCTGACATTCAGGAGCTCACAGCCCACACAGGAGAAGGCATTGATAATTTTAATACAATGCATTATTATTTAAAAATATACAGAATGCCATGGGAACAGAATTAAAGGGATTAAGAAGGTGGCCCCCGAGCTAAGTAATGGGTATCATTACAAGTAGGTAAAGGTGAAAAGGAGGAGGACGAGGAGGAGGAGGAGGAGGAGGAGGAGGCAGCGGCGGCAGAGGATGAGGTGGTGGTGATAAAGGTAACTGAATTGCCTAAATTGGGCAAAAGTACTGAGATAAACAACACAGTCAATTTCCTGGCTTTAATAGTGCAGTATATAGTTTCAATAATGTCACCATTCAGGGAAAGGGGGTAATGAGTACACAAGACCTCTCTACTACTTATGTAACTTCTATGAGTCTACAGTTATTTCCCCCCAAAAGCTTTTTAAAATAGCATAGTATACAAAGTGTTCTTAACTTCTTCAACACTGTCAGAGCATGTGCTAAAAGGCAAGGTTTGCAAGAAGATGTAGCAGGAGAGGTGGGCAGATGCCATTTTGGAAAGTAGGTTCATTAGTTTGGACCTTCTACTATAGTACGGAAGAACCACTAAAGAATTAGGAGGTGGGGACAGACTTGGGTCTTCTATTTGCCTCGTGTTTTACATGCTTAATCCAAGTGGATGTCAATCATTACTCTCTGCAAAAGTTTCCCTAAACCTCTAATGCTTCACTTGCTTCTTTCACTTGCTTTCGAACCTGTTAGTGGAACTTTCAGCTTATCCTCTGAGCTACCTCAACAAATCTTCCAAGGTCTAGGTTTTTCTCCACTATAGAAGTCTTGAAGCAAATTTTGTCAACCTTCTATTATGGGCTAAGCTTGACAGTGAGGATAGAAAGTAGTCACAGCAGTGGAGAAGTCAGATCAGATAAAGCAGCATTACTAAGGTCATGGGCTACCACGAGCCCAGCAACAAATAGCAATGAAAAGCAATTTTCAATGTGTTAGAAGTTTATTCATTTCATCTACTTATTGAAAGACATTTACTGTACACCAAGCTTCAGGCCTCATTGTAAGTGTGGAAACAGAGAAATGAGTAGAATGTAATTTCTGTCCTTAAGCAATTGCAGTTGAGAAGTCATGGATATAAAATAATCCAGTAGAGGGTAAGATCCATGATTATGGTTTATAAAATGCATAGTGTTTGGCACAAAAAAAATGATAATCAATTCTGGCTAAGAGAGTTGGGTCACCAAGGAGGCAAGGAATCTAATCTAACTTATGAGACATAGAAACTGGGCAATGGGTAGCAGTGACCTGCAGTATATGAACTGTATTTGTCTTTCTGTCCTAGAGACTCATCAATTTCCCATGTTATAAAAGTAATCTGATATTCCTTCCAGAGAGGAATGGGAAAGACTTGAGCATGCTTTCCTGTGCTCCTGCACATTAAAGAGGTTAGTAGTTGTAAGACATAATGGGAAAATAATTCTTGAGAGAAAATATTTTCTAAGAAATGAAAGAATTTAAATATGTGACAACTATTTTAGATGAGGAGCAAGACAGAGGAAGAAAGGGAAATGAAGAAAATCAGTCATTCACTCATTGAATATTTATTCAGCCCTACTTTATGAAAGCACTCTAGCAATATCTTAGCATTTTGAGAATTATAAAAATCAATCACTGACTTGACTCTCAAAAAGACCATCTTCTTTTCTTTAAATTTTTTATTTATTTCTAAGAGAGAGAGAGAGAGAGCATGAGCAGGGGAGGGTTAGAGAGAGAGGGAGACACAGAATCTGAAGTAGGCTCCAGGCTCTAAGTTGTCAGCACAGAGCCCAACGATGGGCTTGAATCCACGAACTGTGAGATCATGACCTGAGCCTAAGTCGGATGCTTAAGCGACTGAGCCACCCAGGCACCCCTAAAATATCATCTTCTTAGCAGGCTCTGATGCAGCATCTCAAGACTTCCCAATCAAATCCAAGTGAAAACACAAAAGGAACAATTATCTTAAAGAAGATAAGAAAAATGTTTATATACTCCTTATTATCTTTGTTGGCTTAGAGACCTAGAGACTCTATTGACTCTGTAAACTTGGGCTGTCATTTCTTTACTGGGTAGGTTGCTTGGTAAACAGGTTTAAACTTTAGGTTTGTCAGAACAGTGTCCCACAACCTCATCCTTGCACAGCCAGAGAGAGAGTTAGCCTAATGTTATTAGGATGAGGGACAAAGTTATAAGAATGAGGGAGGAAGAGGAGTGGAACTAGAGCTCTGCACTCCCAGAGCTTTAGATCTAATTATTCAAGTGACTGAAGCATCGGAAAGAGCCCTAGGCTTCCCAAGGCTTGGTGCAAGTTGTAGGGAGTTTAATGGGATTAATTACAATGAGCTTTTCAATTGAGTGTCTGAAGGTATCAATAAGCACTCAGACAGTGAGATGACTGGCAACTCACACCCCCACCCCCAGCTAATCTATATATATACCACTGGTAAGAGTAAGAAAATAGTAACTATGAAAGAACATATAAATGTATTCTGGTATACGCAAAGCAAAAATATTAAAGCACTGTTGATGGGCTTATAATATATGAAGATGTAGTTTATATGAACATTTTAATATAAATTAGCAGAGTATGGGAATTATATTGGAACAAAGTTCTCATAAGTATTGAAATTAAGTTGATATTGATCCAAACTAGACTCTTTTAATTTGAAATAATCATTATAGGGGAGCCTGGCTGGCTCAGTTGTTTGAGCATCTGACTTCGGCTCAGGTCATGATCTCATGGCTCGTGAGCTCCAGATCTGTGACAGCTCAGAGCCTAGAGCCTGCTTTGGATTCTGTGTCTCCATCTCTCTTTGCCCCTCGCCTGCTCATGCTCTGTCTCTGTCTCTCTCTCTCAAAAGTAAATAAACATTTTAAAAAATCAAAATATTCATTGTAATTTCCAGAAAATAAATAACTACAAAAAATTGTAAAAAAGAGTAAGAAATCAGTTAAAATGGTACATAGAAAATATCTACTTAATACCCACAAAAGCATTAAATGAAGCAATAGAGGAACAAAGGACATAGCACATACAGAAAACAAATAGCAAAGTTCCAACATAAATCTTACCTTATCAGTAATTATATTATATGTAAATGAACTAAACATTCCAGTCAAAAGGCAAAAAAAGGCAAAGAAATTGTTAACGTTTGCAGGATGTGATATCCCCTATTTCATTTCTTTTTTAAAAAAAATTTTTTATGGGGCACCTGGGTGGCTCAGTCGGTTAAGCGTCTGACATCAGCTCAGGTCACGATCTCATGGTTCATGAGTTCCAGACCCGAGTGGGGCTCTGTGCTGGCAGCTCAGAGCCTGGAGTCTGCTTCAGATTCTGTGTCTCCTCTCTCTGCTCCTCCCCCATTCATGCTCTGTGTCTCTCTCTCAAAAATAAATAAACATTAAAAAAATTTTTTTAAGTATTTTTTTAATGTTTATTTATTTATTTATTTTTGAGAGAGAGAGAAAGAGAGTGCGAGCGAGCAGAGGAGGAGCAGAGAGAGGAGACACAGAATCCAAAACAGGCTCCAGACTCCACGCTATCTGCAGACTCAAACTCACAAACAGTGAGATCATGACGTGAGCTGAAGTCCGAGGCTCAACCAGCTGAGCCACCCAGGTGCCTCTCCCCTATTTCATTTCTGATAGTGCTGACTTGTGGCTTTTCTCTTCTCGTTTTTGCCACTTATACTAGAGGTTTACAATTTACTGATCTGTCATAGAACCAGCTTTTTCTTTCTTTGGTTCAATCTATTGATTTTTTTCTATTTTCAATTTCATCGATTTCTGCTTTTATCCATATAACTTATTTTTGTTTGCATTGGGTTTGTTTTACTCTACCTCCTCTATTTTCTTGGGTAGAAACTTGGATTATGTATTTGAAGCCTTTCCTTGTTTTTTCAAATACCTTTTTAATTTTTTATTTAAATTCTACTTAGTTAACATACAGTGCAATATTGGTTTCAGGAATAGAATTCAGTGATTCATCACTTACATACAAACCCAGTGCTCATGATGATATGTGCCCTCAATATCCATCACCCATCTAGCTAGCCCATCCTCTACCCACTCCCCTCCATCAACCCTCAGTTTGTTCTCTATCACTGAGTCTCTTATGGTTACTTTCCCTCTGCCTCTCCCTCTCCCCCTTCCCAAATGTTCATCTGTTTTGTTTCTTAAATTCCACATAGAGAATCTTCCTCATTTCTAATGCAAATATTTGTGATTTTATTTCTCCCTCAGTACTGCTTTATTTATATCTCACATGTTTCAATACGTAGTATTTTATTTAATTCTATGTATTTTGTATTCTATGTATTTTTAATTTCTTTTGAGACTACCCTTTGGCCTACCCATTATTAAGAAGCGTGTTGTTTAATTTTATGTGTTGAGAGATTTTAACATTGGTTTTCTGTCGTCAATCTCTAGTTTGATTCCACTATGGTCAGAGAGCACTCCTTTTCTTTCCCTCCTGATATAGAACATATCGACATTCCTGAGACATTCCTGCAGCTAGCTAGGGATGTGCTAGTGTATTCTGGTCAATAGAAGATGGGCGGGAATAGCATACACTATTTTAAACCTTTGGTTCTCCATATTCATCTTCCTCCATTCTGTGAAACCAGAGAAGCATGAAGAGAGGATGACAAAGTTATATGATGCGTCAAGCATGGGATCCCTAATGACTGAGTAAATCAGAACCACCCTGTGATCATACTGGTTGTAATATAGGGGAGTATCACTCAGAGCTTCTGGACTTTGAACTGTATGCAGTAATGGGATGGGACTCTGAATTGTCTCATTGTGAAGGAAAGAATGAAATTTGATGGTTGGAGGTGTAGAGGTGGTATGAACAATGCCATCTATCAACCAAATAGCATTTCCTGCTCTGCCTAGCCTTGCGGTTGGACTTTATTTTCCACTTCCTTTGAAGTTAGGTGGGGACTTGGGACTGAGTTCTAGATAAGGGAATATAGGTGGAAGTCATATACAACACTTCCAGGCCCAGCACCTAAAAAATATACCTCTTCCACAATTCTTCATGTTCTCTTTCTTTTTCTATCCTCTGGATAAAGCAAGGAAAACAGAAGATGAGAATATGTCAGTTGAATGATGAAAGGAGGTTGAACCCTGAAAGACTATGTAGAGTGACCCATATTTAACTCTGATACAAGTGATTAGTAGATATTTATTCAATAAATGATTATTGAATCATTGTTTGTTAGCCAAGTTATGTATCCCTTACTAAGAGAGCATTGTGGGAAACTGTATTTAAATATTTGCGTGAATAATACATAGACATGTCCTTCAAGGAGATCACATACGATGAGTGAATACACACAGACAATAGTTAAATGCTATAAGTACAAGGATGATGTACTTTATGCTAAGATAAAATACCTGACCCAGTATCAGGGAGTTAAGGAAGGCTTCTTAGTAGAGGCAATGCCCAAGCTTGACCTTCAGTCAGAAAAACCCACAGAAAACAGGGTAGTAAGGCAAAAAGACAACAAAAGCAAACAGAAGCAATAAATGACAATGTGTTTGCTCAGTGGACTCCAAGCAGAAAGGCCTTGATATTAATTTTAAGGCAAGAAAAGGCAGGAAAGGTCAATCAGATCATGACAAATATGTGTATTGGAGAAAGAGGAGAATGGTAGAACTCATAGTTTATAAATCCCTTTAACTTTAGGATTGTCTCAAACTGTGCAGACTCTGCTTATGCCCCAAAAGGTCTCAGTCTGCCCAGGTCTCTGTTCTCACTGCTAATGCTAGAGTCCTAGCTTATAGCTCTTCCTTTTCTCCTACCCCACTGTGGCAGCCTCTGTGAACTGCCAACTCTCTTCATGTACATAAAGGGATGAATAATTTACATGTCCATTTCTAAGGTTCCTAGGGCAGGTTCCTAATGTGAATTAGAGTCTTCCAATCAGAGGCACTCATGCAGGATTTTGATTTGAAATTTAGTTATGTGTAAGGAGAAACTGGGAACCTTAGCCAATATACTCATCAAAGAAGCACATGTGAAATTGTCACTGTGCTTTTGTGGAAAAAGGTATATTCGTTCACCTAAGTTATTGAGGCCTTATCATGTGCTGAATACTGTATGCAATTTTTTGTACTTTCATAATTTCATTATCTACTTAATAATAATGATAACATTAACAATACTTGGATTATAGAATATACTGCATGAGGTTCAAATGAGAAAGAAGACATACATAAAGCAACCTTAAATGTAAAGCACAGTTACACTTATATAATTATTAGCTGCAATATTTATAATACTTAAAGGACTTTATAAAAATAAAAACTTTCCTAAAAAAGACTGGTTTATAAAGATTTCCCATCACTAGAATTGTTTAGAGGCTAACTAATAATCTAATATGGATATCACATGAGATTTCTGCATTGCAGTGTAATTTGATTAGAGGATATTCAAAGAATCTCTGCTCACCCACGTAGGGAATCCATATTTCAGCCCCTGCATTAAAACAAAGCAACAATTCACACTCTCTCCAAGATTCTCAATCTCTTTTATATACGTGTGTGTGTGTGTGTGTGTGTGTGTGTGTGTGTGTGTGTGTTTGGAGGTAGTGTGTGGTTCATTTAAGTAAACAGATGTTGCTTGAAGGGTTCCTTTATCGGTCTTGCTCCTAATTATTCCTGTCCTAATATGGCATTTCACTTCCTTACATGGCAAGCATCTCTTCCTGGTACCGCCTCCACCTCCCGCATTCCAGGGGACTTTGAGAGGACAGTCAACAGCCAACTTGATGTGCCATGAGTGATCTAACTTTTCATTTTCTCCAGGTGGCTGAACCCATCATCACTGGTAATTATAATACCAGAATCTAGTTTAAAAAAAGAACCCCACAAAACTTTGCAAAACTACATCTCAAATTGGACTCTGTATATGCTATATCATTAGTTATAGCTTATTTGATTGTCTTGTGATGGCAAGAATGGTTTGGTGTGTCCCCCATTTGAAGAAAAATTTTCAGCAAAGAGATTAAACCTTTTCATGTTCCTAACGTAATTATACAATCAGTTTATCTAATCCCAGATAGTATGGTTTGAATATTTTGATGCCCAGGAATCACAAAAGAGCAACGACAATAAGCTGAAGGAAGAAATGTTCCTGGGGAAGTATGGGTGTCTCTTTGTCTAATGAACCACTCATAATTATCAAGGTCATTTGTAAAGGTACTTTCTTTCTGAGCTCACTGCCCACAGGCAAGACTCAATTCTGGTTTCTTTGGCTGATACCAAGTATCAAAATGTGCTCCTCAAAATACTGACTTAACAAGAGCATGAAAACACTGATCTCTACGGCCAGGACCTAAAAGAATCTAGCTTCCTCCTAATGAAAACCAGGCACTGGGCCAACGCCTTTTATATTTGGTTTTCATGAGAATCTGTCTGTGGGGGAGCTTTGAGTGTTTTTAGTGCATTAACAAGCTTGTGTTCTCTGAGCCAATTAGTATGTAATTAGGTGTCGGCTAATGAGGAGGGGGATAAAAGGTAGAGCTGTCGAAAAGAGTTGGTGTGGGTGTGACTCTTGTGTATGCAGGTGGCAAAACGGCACATGTTGAGAACTAAATTGAATTTCTAAAACCCAGTAATTTGTTATACGCTATTAGTAAGCACGGCACTGGTCCTTCTGCAGCTTTTTCACATCTCCATTGAAATGTGCTTTTATCCCTCTTTGCAAAACAAGAGTGTTCAGCACATGTATCTTAACTTTTTCCACTCATTATTTTCTAGAAGTTTAAAATTAGGCTTGGCTGTGATGCTTAATAAGTATTTGAGTTACCTATTAGAGGGACAAAAGGCAACCATTTATTTATTCTTTCAGAAAAAGCACATGTATATTTCTTTAGGGTCTGTTCAGACATCAGTGGACTAAACAAAGATCCCTCCCCTAATGGACCTTTATGTTCTATGAGGGAGGGACAGTAAGAAACATAAATAAGAAGAATATATAAAAGGGACGCCTGGGTGACTCAGTCGATTGGGCATCCAACTTTGACTCAGGTCATGATCTCAGTGGTTGTGGGTTCAAGCCCCTGCACTGGGCTCTGTGCTGACACCTCAGGGCCAGGAGCCTGCTTTGGATTCTGCCCCCTCCCCCACTCGCACTCTGCCTTTCCCTCAAAAATAAATAAAAACATTTTTATAAAAGAAGTTTAAGATAAAACATATAACATTTTAGAAGATTATCGAGTAAGGTTGAGTGAGACAAAGGAATCAACAGCCCCCAAAAGCTGTCCAGGGAGGTACGCAAGTTTCTAAAAGGATGTCAGGGTCGACCTCATCGAGAGGGCAAGATCCGAGCAAAGACTTGAAGAAGCCATGGAAGCAAAAGTCTGGGGGGAAAACTTAAGAAGTAACACTAATATGTGATCTCTTGTGCCCAAGATGGCCAAAGATTCAGTAAAAGGCCACATGAGAAAAAGAAAATCATTTTCCCCCCTATGCCTTTTACATTTGAGCTTTTTGAATGCCTGTGTTGGTGGAGGCACTTTGGTGCTTCTATGGCAGAAAGAGGCTTCGGTTCTCTGAGCTCTTAGATAAGCTCAAAAAAAAGGTGGAAGGGAGCCGGGACACGAAAGGAAAAACACAGCCCTTGTGAATGGGGAGAGATTCTGGTTCACACTGAAGTGAACCAGGGGAGGCTGAAGAATTTACCTTTTAGGCAGCAAATGTTTTTAACTCTGCAACCACTTCCCAAGGATGCCAGACACTCTTCAGTGAACCAACCTTTCACTGTTTCTCCTGTTAACTCATTCTTTTTTTTTGTTTTAATCTTCACAATTAGGAAGACATATTTTATAGCTCTCCTGAATTTCTCTTGCTGCTCTTCAGGGAGATATTTTAAGTGAAAATATCCAATAAAGTATAAAATATTTAAAAATGTAAGATGCTACTTTACTGTTGAGTTTAATGTTAAAAAAAAAAGCTAAATGGATGATAAATATGGTTGTCCTTTTACTTTAGGCAAGAAAGATAATAATTTCATTTTTGAGTTAATCTGATGAGTTTTTGTAGTTGTAAAAAGGATCTACAATTAATGTAAGGATCTACAATTAACGTAAGTTCTGATATTCCGGGCCTGTTTTCAGCCAAACTAACTTAATGAAGTATCATCCCCTCTTTCCATCAAGGGACTTCTCATGCTTGCCTGTGCCAAATGATATGCCAAGAGCAGGAAGCAGAACAAAACCAAACCCCTTTATTCATAGGTTCTTTGCATATTACCACCTGTCTGTTATATCCATGTATCATCAAGGAAACCACATTATGAGGACGTTTGTTTCTGCTTGCTGTGAACCCAGCAAGCTGATAATCCCAGACTAATATCTCTTCATTACTTATACAACATTTAGCAGGAATGGGATAGGCCCCAGTAAAGAGCGTTTATATTTTGGTTTTGATTTTAACTTTTACTCAAGAGTGCTTTTTAATTGGAAAGGGAACAAATTTACATATCTCCAGTTATGTAAGGAATTGCATGTGAAAATATGGCTTAATTGACATCATAGATCTAAATTATTTCAGCCATGTTTAATCTTTTTTTATAAACTAACCCTGTGGCAGTAATCCCACTGAACTGCTTCTTAAATGTACTCATTATGAATACCCTTTCCAATCTAACTTTGCTCTTTCATAAGTTTCTGCTAATTTATTGATTTCCCTCAATCATCATGGCTACACATTTGCAGGTACACATTTAATGTTTGTTAATTTAATACTGTCCTTTGTGTATGTAGGTGATCCGACTGACTGACCAGCCATGGGGCAAATATTTTGATTTTTTTTTTTTTTGTCCAGTAATGGGCATAGATTTGTTCTGGTATACTTATGACCTTGCTGGGTAAAGCTGAGGCCATGAATGAGTGTAAGGCTGATTAGCCTGCATGGGGCCCTGGCCACATACCATATGATCATGCAATTGTCAGCACCATGGATTAATCTGCTACATAAATGGTTACAGATGTTGTGTTTTCTACCTAAGTCAAAATTGACCTTTGTAAAGCATAACAGACACTGTGCTAAGCACCAGACGTAGACTATTTTCTGAGCTCTAATGAATTGATGAGATAGTTTTATCTTGGTTTGGAATGAGAAAATAGAGGCTTAAGGGGATTAGGTAATTTGTCCAAGGTGACAATGAGAGTGACAGTAGATATAAATCTATATATGCATTTAGATATATAGAAATAAATCTATATATCATAAATATATATGTATTATATATCTATAAATGTATTATAGAGCCCTCACTTTTTTCCCCACACTAAACTGTCTCTTTAACTGAGGGTGTAAATAAATTATAGGCCATACTCCATAGTCTAACACTATAATAATCATAAATAACCTAAAGCATCTATACTAGAACTAAAATGTCAAGTCATGAGGATTTATCCTTNATATAGATATAATCTATATATCATAAATATATATGTATTATATATCTATAAATGTATTATAGAGCCCTCACTTTTTTCCCACACTAAACTGTCTCTTTAACTGAGGGTGTAAATAAATTATAGGCCATACTCCATAGTCTAACACTATAATAATCATAAATAACCTAAAGCATCTATACTAGAACTAAAATGTCAAGTCATGAGGATTTATCCTTGATAAGGAGAACCTCAAAGCCTTGAATCAAACTTTCTTTTAAGGGCTAGCCATAGAAAATCTAGGCCATCATGAAGTACATTGGATATTTAAGATACTTTCTGTAAGAAAAGATTCATTAGGAAATTCATTTACTAAATGGCCATTATATCAACTACTACTTAAGTGAGATGACCAATTGGTTTTTTATGCCTCAGAGGCAGACTGCTTGCTAGAATCTGATTTATTGAGTCCATCAAATCACGGTTTAGAGTATATACCCAACAAAAGCAAAATGACTTCAATTTCAAAGATGAGCTTATTAGAACTCGGACAATTTAAGGGATAGATTGTTCTACTGATATTCACTTTTTAAAAAGGTCATTCCAAGATTGTCTTTATATTCTTTGAAATTTTGACAGAAAATAATTTTCTGCAAGTAAAAAAATATAGAAGAGGGGCGCCAGGTGGCTCAGTCAGTTAAGTGTTTGACTTTGGCTGAGGTCATAATCTCATGGTTTGTGAGTTTGAGCCCTGCATAGAGCTCTGTCCTGACAGCTCAGAGCCCGGAGTCTGCTTTGGATTCTGTGTCTTCCTCTCTCTATTCCCCTCTCCTACTCACACTCTGTCTCTGTGTCTGCCTCTGTCTCTGTCTCTCTCTCTCAAAAGTGAATAAACATTTAATAAACATTTAAAAAATTAAAAAATATATAGAAGATATATATAGAACATAATACATTTGAAAAGAAAAAGCAGAAAACAAAATTGATTCTGAAAGGCATTCTTTCATCAGCTTTGAAAGGTTAAGTTGACATCATAGAAAAATAAAAACTTTTTGTACTTCAGAGGGGTAAAATGATCCATCAAAAGCCATAGAAGTAAAATGTAAATTAATTTTGGTTTTAAAAAAGCAACATAGGAAATACTCCACAAACTTTACCTTTATTCATGTAGTTTTTTGTTTTGTCTTTTTACTTTGAGCAAGAAACAAAAGGTACGATTAATTACCACAAGTGGTAAGAAATTTTATAGAAAGTAGAAAATATTGCTCTCAGGCTTAAGACTAAGGTCAAATGTCAACTCTAACACTTAGTGGTGTGTTACGTTATGCAAGTAAACTAAATCCTAAGTTTCAAAAAAGTCTTTTCCTAATTTTGTTGAGATATAATAGACATATATTATATTAGTTTAAGGTATATAACATAATACTTTAATATATGTATATATTGCAAAATGATCACCACTAATTTTAGTTAACATGTATCACCTCACATAATTACACACACAATATATATATTATTTAT
>NW_027531285.1:6447918-6537576 GCF_008692635.1 Crocuta crocuta | reverse complement strand
TATAAGTTAGGACACCCTTCCATAGAATCTTGGAATAACTAAATTACATTATACTATGTGGGTAAAGGAATCACACACTGCATGCCATACAGCAAATGCTCATTAAGTGTTATTCACAATCTTTTTTCTAGCTCAATTCTTTCTCAGACAATGAAACCACAAGTCAACTGAAGGAAGGGGAAATCAGCAGCAGTGGAAGCAGAGGCAATTTTAATCTTAAGCGGTCTTAGAAAAATACAGAAAAAAAACCAGGAAAAAAATTATTTCTTTTTAAATAAAGATAACTGGGGGACCTGGGTGGCTGAGTTGGTTAAGCATCCAACTCTTGATTTATTTTATATTTTTTATAATTTTTTAAAATGCTTTATTCATTTCTGAGAGAGAGAGAGAGAGAGAGAACGTGAGCAGGGAAATGTCAGAGACAGAAGGAGACACAGAATCTGAAACAGGTTCTAGGCTCTGAGCTAGGGGTCAGCACAGACCCCAACACGGGGCTACAACCCACCAACTATGAGATTATGACCTGAGCCGAAGTTGGACGCTTAACCAACTGAGCCACCCAGGCACCTCTTCAACTCTTGATTTAGACTCAGGTCATGATCTCATGGTTGTGAGATCGAGCTCAGCATTGGGTTTTGCACTAGGCATGGAACCTGCTTAAAACTCTCTCTCCCTCTCTCTTTGCTCCTCCCCTCTCAAAATCATCATCTTCTTCTTCTTCATCTTGGTGTTTTTCAAAACTTTGAGAAAAAGGAGGTTAATCCATTTAATAATTAATATAGCACTTAAAAGGAAGTAAAGCATTCCCCCAAAATGAGTAATAGTATTTTAATTGCTAGTTAAATGATGGAACACTAAGACCCCATAAAACATTTTTTCCTTTAAATTCCAACAGAGAAAACCCCAAATTTTTGATTTTGAAGACCACAACATCTAATTTTATAGAGAAAGCTTTTTTTATTGCCACTGAATATCATCCATATAATATTGTCTTTTAAGCTGCTATTGTTAAATTATTTTAAGCTATGTTTTATTTTCCCAAATCTAAGAATAAAGGTATCATCTCCTGGAATTTTCCTACCATGTCATCATTTGAGTACCAGATATAGACATACTTATAACCAGGGCTCCACTATTAAGGACTTTCTATTTGATCTTGCAAAAGTTGCTTCATCCTATTTCTTTTCTGTGTTTTAGTTTTCTAGCATTATTGGGGTTTAGCAATGCCTTTAGTTTTGGAATTGGGATTTTTTGATATGGCCAAATGGCAATTTACATTCTTAGAATACTGGAATGAGAATATCTTGTGGGGTGGGTGATGAAACAATGGAATATAATGAAAAAATCTAAACCAAAAGAGTTCAGAATAACTGATGTCCCCCAGCCTTACTCACCCATTCCGTCATATCACCAACAAGGACTGATATATTTTAAATAGCAAAGATAGAAAATCTTCCAAGAACCCTAAGCATTGCTTCTGTGATCTGAGAAGCTGAGCCCATCTTTACTAGAGTGAGGAAGAAACCCTTTTGATGCCAAATACTTTCTTCTTTCTACCTATGTTAGTCCAAGGAAAAACTGAGGCTGTGAATGGCTCATTTATCTGAACCACAGATAGTGGTGGTTTAAGATCAGAGTTGGCTAGCACCTTGTTCTGGGTGTTGTTACTTAGCATGTAGCAAGTGGTGCCCAGGGTAACTTGGGGCTATGAAACGACCTAATAAGATTAAATTAGTAAGTGATTACTCTAGGTGAAGAATTTACAGGCCATTGTATTATTCCTACTTTAAAGAGTACTCTTGACTTACATCACAATATTCACAATGAGGAAATGGCAGCTAAGTAACTTGAGCTAAAAAGCAGGGGTTTGGGGTGTGTGTGTGTGTGTGTGTGTGTGTGTGTGTGTGTACCCTCTCTAATCCCAGAGTTGTGTTTTTTTCTTATATTCTTTGAAACTGTTATATCACATCATTCTTTTAGGTGCAAGTAGTGTTGGAATGGGAGAAAAATTATTTCTTTTAAGTAAAATGTTATAAATCCTTTATAACAATAATTTCATTGGATCATATTTTTAAAATCACATAGGAGAGACATCTAAAATGTCGAATGGAGTGGCAGTGCATCAGTCAGGGCCATGCTATCTAACAAAGTGCTCAGCTGGTGTTTTGAAGAGAACTTAATAATCTGTTGCATAGGTGTGGGTGGGACTAAGGGCATCAACAAGCAGTGGAGCAGTCAGGAGCTTAGAACCCATTACCACCCTATTATCTCAGGGGGGAAAAAGAGAATATGGTGTCATTAGGACCCCGTGAGAGGTAGAGCCCAGGAAGGAGCTTCACATGACAAGAGAAGCCACTGTCAGAACCCCAGACTTGAAGAAGAGAGAGAGTAGGGAAAGAAACCCCTTGACCTTCCAATGCTTCCACTTCTGGGTATGCTCCCCGTGTCTTCCACTGGTAGTTCCATCTAGAAGTCACTTCCATCAAAATGCTCAGTTTAGTTAGTTCACCAGAGTCAAATTCTTTGGGCAGAGAACAGGGCAGAGAAGGGCAAACAGATCAAGGAGGGGTGGTATGAAATGTAAAATAGTCACATAACCCCTCCGTGCTGGCAAGCCATAGCATCTGCTTTTGGTCCTGCCCAACATTTTTTAAAAAGTTTATTCACCTTACTTTGGAAGAGAGAGAAAGAGAGAGGGACCTGGGAAGGGCAGAGAGAAGGAAAAGAGAGAGAATCCCAAGCAGGCTCCCCACGCCAGCAGAGAGCCCAGTGTGGAACTCGAACTCATGAGCTGTGAGATCATGACCTGAGCCGAAATCTAGTAGGATGCTTAACTGACTGAGCCACCCAGACACCCCATGTCCTGCTCAATATTCTTAATCATGTTGTTAAGAAATAGTGTATCAGATATGTGAATAGCAAAAAAGTAGAAATCTGTGATGAATCAAGTCTGTATGCATAATTATCTTGACAGGCAGAAACCAATAAAATGAAATTAAACAGGAAAATTAGATAAGTTTCCCACTTATGATAACCTTTGCAAGAGAATGGGGAAGGTGGGAAAAGTGCTTGACGGCACAACATGTCCTAAAAGACATCAATATCAATCGATGATGGCTCATGATTGCTTACAAAATGAATGCAATTTGAGGTTGCACTTCCAGCTGCTGCTAGACATCTCCAGCTGCTTGTCCCACACACCTCAGTCTCAACTTGCCAAAGCCTGATCTTGTCACCTTCTCATCTCCCTCCAGTATTGTCTCACGTGTTCTCTTTTTGATTAACAGTATATTGTCCACAGGGTATCTCAAGTTAGAAGCCTTGGGATTATCTTCAGTTTCTCCTTTACATCCCACATTTAATGCATCAACAAGTCATGTCGATTCTATCTCAAACATCATTGTGAACTCTATTCCTTTCCACTTGCAGTCCCTTTTCCAGGCCCTGCTATTTCCAGTCTCTAGACTTCTACCATAGCCTCTTCATCTTCCTGACTTTAGTCCATTCTCCCTGCAGCTGCCAGTTACCTTGAAATAAACAAGTGGTCATTTGTCAGTCCTTACTTAGAAAACTCCTCTGCCCTCACTGTGACAGTCAGGATTAAGAGTGGGCTTCTTCAGTTATACAAGATATTCCAGTCTTATTTCCCTATAGGACCTCTCTCCCACCACATGTGCGCCTTTGCTGTAGGCACAAAGAACTGTTGTTTTGCAAACATTTCAAGACCTTGTGCATTTGTGCATATTTATTATCTTTGCCCAAAGCACTTCTATTACTCTGTCATTCTTCCCCCAACAAATTGCACTCAGACTTCAAGACATCTCCCAAATATCTACCTCTGATGTCCTTCTAGAAAGAATATGCCCACAGCTCTTTGCTCTAACCTCTGCAATCACATTTGCCAACCTGTTTTTCTATCTGTGTACATCCTTCCATCACCACTTCTAATTCATCTTTCCTGCCCTAGCACTCAGTAAAATATATGCCACATGGAAGATATTCAGCTAAATCTTTATTGAATTATTAGTGCATTAATTAATTAATTACATTGTCTAGAGTATGGAAGATAATGGTCTCCTATACTTTACCTTGGTCAGGCTACAGACAGAGTATTTAGCTTGATTTGGCTGTTTAATTTTAAAAGCTACAGAGTCAGCTAGTTCATTATCAGAAGACAGATGGCATTGAGGCTCTGTCATATATGGCCTTCCATTATTATTTCTCTGAAGTAGAAACAAGATCCTTATTCTGTAGTCATCTCGTATTACAAAGCCTATAACAATATTAGGACAAAAATAGTCTTCCTGTTATAAAATTGACATAATATAGAAAATGCATGCAAAGTGTTTACATGCCTAACATAATAAGTATTCAAGAAATGCAGATATTTATTATTATTATTGGGAGTTTATTAGTAAGATATTAAATAGCATATTTAGTGGCACCTAAGTGGCTCAGTCGGTTGAATGTCCTACTCAACTTCAGCTCAGGTCATGATCTCCTAGATCTCTAGTGCTATCAGCGCAGAAACCACTTCGTATTTTCTGTCCCCTTCTCACTCTGCCCCTCCCCCACTCACGCTCTCTATCAAAACCAAATATTTTTAAAAAATGAAAGCACATTCAAATATTAAAATCGCATACCTTTTTGCTTATAATGTTACTTTTACCAATGTATAGAATAAGAGTCCTGCATAAGACATAACTAACTATGCATATTATTAACTCTTGGCTAAGAACAGTCCTTTTTGTTCAAATAGATACGGAGCAAAACAGCTCTTTTTTTAAAAGTTTTTTTTAAATTTATTTTGAAAGAGAGGAGGGAGTGGGGGGGGAGCAGAGAGAGAGGGAGAGAGAGAATCCCAAGCAGTCTCCATGCTGTCAGCTCAGAGCCCAGTGTGGGGCCAGAACTCACCAACCTGAGATCATGACCTGAGCTAAAATCAAGAGCCGACACTCAACCAACTAAACGACCCAGGTGCCTCAGGAACAGAATTATTTTAATGTTGTTTGTTCCCTCTGATTTTAGGTTGGATTGTTCCCAAACCACCCCAGATATTATGATTTAGCCCTGTTCCAATCAAACTTATTTTGACCACAAACTATGGAAATACTCAGTATAGTTAACATAATAAGTGAAGTATAGCAAGAGGCTACCAGGACTCTGCCTGAAATGTGAGTTCAAGAAGGATCATCAGATTTCACAGGAATTGGTAACTCTCCCTTCTCCATGGCATCATGGTCATTTGTCCTTATGATTCTGATTCTATCAGTTGATTTTTTTCAGACTCCATGATGGCTTTAGCTATTTTTCATGACAGATGATGAAAAATGATATCCACCCCCATAGAGTTGGATTACTCCAGCCCTGTATGTAAGACAACAGACTGGACTCTCTGAATTCCAAGGGCACATTCATGGAATGAAAACTGGCTCTGTTTGAGTCTATTGTTTCTCTGTGATCAATATGCTATGGCCAATAACAGAGAGAATAAAACACCTTGTAGGAACCCATCCCAGTTATGAGGAGTGTGATTTTTATAGAAAGGATGTGTGGGATGGCCAGACATTGCAAATCTGTCTACTCCACAATGCAATTGCCCATGATCCTCAAGACAGAAAACTAAAAGAGGATTAATCCAATTTAAAAAAAAAAAAATTTCATGCATAAAACATTCTTTCTTAGGTCTAAATTAAATACTTTCTATTATTCCTTAATAACCTAAGTTTTTTTCTGTTCATAGTGCACACAAAATTGCCTAGTGATGTTATCTGTTCAAATAAGATTACCAGTTTCATTGTAGCAAGAGACTCTGGAAAATTATTTCCATTTCAATTTCCAAATGTTTAAAGATAATGAATTGCAAAAGTTCACTAATTTGACTATCCTAAGTGCCTCTTTGGAGATCCCTGGGCCAGGAAGGTCATTTGCTGATATCTAGAAAGACAGTGGCACACTGAAAAAATTGCCTATACACATGGAAGAAGCCATGAATTATAATTAGACAGAGGATAGTACAGCTGCCAATAAAGGGGAAAAAATAAACAGAATGGAATTTTAAACAAGAAGGACAGTGTTCCTATTTCCGGTGATAATTGGAGCTAATGCTGTGTTAGAGAATAGCAACACTAATAGTGTGAGACAGGATAAATTATGTATTTGATCCAAAGTACATGAGAGGAACATGGATTCAGGGATCAAGGTAGATCTAACCACATAAGAGAGATTGGCCTCACATAGAAATTATCTTAGTATTTCTAGCAACAAGAGCACAAGTAAGACAGTTCCATTAGAGGAGAAAAGTCTGGATTCTCTCAGGAAATAATGCAAGATTTACAGTATTGAAAAACATAGAGTGGCCTAAGAATAAACTCTCCTCTTGCAATGGGAAAACAATGGGAGAGCCAGCTCCAGGTGAAGGCAACATCTTCAAGGTCAGGAAAGGATGGCCTAAATGCAGTGATACTTGCATGGGCCAGACACAACTGTTTCTTTTATTCATAGTCTTCCAGGAAACAGAGCACATCCCAGGAAGGCAAACTGAGAGAGAGTGTAAGCAGCAGCAAGGACTGATAGATGGAGGAAACCTGGAACCACGCCAGTCATTGAAACAATGGTAGAAACAAGGCAAGGCAGAATATACCAGAAGTGAAGTCAGGATTCTATTTAGACCTTGCTCTGTCCCGACTAAGGCAGATTCATAGACTTCCATGTGTCAACCATGGATGGAGGAGGTAAAGCCAGTACTAAGGACAAGACTATCTCCAGACTTTGCAGGGGTGGCAATAGATATTTGATTCAGGCTCTCGTGGATGAAACGTCAGGAATTTAAATGTTATCAGATATCTATGTACATTGGATATCTCATCTACCAAACTAGGACAGTAATTATCCCTATTTCATAATGTTGGGAGAATTAAATATGTGAACTATTTGTGGTAAGCAGAATGCATGTATATATAAGACAAGTAAGTGACAAAATTTAGAATCAGTTATAAGTATGAGGAAACACAAACAATAAGATTCTTTGAAATTATAAGATACTTCTCTGTATATCCTTTACCATTTACCCTCTATTTAGATGGGTCTAGCAGAAATGGGAATTTCAGAACAGTCTCTATAGAAATAGGCTTTTTCAAACATTGTAAATGGTATGAAAATTGGCAGAAACTTTTGACATGCAATTTAAAAATGCTTATCAAAATTTAAATGCATATACTTTTTGATTGAGAAATTTAACATCTGAACTATAGTATAAAGAGGCAAAGCTAATATGTAAGGATTTTCATTGTAGTGTAGTGTTTTTCTGCAGTAATGCATTTAAAAAATTACCCAAAGAGCAATTAATTCAAAATATATTAGATAAGTTGCAGTATATCCATAAAATTAAATCCTTTATAAATATTTAAATGAATAATAGAAGTAAGCTTCTACTTCTAGTCAAGATAGAGTAATAGGGACTAGATTTACTCTCCCACCTGAAACAATCAAAACATAGACAAATATATGAAACAATATATTTGTAAATACCAACACCAGGCAGTAACGAGTAGTGATCCCTGAAAGCAGGAACAGAGGAGATGAACCCTACCATTCCTTTAGCTTACTGCCTTGAGAGAGTTTTCAGAGTAAAGTCCATGCAGGTGAGCCCAGCAGAGTCTGGTAGAACATTTGCATTAAGCAGATACTGCTGAGAGTTTGGGAGGACCAAAGCAGTGAGAGTTCACAGGACAAAGTACTGGAATAGAAAGATATGGACAAAGAACTCAGAGTTCTGGAAAATGTCTTCCTCAAGAATTCAGCGGAGTAAAGTATAGTGCATGCACATGAGGAAATGGTCAGTGCATATACCAGAAAAGAACCATATAAAATGATTAGAAGTAACAACGCCTTGTGCTTATCCAGGGTCAGGAATAATGCCTTTTCCTACCAACCAGACTAAGACACATAAGTGTGGAATTATGACCCCTAAACTAAGAAATGCTTAATGGTAAAAAAAAAAAAAAAATTGAGATGAACAAATTGTTTCTAAGTAACTTAAGTATATCACAGAAAAAAAAGCTCAAAAGTATTTACAGGACCAAAGAAATACATAGCATCCAACAAGGTAAAACTCACAATATCTAGAATCCAATTAATAATTACCAGGCTTGCAAAAAAGCTAGAAAATATGACCCAGTAGCTAAATCAATCACTTGAAAACAACCCGGAAATGACACAGATGTTAGAATTAATGGAAAAACTATGAAAAGAGTAATTGTAACTGTATCCCTGTGTTTAAAAGTAAAGCATGGACATAAAAAATATTTTAAAATCCCAAATTAAACTACCGCAGAGGAAAAACTACAATGTCTTGAGATTTAAGGAAAAAAGGAAGAAATTACTAAAAGAGATTAAATTCAGATTGGACAATGCAGAAACAAAAAAGTGAGCTTGAAAACATAGCAATAGAAACATTACAAAATAAAGACAGCAAAGTAAATTTTTAAAAAGTAAACAGATTATCAGTGAGCAGGTTGGATGCCCATGCAATTTGAGTCCTTGAGAGAAAGGAGAGGAGAGAAAAATATGAAGAAATAATGACCAAAATGTTTCTAAATGTGATGAAAAATACAAACTCGCATATCCAAGAAGCTTAATAAACTCCAAGTATTAAAAACACACAAGAAAGAAGAAAACTAAACAAAGAATAACAATCAAATTGCTTAAAACCAACAACAAAGGACGGTTTTGAATGAAGAGCTGACCAAGAGAAAGGGAGCTCCCGAGCATCGCTTCTTCCATGGATACACCAAACGTGTAACTACACATGAAGCAATTCCTTCTGAAAGAGATCTAGACTAGCTCAACAATCCTACACATTGGTAACTAAAAAAAATACCCACATCTAAGTGGATAGTAAAGGTTGAGACACTCTCTTGCAATAAACCCCACCTCTGGCACCATCAGGAGGGAATCCCCAACTTAACTTCTCCCTGAGATATCACAGGGAGATGTTATCACAATCCATGAAAAGAAGTTGATTAGCTGTACTTGATTAAAATTTGAAACTTCTGCTCTGTGAAAGACACTCTTAAGAGAGTGAAGAACAAGCCAGAGATTGAGAAAAATATTTGCAAACATATATTTGACAAAGGACTTGTATCCAAAATATACAAAGAACCCTTAGAACTCATAGATTAAAAAAACATCAATCTAATTAAAAATTGGGCAAAAGATCTGAGCAAATACCTCACTAGAGAAGATAAACAGATGCCAAACAGGCACGTGAAAAGAAGCTCATCATCATATGTCATCAGGGAGTTACAAATTAAAGTAACAATGAGATACCACTACACTCCTCTTAGAATAGCAAAATAAGGAGGAAAAGAAAGCTGACTCCAAATGTTGGTGAAGCAACAGGAACAACCATTAACTGCTATTAGAAATGCAAATTGTATGGTTGCCTTGGCTGGTTGGCAATTTCTTATAAAGCTAAACATACCGTACAATCCAGCAACTGTACTCCTAGGTATTTACCCAACTGAGTTGAACATTTATGTCCACATAAAAACCTGCACACAAATGTGTATGGCAGCTTTATTTATAAGTGCCCAAATAAGAAGCAACCAAGAACTTTTTTATAGATGAATAGATAAACAATCTGTGGTAACTCCCTACAATGGAATATTATTCAAGGATAAAAGGAAATGAGCCATTAAGCCATGAAAAGATGTGGAGGAAACTTAACTGTATATTACTAAGCGAGTCTGAAGTGTCTATGTACTATATGATTTCAGTTATATGACTTTTGGAAAAGGCAAAACTATAAAGACAGTGGAAAAATCAGTGGTTGTCATGGATTTGTAGGGAAGGAGGAGAGATGAATGAATGAAACACAGGGAATCTGGGGGGACACTGAAACTATTCTGTATTAAAACCTGTAATGGAGGGTACATGTAACTATACATTTGTCAAAAATCCTTAGAGCTGTAAAACACAGAGAGAACCTTAATGAAAACTACAGACTATAGTTAATAAAAATAATGTATCAATAATAATAGATTAATTTTAACAAATGTACCATATTAATATAAGATATTAATAAGAGAGGAACTGAGTGTGAGTGTGGGGGATGAGGGATGAATATATGAAACTCTAACAACTAACTGTTCACCTCTTCTAGAATTCTGAAACAGAATTAAAAAAATAAAATCTTTCAATTTGTTTTAAGAGGAGAAAGGTGGGCATGTTTATCTATTTGCATAATCCATAGACTGCTCCTCTGAATAATAATATGGAAAATAGAGATTATTCCTTGAGGTTGAAGAACTTGAAGTCTGGGGTGGGAAGGACAGGAATGTACTTTTCACTGTAAGCCTCTTTATACCATTTGAATTTTTAAATGTTTTAATCACAATAAATAAATAATAAGTAAGTAAGTAAGTAAATAGGAGCCAGCCAGGATTGTCAACCATTGACAGTGGATTGACCAAAGATAGTTTTGAGGTTTGGAGGTTTGAGACCTAGTGAAATTGCAAGAGGGGACCAGAGCATGCAAGGAGGCAATGTCTAGTCAAGCAGAGCACCTGGTCAGCATTTGTGCTCCTGTTCACATCGTAGGAAGTAGGGGGTACAGCCCAAATCAGTGATTTCTATTAAAATCAGACTGTGAGAGCCTCAGTGGTAGCGCCATATTTTCCACTTCTTCCTCCTGTGATGGCTCTGTACCCAGTGGCCACTTAGGGCTGCCTGTGGTCAGTACACTCTCGGCATGCTGGTACTCATGAAAAACTTGTTGACTAATGATTGCAACTCTGTTATCAATTCCAAGCCTGCAGAGCTTTTAAGATACAGAACAAAAGAATGAATGAATCAGAAATGATGAAAGGCTGTAAAGCTTCCTGGCTCAAGAGAAGCCTAAGAAGCTGTGTTGATTGAACTCAGAGAAAAAGGATGACTCGGTGCCCATTTTAGAACAGCAGAGTTAATAGGTATTCTGTATTTGGATCTATTTGGTAAGGTGGAGAGAGGCAGCAAAGATGAAAAATGGACCTCTCTGGTTTTATAAAATACTTGTTCCATGAAGCAACATTCTGTTTTCTTGACTGAATACGTTGTCTCAGTGTCAGTACCTTGGATAGTGTCCTTCATATGTAGCTTCATCAAAGTTCCGATTGCTAGGGCTGGGCTTTGAGGAGTAGCTTCTGGCTATGTCCTCTTTCACTTATAGTTTTCTAAAACTCATCTTTCTCTGGCTTCCATGACTTTTGGTTTCGTTGATTCACTGTTACTAATATCCCAGCAAGAATATTTTCCCACTTAAAAAAAAATGATGTGATCTCTTCCTATCATAAAGCAGTAGAAAATTTTATGCTTTCCAAATGGCCTTTTATTACTCATTTAATTAGATAGAATAAACATAATCAATACCTATAAACTGCTATAAATCCAAGTTGTTATGTATAGATGTATAGGTTATTATTAACCTAGTTTAATGACAGCATGGTATTTTTAAGGCATCTCAGATTAAGACTTTTATTAGTAATACAAATAATGCAAATGATATTTCTTGTTTTTAATAGAACTTAAATGCTTTTCCTTGTATANAAATGGGGCACCTGGGTGGCTCACTCAGCTAAGTGTCTGACTCTTAATTTCAGCTCAGGTCATGATCTCACAGTTTGAGTTAGAGCTCTGCATAATAAATAAATAAACATTAATATATATACACATTAAAAAAAGAAATATTTCCTAAAGCCATGAGTTCTTCTTTCTTGTAGTCACAAATAACATCATAGATCACAAGTTTTCTTACAGTTTTCTTGAAAATATGAAAGCTCCCGTTTATGCCACTTCTTTTGTACTTTAAATACCATTCTACCTTCCTTATTGCCTTTTGTTCAAAGGATTATGCCCCAGATTTCTCCCTGGCTAGCTCTCTCCCTCAATGTGAATTTTACTTCATTTATTTCTTTACTGGCCATTTGCCATCTCAATGAAACAATGTGCTCCCACAGAGACATAAAACAACTCCAGAGAGATGCAAAACTGCAAATTATGCTCTTCTCAAAAGTACACGAGCTAACATGTCCTGACTCACATTGCCTTGCAGAAATTTACAGACATCAGAGCTTACAGGGGCCATGCTCTCTTTGTCCCTTTCTTCTTTCATATAAACCTCCCTATTCCCATTTTGATCTGCTGGTAACCTAGTTTAAATGACCCATTTATTCTTATATTGTAAATGAGCACATTGTTGTCTAGCAGTTAGTAGTCTACTTGGAGCAAATTTGGCTTTATGAATGTTTTCAATATGTGTTGGAGCTTTTGCACAGGACCTAAATCTCCCTTCTGAGATTTTCACACTGTAACCTATAACGGTCTACCATGGACTCCCACTGCTGCCTTCTTCAGACAGCCCTAGCAGGAAGCATGTGATTCACCAAGCATAAACTTTCATTTGCTGAGATTTAAACCTCCCTTCCTATAGCCAGTTCTACCTGTGTTACTTCACTCTGACCATGTTGGGGAAGATTTGTGTTCCCCTTCCAAAACAGTTGAGTACTCAGTTTTCCACTGATGCTGTTCTCAGACATTTTATGCAAATTCAATTTCTATGATAAATGAATAACTGATCTATCTGATTATCAAATCTTAGGATAAGGAAAAGGTTCTAATAGAGCGACTCAAAATGAGAATTCATCTGGTTCTCAAAATCCCTAAGATGCTATGCCTCCTATACAGATTCCTTAAGCTTTGGTAGGCATATTCATAGTAAACAAAGAAGTAGGAGTTAATTTGTAAACATATGATTTATGATTACAGTTTTGACAAAAAAACTTAGGTCATAGGTCATGGAAGTAGCACATTAAAGTCTGAAAAAGATCTCAGGATATAAAATGTTTCTCTGCAACCTATTCAAGAGCTCATGCCAGTGGGATTTAAATGTAGTCCTTATTTTAAAAATTCAGCTTCAATTAATGTTTTTAATAGAGGATCTTGTTACCAGAATACCTTATAAATAAAAATTGAAAGTTGTTCCTATTCACTTTGATTTTACCCAGTGAGACTCATGTTGGATTTCTGAATTATAGAACAATAAGGTAATAAATTAGTATTTAGGCTCTTAAGTTTGTGGTATTTGGCAACTGGATAGGTGGGATGCCAGGCTTTGGTGGGAGAATCTCTGTTGACACGTTTCCTCTACCGACAGAGTATTATTCCAGAATTATCTGTTTTCTTCACACTCCCCTACTCTCCTACCAGGTGCTCAGCCCTTAAGTCCTCCCTGCCAGCTACCTTCTATCTCTGAATTTCAGCCTCTTCTCAGTTCCTGGGCTGTCTCCCTTCACCACCCCAATCTCTCTCTCTCTCTCTCTCTCTCCCTCTCTCTCTGATTCTGGAAATTTTTACCTGTACCTATTTCTTCCTGCACCCATTTCTACTGCTGGGAAAGGTCATTTTCTGAAATGTAGAGAGCATAAATCTTTTTAAATCAAATTTTATAATGTTTACAAATTCTAATTTTGGGAGCTCTGGGAACAAAGATTGAGTTGCTCTTTCTTACTAAAGCACCAATTGTATGTCTCATGTATTCATTTTAACCAATTCTGCTCAACTGCAGCAAAATCAATCTTCTAGCAATTTGCACAAACATGAAAATCTTCAATAAGGACAGACAAAAGAACAGACATGGTCCGGAGTTGCCATCAGTCCCAAATTATTTTTTATTTGCAACAGATGCACTAAAATGTTTTTGTGGATGATAATACTACCCAAATGGAAAAGAAAAACAACTTAAATGGCTTGAGGTTTTCAAGTAACTTCTAGGCACTTTGAGTAGCTAAAAGAAAAGCATTTCTGAGTGAAACTGAATGGAGAATTCTCAATTTATAAGTAGGGCAGGATGAGTTGTTAAGTATTTTGTAAAGTGGACACCTTTCTGTTCCTGTTAGTTCTTCCTCCATCTAAAGGCTAAAACTAATGACGTCCATCACAGTGAAGAGGGCTCACCCCAGTGGCAGGGATCTCAACTCTAAATTGCTAAGTCCAAAGAAACACTGTTCTTGATGTGAAACAAAAAGATTGGGGACTGTTGGTACTTCACCCTTCCAAAGAAAACCAAGATATGCCCCCTCTCTAGGGACTGAGGACCTCAGGGAGATGTCAGGGCAATTTATAAGCTTCCTGTGCATCTGGAGTGAGGAGGGAAACTATGGCCAGCTCTAGTGTGGGTATGCTGCCAGCAGGGGGCAAAGAGCCAGAACCCCCAAACAGGGATGAGAGGAGAGAAGCTGCATCAACATGGAATTTTCTATAATCTGAAGCTGTGCTGGAACCAAATGTGACACCCATTAAAGCCACCACTGGTATCACTTACTCCATGAGCACAGGCCAGAAGGACGTGATTATCAAGGACAGTGTGGGACACAGAGGCAGAGGAGGAGGTCTAAGAAGTGCACATGACCCTCCCCTCACCACTAACTCCAGCATCAGGTGGCTGTGTAAGATCTCCAGTGAGGTCATTAGCACCAGCAAGAGCAGGAGTAGAACTCAGCTGGGCCAAAATAATCATGGATTTGACTAAGAAGTCACCGAATTTGGGCTGCATTTTCTTGTACCTACCTAGACAAAGTTGAAGCCAATAGACAGCCTTGAGATTTAAAAACAGAATGGACAGATAGTTCTAGAAACATCTTCTAACTTTGGACCCTTAAATTCTGTTTCCTGTTACAACCAAAACTGTGTTCTGACCTGTAACTACAAAATGAATTATTTTAACCATTTAATAGTATATAGGTTTACTTAAATAGTATATAAATACAGTTGAATTTTGTGAAATATTGGGAAGGGTGATGTAGCACCAGAGAAAGTATCAAGTAGGGCCAGAATTGTGTTTAAAGGAGAAAAGGATAATGCTAGGGAGTATACGTAATTTTTTTTTAAACTTTCCAAATATCTCCTGTTCTTTGGCTCGTAGAGACTCAGTTTTCTTTCAGCTCTTTACCTTCCTTTGCAGGGATATGGGTCTGAGAGATGCTTCAGTTCCAAAGGCAGTAGAGGGTAATTTGTCAAAGTCAGTCATGACCATTTGATTCTTTATTCAGCAAATTACACATTAAAGACAGGTGGTTCCATCTCAGACAATGAGCCATAAAAGAAAGTCTGCTAGGAAGTTTCTGGGAAAGAGTCCTTGGTAATAAACAGAAGTGTGGAAAAACTTCCCTTCTTCATTTGCTGTATGTTGTAGAGACTTCACATGATGTTGACAACTGTGTCATTCATGTCTTGACCAAGAGGGCCAAGAATGACAAGCAGATGATGACAGAGGAAAAAGATGGGGGAATAACTGGGGCCTGAAAATTGAAATTGAATTTCTGAATTAATAGCTCTGGACAATGCTATCTCCAGACACCTCATTTTTTTCTTTCCCCTTACAGTTAAGAACATTCTACCTAATTAGAAATAAAATTAAATTATTAAATCCTGATATAAACTGATGGATGAAAATTTGAACTGAAGAAAAGGAAAGGGATTCTCTACAACTAACTTAACATTTTTTGTTAAGTATGGCAAAGCAGTGAGTAATAGTAACTAAAAAGTAGGCCATAATATGAAATCATGAATTCTTATCTAGTAATATGATAAAGCAAATATGTCTGTAAAAATTGATGCACAAATGAAATACAATAAATTTGACTAAATTCCTACACAGGTATCTATTGTACTTGCAAATAATTCCTGATAAAGGAAAGTTAAAGACAGCTTTGTACATTCATTGACAAAAAATATCTCCCTGAATATTAGTACATAGCAAGCAACAGGGGAAAAAAATGGGATGAAGAGAAATTAGTTTGAACATAGGGCGCCTGGGTGGCTTAGTCGGTTAAGCGTCCGACTTTCGCTTAGGTCATGATCTCTTCGCTTAGGTCATGATCTCGCGGTTCGTGGATTCGGGCCCCGCGTCGGGCTCTGTGCTGACTGCCAGCTCAGAGCCTGGAGCCTGTTTCAGTCTGTGACTCCCTCTCTCTTTGACCCTCCCCTGCTCACGCTGTCTCTGTCTCTCTCTCTCTCTCTCCTTTCTAGGAGAGATAATAATAATAAAACATTTAAAAAAATTAGTTTGACCAAAAAAATAGAAATATGTCTATGGCTTTTCAGCCATAGATTGTCACAGGATACCAATACATTTAAATCTAGGGAAAGAGGGAAAAGTGGGCGATGGGCATTGAGGAGGACACTTGGGATGAGGACTGGATGTTGTATGGAAACCAATTTGACAATAAATTATATTTTTAAAATATCTAAAATGCACTAATCCAGGTACTAATCCAGTCTGTATAGCTGCTGGATTGCAATTTTAGTAAGAGAAATGTTCCAGGATAAGAAACTTCGTCTTCTTTTGAATTTCCATGTTCTATCACTTGGAAATTACATCATATTTACTGTCATACTCCACACTACCTTTCACATTTGGCATGTGGCCGGTGCAGGAATATTTTTCAACATTTGTGGGGAGGATTTTGTCATAAATCCCCACAAAAAGTGAAACCTTTCAGGATTCATGGGAGTTAATGGATCTGTAAATGCTTTAGAAAGTAAAATGCTACACAGAAGTATATACATAAGCACATGCAATTAATTATCTTACTTCAGTAAAGAGTTAGACTTTGAATCATGTGATAACTCCTGAAAAATGCACAGAAGATATTATTTCAAATACACAACTATGGAACAGTTGCATAACAAAATGGTAACAGCTTAATGTTTAGTATTTTCAGTGGCTGCACAGTAGATAAAGAGCATTAATGGAATATTTACTATGAGCTCTGGCTTGAGGCAGTGTGACCAGTACTTTGGGGGAAAAGATTCAGTGTTCCAAATGAAGTAGGTGGATTCATAAGTGATGCAGAAGAAGCTGACGAAGTTCAATAAGCAAATCTTCAAGAAATTGCCTTGTAGAAGGAAAATCTAGTAATAGGGAAAGAAAGCAAACTTCACTGAAGTCACATCTCCTCCAAGAATCTTTATCCAGATATGCCTTCCAGTTTGATCATTGAGCACACCTATTGCACTACTAAGTCAAAATTAAATCCAGTTAAACCTTATCAAGCTTCATGTATGACCCAACTACTTTTATACACAGTTATTCTCATATTTAGAAAATGATTAATATCATATTAAGAATATAATTAAGAATATCTTAAATATTCTCCCTATGTAGTACTCCTAACACATTAAATAGGCCATGAATCCACTGAGGGAAGGGACCGTGTACCATTCTTTTTCTTTTTCCAGATGATACATAGAACATACCGAATGCTTTACCTTGGTTTATGTAATAGAAACACAAGCTTAGAAATTTGTCAGATGAAATTTCAGTCTGGCTCCGCTACTCATTTCCATGTAAACTTAGACCCATTTAACTTTTCTGGGTATCACTTTTCTTACTACAGATCTCTGGAAATAATTATGTAAAGCTCCTGGTGGAAAAAAGTGTTGAAAGAAGAGAGATTTTTGTTTTTACTGTGTTATGGCCAATAACAGTAAGAGAAAGGCAAACAGTTCAAGAAATCAACCATAGACACTAAAGGGCTAGAAAAGGCAGCCTATATGGAAAAAGTACAAGATGTACATGCAGGACCAATGACATGATGACCTTGACTACTTTGACGGTCATAACTTTATCATCTACCTAATGTTTGACAGAAAGAAAGACAATTATAGGATAACATGGAAGACTGTGGCTAGCTATAAAGGACTTCCAGAAAGGTGTTATAATACTATAATAGATTATAAAACTTATGCATTTCCACAAAATAACTTAAAGATAGTTTGTTGAAAAGAGTAAGGCAAAAAAAAAATCATGTACAAATTCTTGTGACAAAAAAAGCCTAAGATGGAGTAATTAAAGAAATGTAAACATAAAATTGAGATTCATCAAATATGATGCTCTAGTTAGAAATAATACTGCAGCTGAGAAAAGGAAATAAGATATAATTAAGGTAATTTACTGTGTCAACTGAGTTGAAGAAAATGTGACTATGGCATATATAAGGAAAAGGAGTAGCTTAAGTGTAGACCTTGTTAAAGCACAGCTCAGCCCTTATATGGTACTCAAAACAGTTATTTTAGCACCTTTCAGTGATATGCCTTCTACTACCTCTCATCCACAGGTTTGATTTACAGCTTCCCCAGAGTAGATTCAATACTTTTCCTTGCCTGTCTTTTGAACCTGCACTTTGCAAGCTTTTCACTATTCTGTCTTCTACTCCTCACCTAACTCTACCTTCCCCTTGTCAGTTCATCCACTCTTTCAAACTCATCTCAATGCCTATCTTCTTGAGGATATCTTCCTCACTTTTTGATAAAATTAGACAATATTTACTGTTTCAAGTATATGACTTTTAAACAGATCTCATATCTATCCACCATCCAACATTTGAAAATAAAGCCAATAATTTAAGGATGAATCATGAACATTACTCTTGGTTATAGGATAGAACTTAGTATAGGAGTCAGTCTTGGATTCCATTTGCCATTAAATAAGCTGACACCTTATTATTATTGCTCAAAGTAGATTTCAACAAATTCCACAATGTGTGAAATGATCTTTTAGGAATCTGTCACTGTATAGAACCACTGAGAAATTCTCTTCATAAAATCCTTTGTTCACCAGCAATCTTTAAACCTTTGCTACACTCAAGCCACTGCTGGAAATAACATCAAGTCTCCACCTGGTCAAAAANAAAAAAAACCCAACAAAAAAAAAAAAAAAAAAAAAAAAAAAAATCAGGGAATGCCTAGCCAGCAGTTACCACTTGAAAAAAACTGTCAGGGAAAAACTTGTTCTATGCTTTAATAGGAAATGAGCAGTTTCCCTTTTTCTGATTGCAAAAAATTAGTCACACTCTCATCAGCATAATGATGCAACATTAATGTTTCTTATACTTACTTTCTCTGATTCATAAAAGAAATAGGGCTCTAGTGATGTTGGAACCTTTGGAGAATGAGCTTGAAAAGCACTTTCAAGTAGAAAGCCATCAGAACATGATTCCTTGAGGAGAATCACTCAAAGGAAAAGCTACAGGAACTCACAGTGACTTTTGACAGCCCAAAGCCATAAAACAAGGATGTGAAAGCAAAATAAGAATACATATGTGTCAGAAAGAAGCATTCTAATTATGGGCTTACAAAATTTGGTTAGATTAATTCTTAGTCATAACATCTAAGGATTAGTAAGAAGCAAGTGCTTTTGTCTCTAGATGTGCTTTCCTTTCATTTCCTCCCTCTGTGGGACTTAATGTTTTCAGTTGGTATTAATAAAAATTTCTGACTTACTATAAATTTATTTTAAAGAATAAAATAATTTTTCTCATTCACCCAGGTTTTCTATGAAGATCACATTATATGACTGTGAATAGTTCAACTCCAGATAAAATTGATTGATAAATTAAACTATACTAAAATTAAGGACTATAATTTTTTAAAAAGCCAGGAAATCGAAGAATATATTTATAGTCTTGCCCCAGGTTCTGAAAATATTAAAAATATACAGTTCTCATAAATCAATATGGAAAAGACAGACAACTCAATAGAAAAATAAGCAAAATAAAAGACATTTCACAAAAAACACATCTATACAACTTATAAATACATGAAAAGCTGCCGAACCTCATAAGCCATGATGGAAGTACAGATTGAAAGCACAATGCAATAAAGCTATATATCCACCAGAGTGGTTAAATTTAAAAAATTAAGACAGACAATGTCAAGTGATGGTGTGGATGTGGAGAAATTAGAACTCTCATTTCCTTCTGAGTGTAAATTGAGACAGTCACTTTGGAAAACTCTTTTTCAATATCCTGTTCAGCTTTAATTTTCTTTTAAGAAAATTCACTTTACTACAAATGGCTATGTGTGTGTATAGCAATTTACATACTATGCAGTTAATTGACATTTGAAAGACTGTAACCAGAAACTCACATGCAAATAGTATTTAAATAGCATTTGAAAGGGGCGCCTGCGTGGCTTAGTCTATTGAGTTTCTGTCTTCAGCTCAGGTCATGATCTCACAGCTTGTGAGTTCGAGCCCTGTGTTGGGCTCTGTGCTAACAGCTAGCTCAGTGCCTGGAGTTTGCTTCAGATTCTGTGTCTCCCTCTCTCTCTGCCCCTCCCCTATTGATGTTCTGTTTCTCTGTCTCAATAATAAATAAACATCAAAAGAATAAACACTGAAACAATTTTAAATAGCATCTGAAAGACCCTAACCAGTAGTCTCCTCTTCAAAGGTTAACAAGTACTTCGAAAAATGAAATCCTTTCTAGGAAGCTTCAAACTAACAAAAAGGTATCAGAAAAAAATTTTCATTAGTAAAATGAGTGTGGTCAAGACATGTGATTGACTTGACATGCTGTACAGGAGCTGCACCATTCCAAGTACACCTTGCTTAGCTGGAAGGTTAGCTCTTCCTGCCATCAGAATGCTGTCATTTTCTTCAGCATGCATTTTTTAATTCAAGGTGCTTGTGGAGTCTCCAAAAGAATAGAGAAAAGGGACTTCAGGAGCCAGCATCACAGGTTAGATAACCATTTCACTTGCCTACAAGTGTTTATATGTGCGGCAGGGAGACCTGTTCTCACTGTAGTGTACCACCCTCCATGTGGCAAGGTTGTGGGAGACAAAAATTATTGCACCCTCCCACCTTTAGTCCTCTGAGACTGCTGCAATCTATGAAAAATAACTTGACAATAACAAAAGCCAAATTGGCTTAGGTCAGTTCACAAGTGGAGAATACAACTCCTGAAAAGCTGAACTGTAAGCACTGTAAGTAAACAATGGCAAGTAAGACTATTAAGGAACTTGTATCTACAAAGCATCAAGGTCTTCATTTAATTGAAATCATAGATAGAGTCCATCACAAGCCTTAAAAAGTATCCAATAAAAGACTATAATCAAAAGTTAGGATTACTTCAACTAATATTTATTAACCACCTACTACATTTCTGGCATAGTGCTCAATGTTTCAGGAGAATATAATGTTAAGACTCTCCCCAGATTGCTCACAGTTTAATGAGGGAGAGAGATGCCTCCATTAAAATCAATGTAGGGACTATGATAAGGGACGTACATGGTGGGATAGGCACCCAGAGAAAGAGAGATTTAACTTGTGTCATAATGAAGGTGAAATTTTATTTTTGTCAAGAGCAGAGGAGGATAAATACTATTTATTAGAAGGGAAAATATCAACTGCAAAGCCTTAAAAAAAAAAAAAACCATCTCCAGAATCATGGTCTAAACACGAGTGCAGGAAGCCAGACTTGTCTAGAGACAATGAGTGTAGAAGAGGCAGGGAAGGCAGCACCAAGTACATTCAACCTTCCCTAGGTTAAAATCCCAAATCCTCTGCTTTTTGAGCTGTTTAACCCAACAATTTAGCTAATCTGTCCAAACTGCATCTTCCTCCTTCACATAAAGGAGATAAAATCATATTACCTCATAGTTGTCGTGAGGACCAATACATTAAAATATATGTAAATAGTAAAGAGCACAACATGGCTTATAGGAAGCATTCAAACACCATACTAGCTATTACCGTTTTTATCAGAGTATTGTATCCATTTGCGAGGACTTCCATAACAAAGCACCACAGACTGAGTGACTTAAACAACAGAAATTTATATCCTCACAGTTCAGAGGAAAGAATTCTGTTGTCAAGATGTTGGCAGGATTAATTTCTTCTGAGGCCTCTCTCCTTGGTTTACGGATGGCCATTTTCTCTCTGTGTCTTTATATGGTCTTCCCTCTGAACATGTCTTTGTCCTAACCTCCTCTTATATTGGGTGAGGGCTCACTCTAATGATCCCATCCTAATAACCTCTTTAAAGACTCTGATCTCCAAACACATTGACATTCTAGGGTACTGGGGGTGTTAGGACTTCAACATATGAATTTTAGAGAAAGGACAATTTATCCCATAACAAGCAGAGCAGAGATACTAACAGGGTATGTATCTTGGCAGTGTGAAAGGTTTAATTTTTTTTGCTGTGGTTTGACTTGCTGTTTCCTTTTTAATAAGCCACCCTAAATTCAGGTTTTGATGACCCTTAATCAATCTCTCTTCCATTATCACTGGCTTCATGTCCTTAAGGCTGACTATGAAAGAAGTGAGTGGATAAGGAATGGAAAGGTAGAGAGTAGTTTAGAAATTGGATATCCCAAGGTAATTGGAGAGGATAAGAGATCCAAAATGAAAATAGTCTCTTTCTTTTTTGGCCTCAGTTTGCACTTCCATAGTTTCTCATCTTAACTCTGTAAATTAGGCTCTTGGATTGCTGGGGCATAAGGAATAGGCAACAGGTAGAAACAATCATTTTATCTTTTTGTTGTCATTGTTTTGTGTTTGTATTGCTATAGGTTGACAGCAACTGTGTTTGTCCCCTACTTTGTTAGTTTAGGTGTACAATTTAGTGATTTCATATGTCCATACAACACCTGGTGCTCATCACAGCAAGTGCACTCCTTAATCCCCATCATCCATTTAATCCATCCTCCCACCTCCCTTCTGGTAGTCCTAAGTTTGAAAACAGCATGGAAGTTAAAGTTAAAAATAGAATTACCCTATGATTCAGCAACTGCACTACTTACCCAAAGAACAAAAAATACTAATTCCAAGGGATACATGCACCCCGATGTTTATAGCAACATTATCTACAATAATCTATAATAGCCAAACTATGGAAACAGCCCAAGTGTTCCTTGACTGATGACTGGAAAGAGAATATAGATATAGGAATATACACACACAATGGAATATTACTCAGCCATAAGAGGAATGAAATCCTGCCATCTACAATGACATGAATGGGGCTGAAGAGTATTATGCTAAGCGAAATAAGCCAGTCAGAGAAAGACAAATATCATATGATTTCACTCACGTGTGGAATTTAAGAAAATAAACCAATGAGCATAGGGGGTAAAAAGAGAGAGGTACACCAACAAACAGATTCTTAACTACAGAGGGAAGGAACTGTGTTTGAAGGAGCTTGCCAACAATCTTGAGTTTTGATTTTTTTCTTGTGAGTGATAGAAAACTGACAGGTGTCTCTAGGTAAAAAATTAATATGGTTAAATTCAATTTTCAGAATTGTCATCCTGGAAAAAAATGGATGAGGTTGTAACTGGAGAAGAGAAAAATTTATGTCAGAGAGGCCAAACATGGCTTGATCCACACCTATAATAAAATAAAGAGGAACAGTTAAATTCAAGAGATGATCTCTTTAATAATTAATAATATTGTATTATATATTTGAAAGTTGCTATGAGAGTGTATCTTAAAAGTTCTCAGGGGCGCCTGGGTGGCTTAGTCGGTTAGGCGTCCGACTTTCGCTTAGGTCATGATCTCGCGGTTCGTGGGTTCGAGCCCCGCGTCGGGCTCTGTGCTGACTGCCAGCTCAGAGCCCGGAGCCTGTTTCAGTCTGTGACTCCCTCTCTCTCTGACCCTCCCCTGCTCACGCTGTCTCTCTCTCCCCTAGAAATTAAAAAAAAAAAAAAAAAAGTTCTCAGTACAGAGTTGTACACCTGAGGCTAACATTGCGTGTCAATTATACTTCAGTTAAAAGAAGTTCTCATTACAAGAAAGAAAAATGTGTAACCATATGTGATATTGGATGTAACTAGACTTATTGGGATAATCATTTCATAATATATATATAAATCAGATTATTATATCATATACCTGAAACTAATAAACGCTATATGTCAATTATATCTCAATTTAAAAAAAAGAGAAAGACAGATGATCTCCGACTTCAAATGGGCATGATCTGAATGAATGAAAAGTATCAATTGCCGATCGTAGATCGCAAATGAAGAAATGGTATCACTGATCAGGACAGAGAATACAGAAGTAAATCTGAGGACAGCTCTATTCAAAAGGCCATAGAATCATTTTTAGACATATTGAGTTTCAGCAGTTGAGACAACCAGATGCTGACAGAGGTCAGTTTGTATATGAATTTGGAACTCAAGATGAAGATGTTTATTTGAGTGGTACACCACAGTGAGAACAAGTCTCCAATGGAACTCTGCCGCACATATAAGCACTTGTAGGCAAGTGAAATGGTTATCTAACCTGTGATGCTGGCTCCTGAAGTCCTTCTTCTCTGTTCTTTTGGTGACCCCACAATGTTAATCCATTACTATGTGATTATTAATCTTGGAATTAATAATACTAACCAGGAATAAGAGATACAGAGAAAAGAAAGACAGCTATGAGCTTGGTATCTAGAATGAATCAAAGGCAGTGAACAAGACAAGAAACATAGGAAAGAAGGGAAGTGGTAGCAAGAAAAAGATTAGTCAGGAAGGCAGGAAACAAAATGGTTTACCGTAGTCAATAGAAGAAGATTAACACATAGTCCTTCATTCCCTACCCCAAGATATGTACAAGTCCTGCTTTCTTTCAGGCTCTTGATGCAGTTATGGTAGTGGTGAAACCATGTGGATTCTGGAGCCAGGCCACTGAAGTTCAATATCCCGTTCTACTACCGACTAGGTGTGTGACCTTGGACTAATTACATAACCTCTTCTTGCTTCAGTTTCTCACAAAATGAAAGTAACAGTAGTACCTGTGACATGGGGATGTTCATAAGAAATGAGAGGCTTGTATGTACATTAAACACTCAATAAATGTTGGTTGTTATTAATATGGATGAAAGGTACCATATTATTATAAGATGGTTTCAACTCAATATGCCTTACAATGATACTCCAGAGAAAGTCCACTGAGTTAGTATACAAGGGAATAAATATATCTTATTTCTTCCGATTTTGTCTTTTCTGGAAAGAAATCTGCCCCAGGATTTTACTCAGCATCATCTATCACTTTGCTGCCACTCAATTAAACCAGGGTAAGAATACAACGAAATAAAAATTTTGAGGCAGGTTATTTAAATACACAAATCCCTACTTGCATACATTCTAATAATTAGGAGCAACGGGACTCTTCCAGGTATCTGTTTAGACTACTTGAATGGCTTCATTTCTGAAGGAATACTTACGTTCAGCAAACTTGGCTCTACATTATCATGAGATGTTCTCATCATTCACCAATTAGTGCTGCCGACAGTATAACAGGCATAGAATATTTATTTTCACCTGTACTTTCCATTTATATGCAATAAGCAGATAAGAATAAAAATCCACCCAGAAACAGTGGATTCAGGGCAGCACCTCAGGGATACATCCACACTTCTACATTAACTACAGCTTCCTTCACGGTTTGCGAATGGCTCAGTTTTCTATCTTACTTTTTAACACTTCTCCACAGACATTTTAGAGAAAACAAAGAGCTTATGTGTTTTCTCCTCTGCTTCATATGTAACATACGAGCACTGAGTGCTGGAAATAATTGAAATCTGGGTACATCGGGGTAAGAGAGAGGCCAACTCTGGCGTTGTAGGTCATTGTTCCCTCCTGAACATTCCAGCCCATGATGTTACTGTGGAACACAAGAATCGGTTTTCTGTTGGTATTTCTGCATACTCTGCAATGGCACATTACTGTTCTCACCTTCTCATAATGTCTGCTACTTCCTTCCCTTGTATGTTTCCATGATCTCCTCATCATCTCTCCTCACGACAGCAACTAATGTTTTAGATAAGACTATTTCAGTTCCTTTATTTTTACCTCATCAAACTCCGATATCAACAGAGCCCAATCTTCAAACTGGCTGATTTTCTTAGGACATGCAACCTTCCGTAGAGTCATGGATAGTGGAATGAGGCAAACAAGGCTGAATATGGATCAGTACACCTACAACTTGCTGGCCTCTGATTGTATGTCTGAGAAAGTTTCCAAGGGTGGATAATGACATTCGTTCCCTGATCAGGGAAGGATTAAAGCAGTGTAGAAAAGAGAATAAGATATACGGATCTGTGGGAAATATCAGAAGGAGAGTGAGTCACAATGTTCTCTCAGCAGCCATTGTGTTAACTCGGCAGGAGGTCAGGTAGAAAGAGTTTTTCTGGTAAACAGCTGCTCTATTTGTTTACCTCCAGCTCTATTTTTCCAATCATTTTGAATATCTTTTGGAGAAGATTAAAATTCATGGACTGAATCTAAGGGATCAAACTGCTAATAACATATGCATTAAATCCAGAGGTCATCATTTGCTCTAGATTGAGGACATCACTTGAAGTTGGATGTAGAGCTATTACAAGTATTCCATGGTCCATAGTTTAATGATGATCTTTAATTCATGAGCTGATCTAATTAAAAAGTCATTTTCTCAATTAAAATTCTTAAGCATTAATTTGACTTAGGTCATATTTTCATCATAGCTAGTAGTTTTTCAAAGATCTGATTTAAAAAAAAATACCTGTATTACCTAGTCTAATAGTTTACCATTTACATCCAGTAGATAAGACAAATCCAACAAAATATGTTTGAGGATGTCAATGGTCAACAATTGCTATTTTGTTACAACTAAATATGCTTAAAAATCCTCAGTGTTAAGGACCATGTATTTGCAATCCTCACTCCACATCCCACAAATAGCCACCCCCTAACACTAGACCTAAGAGGTGCTTTAATGTAACAGATAATCACCATTTGCTAGGATGGGCCAACAAGAAAAGTATGTACAAGACACAGAAATAGTTAAAAAAAAAAAGTGAAATCAATGATTTGGGGTGGAGATAGGGAAGGCTCACAGGGAAGGAAGGAATGGATAAATGGATTATCAAACCCCTTCCCTGCTGCACAAGACTACAGCTTTTTGTTACCCCCTAAGTCTGTTACTTGGAAGCTAGATAAGATGATGGTATATAATAATTTTATCACCAGGTAACATTTATCTTATGGTAAAAATAACCGTGATTGGCAAATTGCATTTAGACTGGGAAAACAATAAATGAACTATAAATACCAGATAGGGGAACAATAGCTTTGAACTTTCCTAACTACAAAAGACCCCTGAAAGGGATGCCTATGAAATTCTTTAAAGAAATATTGACACTGTGGGGCATATGACTTCTTCTGTGGCAGACCAGCACCTATTCTAGTCCCATGTGGGTCTCCTCTCTTATGTCCTGACCACCCTCTGGGAAGATGATAGCTCGTGGAGGGCCATATGGATTGCTGTATCAGCTGTTGCATGGACTCTCGCTGTCGCTCTGTTGGCAAGCTGTAACTTCTGAGTAAATTGGTGCCAACTGTGGCCTGGGATAGCCTTGTAAGTCTACATGTTTTGTAGAGCCTTAGGCGACCTCCTTGGTGGGCAGAGCAGAAAGGATACCAAAGGTATTGGCAAATCAGAGAAGGCAAGGAAAGGGTATTCTAGGATGTGGTGTAAAATGCCTGATAATTAGCTTTTTAAAAAATTTTTTATGTTTTTTATTTGTGTGTGTGTGTGTGTGTATGTGTATGTGTGTGTGTGTGAGAGAGAGAGAGAGAGAGAGAGAGAGCGCTGGAGAGGGTCAGAGAGAGAGGGAGACACAGAATCCGAAACAGGCTCCAGGCTCTGAGCTAGCTGTCAGCACAGAGCCCAGCGCTGGGCTCGATCCCATGAACCATGAGATCATGACCTGAGCTGAAGTCGGATGTTTAACTGACTGAGCCACCCAGGTGCCCCAGCTTTTTTTATTGTAATGTAAGGGCCTGACATTAAGCTTCGTATTACCTAGGCACCCACTTTAAACACACTGCCAGCTATACAGCTAGATGAAGAGCCAGATCGCCCTATCCATGAAGTTCCCCTTCTAGAAGGTCCTAGTTGACCTAATGACTAACCTTTTGCACAGCCCTGTTTTTGCCTTACTGTGCTTCAGTTCCCACTCTTATATTTTAAATTCACGAATAGAGTGAAACTATAAAACCCTAGGTACCCCACCCTTGACCCCATTAAAGGCAGAACCCAAGTCTACGTTCAGTCTCGCAGTCTCTCTCTCATCCTCTCCCTCTTCATCTCCCCTCCCCTGTCTCTTCCCCACAACCTCACTGTGTGGCCCTGGCTTGCCTTGTACCTTATACAACTTGTAATAAACCTTGTGTTTTTTTCTTTTTTTTCAAAACTTTCTAATGGTTGTTGCTGAGGTGTATCTTACAGTCATAATAACAGAACCACAGAGCTGGGCCAGCCACAACATGGACTCCAGATGGGGAAATGTCTGTGAGCACTTGTCAAAAGTAGTGCTGTCCCAGAGGAGTACCCAGGTAAGACTTGAACTTGGGCAGTAGGAATAGATTGGGAGGGGGGAAAAGAGTACTGATTTGAAAGCTACTTTTAGGAAACACCAATTAACAGAAAATGAGGAAGGGTCAGGAGTCTAGGTGATTCCTAGATAGAGTGTGGGTGATATTTCGAGTAACGGTAATGAGCCTGTTATCCTGAGCTTTAGCAGAGAATTCTTCTATAATAAAATATTAAATTACATTCTCAATGTTTCTCTTTATCCTTATGCTCATGGCATTTTATTTCAGAGAACTGTACAAGTCCCACTGCCTTGCCATTTCCTGACTTTAAATATATGATTTTTACTTCATTTCACTGTATAGGTAACAGTTTATTTAATGGGTCAACTCATTTATGCCAATCTGAAAAACCTTTATCTTTCTCTTCATGAAAGTCCTCCAAGCACACTCTAGCTAATCTGCCTTCCAACTTCTCTTGTTTTGAACAATATCTCTGAAATATCCCAATTTTAAGCAATAATGATCTTATTTTCAGGTATTAACATATCTTATCAACTCAAATCTAAATCAGAACATCAACTCGTATCCAGTATAAAGATGTCCCCTAAAGAGGAGGTGGCAAGGAAGTGATGTATTGCTTCCTGCTCCTTTTTACCAACTGGCTATGTTGCCTCGGGCCCTTCCAGAATGAGGAAGGGGCACAGAGGGATAAACTTCATTTGGTTGGAGCTGTTGTTCTCTGGCATCCTTGTCTAGTTGGCAGATGGGACCTTACTGTGACCCCATAGAAATTCTGGTGTGTGCCATGTCATCTGCCCCAAGTCACTGCTCTCCCTCTGGATTTTTGGCAACCTCTCAGCAATTGCTCCAAAGGCATATCCACTTAGGCTCTTGCTTTTGTGGTGACTTTGCAGATAGTTCTCTCATACACTAAACTCCCAAATGGCTTAAGCCCAGCTACTCAGCAGCTTGTCCGCTCTGGCCACTGGAAAGTAAAGCATATCCTTGCCCTTTCCAACTCTGACTCTTCCTACCCCACTTCTTGACTCTCCATTTCCCTTACAGTCATCTTTACCCTGCTCCCTTGCCTTTAAGACTGCCCTTGCCTTTCCAGGTCAGAGGCAGGTGTCACCGTCTTTGGGACACACCGCTCCCCAGTGGACACAGGGATGGTTTTCTCAAGAACTCTAAGGATGCACCAGTTCTCTTTCATTTATCCTATCAATTATTTTAAAACTTTCTTTTCTTATACAGGGTGAAGGAAGTATAACAGAAGCAGTTTATATCCTACTGATTTTAAATGCTGATGGATCTAGCATCTCCCTTTAAAATTTGTTGGCATTTAATACCTATTCTTCTTAACTTTGGGGTCCTTAGCTAAACACTGAGAGAACAGGAAAGGTACGATTTATCATTAGTTATGTGTACTTTTTACGTGTCAGTGCCAAATAAGTCAAACAAGTTTACATTTGCTACCAGAAGCCCAAGGAGTAGTGAGTGGTACAATGGACCCTAAACAACCAGGCAGATAGAAATGAAGGTCCGCCTTAAGGAGGGGAGTTCAGTATGTTCTTGTTTATTTTTTGTATTTAGCTGGCTATAAGGGCATTATTTACATGCTTGTAGCTGCTGTGCTAAACGGTGTTTTGATGGCCTGTCAAGAAGGTTTGTTAGAATTTCCTGCTGATGACTGCTTTTCAGCTACAGTTTTATTTTCTTTTAGGACCAACAAATAACTGGCAAAACAACAACAAAAACAAGCCATGCAGTTTATGAGGAATAGAGCAATAACCTTTAGTAATGTGGAATTTTATGTTTGCTTTTTGCTTTGGAAAATCATCAATTTTTACTGACAGGCAATCAATAAGTAGAATAATAGTCTCTTTTGAAAAACATTTAATTCTGCATCTGGGCTGTGTATTTACTATTATGGAATTTTCTTACAAAGCTTAGTCAGTTCGCACACCAGTTAAGAAGGCTAAAAAAGGTGTGGGAGTTGAGAAAATTAGGGTGGGAGTGGGGGTCATGAAAAGCTAGTTTGTTTTTAGGCAAGCAATTGGTTCCACATTTGTTAAAGCTTATTGGATTGAGTCCTGTAACAGCTTTTATGCAATAGATTTGTTCCTGTAAAGTTGTGTGTAAATCAATTTCTCATAAATTGATTCATACTTTGAATGCATTCAAAGCTTGCTATTTAAAGCAACACTACTCTAAATTCTCTTGTAATATAAAGAATTCATTTGGTGAAATAGATAACCAAGAGAAAGAAAGAGAGAGAGAGATTTAAAGAAAGACATGCCTACATAACCAGTCTGTAAGGTACCATCTGAAAAAAAAAAAATAGACATATGACTTATTTTTAAAGCAGCCTAGCTTTGAGGTCACAGGAACTCTAATGGCTAAGAACTTTGTGACAAAATTGTCTTCTTCAAACCCTATAAAGTGTTTACACTACAGTGCATGTCCGGAGGGCTCTTGTTCTCATTTCTGCTTTTATCTGAGTATCTCATACTGGTGGTGGAAAGGGAATCAATGAGATCACTTTTTTGTTCCCTAGCAGCAGGCATGAAAATGCCCAGGAAGTTAAACATTACTGGGGATGCGGGGCAAAAACTAACCTCAGTCCTGATAACAACTCTATGCTTGAGCAACTGTCATTACCCACATTTTACAGATGAGAAAACTAAGGCACTGGAGATTAAGCGAATTCCCACAGGTACTTCATTAATAGTTGGCAGAGTTAATATTTGGACCTCAGCAGTTGACTCCAGAGCTCAGACTTGAACAACTCAACTCATACATGTATGTGTATTGATAGATGAATGGAGGGATGGAGAGATGGCTGGCTGGCCGAATGGGCGCGTGGGTGGGTGGATATATAATTGAAGATATGGATATAAAATGTTCAAGTACTGAAAAATAATATAAATTTATATGAATCATTTGTAACTATCACTTTTAGTATTAAATAAAAAAGCTGTTGTCAGCATGGATCTCAGACATAGTTCATTGGTTTTCATTCTTCAGGAGTCCAAACATCTGCCACATTTATTACTGTATGAAAGTTTACAAGCTGTTAATGGTGGCCCTGAAGTATAGTCATGCTTTGAAGTATATGACTCTTTTTTAATTGGGAAATTTTATATCAAGTTTTAGTATTCTTGCTTGTTTTACAAAACTGAATATTTGGAAATATTAGCTCAATTTTTATAAGAGAAACAATTAATTTGGGACTCCTACGCTCTTCAGGTTACTGTAGTTACTATAATACATCACAGTGTTCCTTGTCAAGGCATTTCTCACACATTTACTTTACTCCTTAGTCTCTCAGGGTAAAGGAGATTTTGACTCTTGGACCAAAAAAAAAAAAATAATAATAATCAAAGAACAAAAAAAAACCCATCTCATTTTCAGAGTTGCAGGGAAAACTTCCAGACATCTGATGCCTAATTGTATGGAGAAAATTTTTTTAAAAGTTCTGCTAGTCAGAAAGGACTTTCTAATCAAAATAATAAAAACATTTGCACATAATATTTTTACCATAATTAAGTATGCATTTAATTAATATTAAAATTTTCCAATCCAAGGCAGCATTTGAATGTCTTAGTCCTAAGGGATTTGTTTTACAGATTCCTGGATCTGCAGATGTGTTCATGAAGGAATGCAGAAGTTGTGTGAGAAAGATTTGGTTTTCCAGGAGTCTTTGTGCCCAAGAACAAAGGCTGGGAATTTAAATCATTTCTGGTGTATTATAGAAGTATGAGCAAAAGGGATGTCAATACACACGAGTAGACCAGAAACCAATAGAAAAGTTTGAAGAAGGAAAAAACAAACGTATTTCCAATACATTCCTAAATTCCAAACTAAATGGAAATTATCACTTGAAAATAATGAGGGTCCTACTAAATACATATTTAAAAATCTTATCATAGGATAAAAGTGTTAGATGGCTTAAGTCTTTCGTTTTTCTTATCCTTGCATTTTATTCTATCAGAAATTAGGTTCTGATTGTCTCAGTAGGAGACTAAGGCAATATTTGTAGTAATTATACTACTTTGAAGGAAGTCTATGAAAATAACTGTGCGCTGTTATATTTCTTTTCACAACTCTCCAAACACTATTAATGAGGAATCAAAAGTGCCCTGCAATCAGAACAGTAATATAAATACCCACTCACCCTCCTGTGCAGCCAGCACAAACAATGAATACAAGTTTCCTGACTAAACAAATATGGTTTCTACTTCCTGTTCTATTGGTAGGAACATGCCAAATGTGGGAGGCAGCCATGAATTCGGTCCACTGAAGCAGCCTCTTTCAATGTGCTGCTAGTCATGTTTCAAAGAACATTTTGTAATCATCCTCGACAACTGGCTTCCAGAAGGGAAATACTGAAACATTTAAAAACACAAGTGTTTAGAAGCAAATTGAAATGGTATAGCACTAGTGAAGAGGTTTATGATCTTCGGGTATCTATCACCAAGTGAACAGGGGGATGGGGGAATTCGTTGAGGACCAAATATTTTATAAACTCCTTCAGAAAAACCAGGATTTGTTTCTGTGAACATGGGCAGGACCATATGTTTAACATGTCCCTCAGACAGCTTATGAACTGCTTGATAATTCCTTTTTCTACACCCAAGATGAATGCTTCATCTGTAATATTCCTTTCTGTGAATGCCTCGGTTAAACTCTATGTTTAGTTTATTAAACTTCCCTTAATGTTTACTCTAGTTATTAACCCACCTGAAATTCCTTCCCTTCTCTTCTCAGCTTAGCGACATATTACCAGGTCCAGAATTAGCTATGGATTATATAAATCACCAATGATCTGGCCTTTGCCCCATACATTATGAGGCTAATATTTTAAAATCTAAAATATTTGTTCATATATTGCTTTGCATGGTATTTCAACTTTTACTACACATGTGTCTTCCTTATCCAGTCTGATTTTGGTCTTTGGGGGCAGAGACTATATATTATGTCCTTTGGTGTTCTCCAGAGCATCCAGTAATATATTCCTAAACATTGAGTGAGATACAGAATGATCACTTTTCTAGTTAGTGAAAGACTGACACAGGTTCATGAACATAATTTCCTGTAACATCATTATGAAGTTCCAACATTATCAAATGAGCTAAGCAACTGAAAATTCTAAAACCCTAGTATTTTTTACTTTCGTTTTTCTAAAATTTCATTTATGGGGCAAAATACAACATATAGGCATACATATATATATCTAAATGTATGTTTATAAGCTGGAAATTTACTAGTTGGACAAAATACTAACAGTTATGTTGACAAAAAATAATTTCTTGCATTGAGGTAATATTTTTCACATGAACATCTTGAAATGTGTTATTTCCTCCATATCCTATATTACCTATATTATAGAAATCTCTTCATATCCATTCAGTTTGGTAGGATTTCTAGTATTGGAAGCTTATCTATATAAATACACTCAAGTAATATGCTCAGATTTTAACTCCTCACCCAGAACTTTCTATACCAGGCCACCTTTTATATCTGATGCCTTAAGTTCATAAATCTGATACTATTTGGGAAACTGGAGAATGAGCAACCATTATCCTCCTTTGATACATTTTATTCTGTAGGAGTCCAATTCTGGAGTCATAACTTCAAAGTCATCCAACCTTTTCAGTTTATTCCTTCCTCCTCCTAAACCCACAATCTCTGAAATCTCCATGGTTTCCCCCAATTATCACTTGTGGATATAGCAGTGAGTAGGTGAGGTTAGAAGAGCTATTTTGCATTTGATAGTTTCTGATTTTCAAACTACTATGAAACTGTGTTGGCCATGCCATTTGCGCATGTGTTTCTGAGTATCTTATTTCCACTACTGGCTAGATGTGTATCCTTGAACACATAACTTAAAACTCTTGATGCTTCAGTTTCTTATATATGGAAATAGGATAATTAATAGCTACTTAAGAAATTTGGAAGCTTGGAAGGATTAAATGGAAAATTCACTTAAGGCACTTTATGAATACATAGTAAGGACTTACTTTGTGCTAATTATGATGATGAGAGTGTTGATTAACTGTCCCATCCTTCATGTACATGTTCGCTGTAACTGATTACGCCAACTCTAGAAATATGCAGTGATCTTCATGCCTGAGAAATCAGAACCAAGATAGTGGAAAATCAGTTTGGAGTCTTTAACCTCTTGTTCTATTTCTGGCTTCCATTTCCTTTAGACATCTAGATTTTCATGAGAATCATTGGGTCATAAGACCCTTTCTAAATTACCACATAGAACTAAATCAAAAGACTAGGCAAAGCTATATCTTAGCATTATATGAAAAAAAAATCCTTAATCTGATACGTGTTTTGCAAGAATATGTTTTTCTTTTCCTAGTGATGCTGGATTAATATTAGGAAATCAGAGGGGGAAGGAACGTCATGTGTGGACTTGAGGTATCAGTCAGGATTCCAGCAGGAACATAGACTCCAGCAGAAAAACGGGATCTACCATAGCGATTTTTTAAAGCAAAGAAGGACATAATATAGGGAAGTTGATCTCCACAAAATCATTTGAAGAGCTGGTGAAGTAAACAATCAACAACAACAAAACCCTACTATCTCCTCTCTGGTTTGATGCCGGATTTCAGGAAGTTGCAAGAATCACAAGAAACTACTGCTGGTAATCACAGCTACCTAAAGCGTGAGTTAGGTGGTTTATTGGCAAACACTCTGAGAAAATACAAAGTCTCATGGGTACCATTTGCCAAATTTCTATGCCTGTTTACTTTTGCTGAAGATGCAATAATCTCATATATGTGTCTGTCACTGGTGGATTCTAAACTCAGTTACAAGACATGGTTTTAAAGATAGTTTGAAAACTTCTAGTCCCTGGGGTATACAAAAGAAGGTAAGTGGTTAAATGAATAAATGCTGTTTGATTAAAAAAAGAAGTCTAGGGGTGCCTGAGTGGCCCTCACTTGGTTAAGCATCTGACTTGGTTTTGCCTCAGGTCATGATCTCACAGCTTTGTGGGTTTGAGCCGCACATCAGACTCTGTGCTGGCAGTGCAGAGTCTGCTGAGATTCTCTCTCTCCCTCTCTTGTGGCCCCTCCTTCACTCGTGCTGTCTCTGTCTCTCTCAAAATAAAAAATAAACTTAAAAGAAAAAGAGAGAGAGAGAAGTCTATCCAGCACAATCCACTCCTTTGGCTACTTATCATCCATCCATACCAAATAAATAAAGATCATAACTTATAAATACCAGTATGCTTACATTTGCCATAACCCAACTACCTTCAGTTAACAAAGACTGACTCATCCTGTCGCCAAAGAATGAAGACCAGAGTCCTACCAGTCACCTTTATTCATCTCAAGTTAATGATCATTACTTTTTTAGTATAGTCACAATCCTTTGATATCCTGACATCTGAAGACGAAATTAAAAAGATAACCACCATCAACATACTTTATTATTAAATAGTAGGAAAAATGATAGTTTAAAGGAAAAAAATTACATACCTATACTAGAATAGCTTTGGTTTCTGCTATTGGTTACAAGAGCACAGTTTATATTTATGACACCCCTCTTGCACTACTCATCCTTACTCCCATTGTCTTCAGTCAGCATCTGGATTGTCATGCTTATTTAATTTTCAAAGGGTCTAAACCCTTATTAGTCCTGCCTGCATTTGATTGCTGCAATCTTCCATTAATTTTTATCACTGAACCTATGAGTACTAAGAAATATGAACATGATCTCCTGGGTTCTAGATGTAATGCCCTTTGCTCCCTTTGTGTTCCCTTGATCATCAAAATCAATCATCAAAGCTAGACATTCTCTTTGTACCTGTAGATTTACTGGTATGAAGAGACTAATACAGCCAGGTGGGTACTCTCAACATCTAGTTTATTGAGAGTCATAAGATTCTTATTGTAAACCATATGAAAAGCATTCCTCCATTGAAACCAAGATCTCCAACTAGCATAGATCTAAGGTATAGTAATAGAAAGCAGAATTTTTGTCAGTTAATCATCAGAAGAATCACCCATACTTCTACCCATTGTTTCCCAAACCAATTGTTTCTGTTGTTCACAGAGCTATTGGAGAAACACCACCACATTTTGGATGCGTGTTCAGAGATTTTAGCATTTTTTGAAGGACAACAATCCAGACATAAATTGTCACCAAGCCAGTGTCATTTTGGGTCTTCACCAGGTTATTTGATTACTCTATTAAGCCACGTGCTTTGGGTAAGTGAATATATAGTAATACCAATGAATTATGTGCCTACAAGAACATGATTTTTTTTGGCTGTAAGAAGGAGTTCTTAAGTCAGAAGCAACATTGTATAGTATACTCTGAAGTCAAGGAAGAGTTTCTTTAAGTCTAGGCAAGAGAATACATGGAGAGTAGATGAGAGATGGAGAAACATATGCATTACCTCTAATTTTCTTCCAAAAGCTAGAAGCTAGAAACTTGAAATATGTACACCCATTTTATTATACCTTTTAAAATATATATAGATATAATTTCCATTTTGTGTGTTTATATATATATAATATTGATATACAGTAAAATATATATATATATATCACATCTTCTTTATCCATTCATTTAGTTATGGACACTTGGGCAAAGACTATGTTGTGTGTATATGTATATATACACACAAACAATAGACTATTACTCAGCCATAAAAAAGAATGAGATCTTGCCATTTTTGACAACATGATGGACCTAGAGGGTATAATGCTAAGTGAAATAAATCTGTCAGAGAAAGATATAACATATGATTTCACTCATATGTAGAATTTAAAAAACAAACCAAACAAACAAACAAGACAAACAAACCCAGACTCTTAAATACAGAAAACAAATTGGTAATTGCCAGAGGGGACGTGGGTAGGATGAATGATGAAATAGTTAAAGGAGATCAAGAGTACCCATCTTGAGTACTGAGTAATGTGTAGAATTGTTGAATCATTATATTGTACACTTGACATGAATATAACACTGTATGACAATTATACTTCAGTTTTAAGTAAGAGAAAATATATACATAGGTATAAAATATAGAAAATATGAATTTTAATCTTTTCCTAAATAAAATTTGATATTGACTAATTTAAATCAGTTTCTTGCAAAGAGAACTTCCATACACTCTTCTTATATGGAGATCACTAAAAATGTCCCATGAGCGTGGTCATTATCTGAACTGAGTAACTGTGATCATGTGAAATTATTGTTAAAGCAAAACAAACAAACAAACAAAACCAAAAAGATATTTGACCTGCAGAGGGAGGGAGAGAAGGATAAAGAGAAAATAAGACAGAGACTGAGAAAAAGATGGGGGTTTAACAGACAATATCTGTTATTTTCTTTATTGCAGGGATTCCTATCCCAAAGAAATTTCTTAAAATGAAAGCACAATGATCTACATATACATAGGAATTTATCTGGAGAGAAGATCCATACATTTGTCACATTGTCAATAGAGTCCATGACAGAGAAAAAAAGGTTAAAAAAATACATACATAATTCCTCACTGGATCAATAGTTAGCATGAAATGGCTGAGTAGTTTTATCTCTTTGTTTTCAATCAGGTATAACTCACATGTCCTGTTACACAAGTATCAGGATCAACTAGACATGTTTTTATTTATTTCTATCTTTTTCTTCTTTTCCTGCTCTTTTCCAAGATAATTTTCTATCCACTCCAATATAACTGTTGTAGCAATAAAACTATTGCCAATTTAAGGTGGAAGAGCTAGTTCCTCCTAGCTTAGTTTGAAGTTTCAATATAGATTAAAATTGTTTTGTTAATCATTCTCTATTAAACAAGTTTTAAATTGTCTAGTTGGTGCCAAGTATTGCATTAGTCTCCACAGATGCCAAAGCACCATTTGTTTACGCAGTGAGTTTTCAGTCTAGTAAAAAGATAAACATTTTAAACCAACAGTAGCAAAACAGTGTAGTAAATAGGGGAATGGNTTTTTGCTGGCTCTACTCCCTCCTTTTCTCAACTTCCTTTGGCATTTCTTTTGTCCAGCTGCTACAGATAAAATGCTATGAAAAAATTTCAACAATTTCTTGGTTACTTCATTCAAATAAAATTTCTCCTTTATTTTACTTGCTCTTTTTGTAACATTTGACATTTTCATTAGTCAGTGTTCAGTCAGGGGAAAAGAATCACATTGAGTATTATAAAACACAAGATTTATTATAGGAATTAGATCTCACACAACTGCAGAAGGATCTGTGGATGTAAGGTGTGGAAATAACCAGAGAAGTCGCAAACCAACCTTGACACAGGTGCACAAGTTGGAGCACTCAGGAGAATCTGGGACATCAGGTGCATCTAGCTGCCAGAGTGCAGAATGTGGAAGGAAGAGTTGCTTAATAGATCCATAGAAGACTGCTGTCCTATGTCTGGTAGTGGATCTGGCATCACTACCAAGATTACTGTTGGCATCTCAAAATGAAGGAATCAAAATGAAAAGCTAGGTGCAGAGCAGGAAGAACAAGGACAAACTGGAACTTGCTAGAATCTCTGTACCTGTCTCTCACCACACTTAACTATGACAACTTTAAAGAGAGCAATGGTGTCATTTATACTGCTAACTTCCAAATCTTGTGCACATTCTTCTTTGGGATACAAAAGAGATTCCAGGAAATACAGTTCCAATTTAGACTGAAACCGTGCAAAAACACCAAACTATCATCTTCTTCCCTCTTTAAATCAGTCCCCTGCCTGGTTTTTGAGAGTATCACTTCCCACTTCCTCTTACTGCCTTTCTGACTGCTTCTTCTTAAAGATGGAGACATGAGTATGAATATAAATATGTGTATGTATGTAGATATATATGGATATTAGGGTTCATCATGTTTAGGTTTGGATTTACTTAGATATCTTTAGACAGGTTATAAAATGATCCAAACCAATTAGATCACTTAGCTAATATTAGGTTCTTTTAGGTAATATTAGTAGACTCTGTAAGTAGTTATGTGGAAACTCTACATTCCATTTTCTTACAACCTTACTAATAGATGCTGTCTTACAATGAAAAATAAGGTTTCAGAACAAAATTCTACCAAATTTATAATCATATATTAGCAAAATGATCCCCAAATGATCTTGCAACCTGTTATATAGCTTTGAGAACAATCTAATCTGCTTAACTACACTGATTCCCACATTGAATGAGAGGATCACTCCAAGGTGAATACAATAGGGTTCTGATGGCTTATCAAGTCAACCTTGGAATAGAATCCACTATCTCATTTCTCCAGGAAGAAGAGAAACATAGGACTAAAACATAGGGCTAGTCATGAGACTATAGATTTTGACTAATCTACAAATGGCATTACAGTGCTGGGCTTATTAGAAATTTATACTTTATTTATTCAAGGCAGTGAGGGTTCTACAATGTTTTAACCATGCACCTATCTTAGACAACTCTCATTTCATGTTTATAGCATANATTAAAAATTTTAAAAATGTTTTATTTCTGAGAGAGAGAGAGAGAGAGAGAGATAGCATGAGGAGGGTAGGTTCCGAGAGAGAAAGGGAGACAACGAATCTGAAACAGGCTCCAGGCTCTGAGCTGGCTGTAAGCACAGAGCCTGACGCAGGGCTCAAACTCACTGAACCGTGAGATCATGACCTGAGCTGAAATTGGATGCTTAACCGACTGAGCCACCCAGGCACCCCAATAAATATATTTTAAATGTTAAGTAATCATTTGGGGGCGCCTGGGTGGCTCAGTCAGTTGAATATCCTACTTAAGCTCAGGTCATGATCTCACAGTTCGTGAGCAAGCATCTGGGCTTGCTGCTGTCAGCGCAGAGCTCACTTCAGATCCTCTGTCCCCTCCTCTTTCTGCTCCTCCCCATTCATGCTCTCTGTCTCTCAAAAATAAACATTACAAAAAAAATAAGTGCTAAGTAACCATTTTGAAAATGTTGATTCCTGGTTAAACTGATTTCAAAGCTAATAATCACAACCAAGATGTATAATAGAGCTCATCTGAATGCACACACACGCATGTGCACACATACACACACAGCGTTTTATACAGAACTATTGTAAAATAGATTAACATACTACCATTATAATTATACATACTAGTAAATAACCTAAGTATAGCCATCTATAGCTATATAACCCAATAGTTATGCTATTTGTGTTTGGAAGGGCATAAAAAAACAATCCACTCTCAAAAATCTTTTAGTATTTTTCAAGCAACATCCTACACACAGACATATGCTTATACATGCTTGAGACAATGTCAGTTAACAACCACCTCAGAACCTTCCCTGGTGTAACCTGAAGTTAGCCCCCAAACTCAGAGGGCAGGGAGAGGAAGAAAGAGGCAGGTCACTTTGAGTTGGTAGATGGCAGTTCTAATAAGCAAAGGGAACTTACATACAACACTTGTCTTGGACAGTAGCAAGCAAATTGATCCCAGCACCCACCTGCCAAATCTTAAAAACTTTACGTGAAGGGGTGCCTTAACTGGGTACAGTCAAGTACACTGTGCAGCAGATATTCTCAACACCATATTATTATCTCAAGGCTATGTCCTTGGAGCAGACTCTGGGAGGAGGAAAGGCAAGTGGAACCCATATTCCAGGGAAGGAAGTGAGGAGTCTCTGAGTGCCAAGGTCCAGCTCACAGGTCAACCAGTGGTCACATCTTTTCTAGGACCTCCCAAAACAGACAAGTTTAGCAATACATTCCAACTCTGCCTCAATTAACAGGCCATGTATCTTCTTAAATTAGAGTTCTGACCATGGGATATTTGCTTAAAAACATCTGATGTCTCCACGGTCCACCTCCTGTTATCGTTACCACACCTTTTAAAATTGTCGGTTCTCTATGCATAACCCCAAAATAGATCTTTTCTTTTACCAATCCCAGATTTAACTAAATTGAAAATGCACCCTACCTCTTAAATCACTGAAGTTAAAAGTAGAAATATATGTAGTTTAGACAGTGATCTTATGTTTTGCTCAGGCCCCTTCAGTTTGATGAGTTTCTGTATAGCTGGTTCTTTATCTTCCTACCTTTTTTCACCAACTTAGCCATGGTCTTCTCTCCTGACATGCTATGCATCACCCTCATACCTGACTACTAACGCAAAGGAAATCTTGATCAAATACAGTGCACCAACAGGTTCATATCAGAGAGGTGTGGGTTTGTTTTTGTTTTTTAATGTGCTACTGACATTACATGGCCCTACAAGAACATCGAGCATGGGAGGAAAAGCAAATCAACAAAGAGGGATGCTATACTATGTAATACTGCCACATAGAATTTGTGTATAACTCAAAGTTAAGCAGTATAACTAAAAGCTACCATGAAATTGTTTGCCAGAATAATGTGTATTTTCTCATTTGTTTATGTTTTGATTTCCTAATAAAGTAAGAAACACTGAAAGAACATGAATTCTTTGAATCTCCCCACCAACATTAGTTTCTTAGTATTATATTTACACCAATACTACTGAAATGACTTGCATCTAGTAGAAACTTAATATTTTGAATATTTTAGATACACATCTAAATCTCATCTAAGTACCATGTGATTTAGATACATTTAAATACCTAAAATATGTTATTTAGATGAGATTGAGATACTTTAGATGTTTTGTAGATTCAGTAAAAGAGAAAGAAGAAAAAACAGAAAATGGGTAATAAATTATAAAGTAACCATTGAGATTGGAGAAGAATATTCCTATGACCAAATGGCTATGTAAAATAAATTAAAAAGTTAAAACCAATTAGATGCATAGTATGGGAACATTTATAGCAACCTATACCATAGAGATTAGAGCCTAATCACACTTAAAACAAAAACAGCATGTGACTGTACCCAATTAGAACTGAATATACTGATGTGATTTTGCTCAAGCTTATTTTTATAAACAATACATTCTGATTCAATGAAATGTAGTTCATATTGACTTTCTATCCTCATCCATTTTCATTAGATATCTTAATTGCAAAAGTTTCTTGAACACGAGTCATCCTTTCTTCCAAGCCTCCATTTCTTCAGGCAAATTATAATTTTCAATATTCAAGTTCTCATTTTCCATCTGATGATTTGTATATTACAAATAATAAATTATTGAAAGATATTATTTGTTTTTTGTGGCTATGTAACACAGGCACTTTGGTTTCTGTGGTGTAGACTGAACCAACATTTCCTCCTTGCACTACTGTCTGGAATTCTAAGTGCATGATGAATCTGAGATTTGAATTTAGATGATACCATATGATAGCTGTCTGCTCTATCATGTCAACAAATTTCTTCATGGGATATTTACACTAATTTAATTGATGATTGGTAAAGCTTATCCAGTAGTGTACCATAGAGGATGCAGAAAAAAGAATTTGGTAGAGTTTATAGCCTTCCAACCTTCTCAATTGTATAGGTATAAATTTTTAAAAAATTGTTTCATACTTACAATGTCAGCCCAGCTCATCTGCATTATTCTCAACGATTCCTGGCTCTTATAAACTATAAAATCATTTACATTATAAAGTGAAAAATTGTTTTCTTCAAGATTCATGTCAAAATTCACAGTGGTTATGATTAGGTAATAGGCCAGTTTGACAAAATGTCCCTGTTATCTGAATAAGGCAAATAATTAGAGTATCTTGTTTTGCAATCCACTTTTATGCTGTGAACCTTCTAGTTAATTCATCATATCACAGGCAAGGGGACTGGGAAAGCAAGTGGAGCCTGGATAGGCAGGGGGTTTTTTGGCACCAGACAGCCTAGGTTCAAGTCTCAGATTTTCCTCTTAGTAGCTGTGTATTTGCTGTATGGTTATTTAACTTCACTATGCCTCCATTTCCTTAGCTATAAAATAGGGATAATAGTTGTCAATAACTTACAGGCTTTTAAAGGATACAAGAAATACAAGTAAAACACCTTCAGTCTTAGTAAGACTGTCTGGCATATAGTAGACACTCAGTAAAAGATGCCTATAAGCTGAATAGCAAGCTTCTCTGAACCCATAATACCAGTCCTATGTATTTCTGAGACTTCATCTTACATTTATTTATTTTTTTTTACAGTGTTACATTAATAGCCCATCAAAGAAACAGCTATGAGGATTTTGTCTTTTGGTCAGAAAAATATTTAGCAATTTTTTCCAACTCATAATTAACCAAAGATTTGCAATTTCTCTTTGTGAATTACTTGGCCCCTTTTATATTCATTCTTACTACTATTGTCTAACTTTGGGGCAATGTGCTGTGATTATCAGCTGCAATCAAGAGGGAGCTGAAGGGGGAGGAGAGTGGAGGAAAAAACCCAAATCAGCTTATTTCTGTTCCTGTAGAACCACCTAGTTAGAAGTTTAAATTCAGTGGTCATTAGAAATTTTTGCAATTATCTATGGATTTAATATTTCTGTATTTCTGTTGTTCTCAAAGCATAAAAGAGAATTGAAATTTGAGATTTTATCTTTTCTCCCAACTCAAAGGCATAAAACCCCAACAGTCACAGCATAAGCATGTTTTTGAGGCATTCTGAAACTTTTAATTGCATGTGTCTGAGAGAAACCACTCCACTGTCTGTCCAAACAACAGAATAAAACTTCACACTCTGGAGACTTTAAGTAGAAGTCATCCTCTTGAAAGGGAAGCTGTTCTAATGCTTTCTCAGATCCGTTTATGTATAAGGGCTCTACAGACAAGCACACTATAGGTTCTTGAGAAGTCCATGATGATTTCAGGGATTCTGGTCCTTTCTGAACAGCCTATATGCTATCTTCCTTTTTGTGGGAACACTAATAAGGAGTGGCTCTCTCTGGTAATGTCTGCTTCTTTGCTCTATTGATGCCTCCCAGCGCTGAAACATTTTAGGCCTTGTCAGATTCTCTATTATAAGTTCTAGTTTTCAGCACTTTATAAATCATCTATAAATATTCGCTTGTGGTAGGAAGAGACTTGACAGGATTTTCACAGTGATCATTTGAGGAATTATGGAAGAAATTATATCTTACAGTTAACATGTTATAGGAGAGAAGAAAAGGAGAGTATGTAGATGGAGCAAAATGAACTATTGGGAAATTCACAAGTTTTAAGCCTTATTTTCACAATACAAGTTTATTGCTCATGATTTTATGGGACTCAGATCAAATCCAAAAATATTTTTGGCAGGGCTTTTATAAAAATAGATAATTGAGAGGGCATAAAATTTTGACTGTATGTTATTGAATCAAACCTCCTTTATTTGGGGGAGGCACCCAATGTTTATCTTGGTCTTAGAAAACCATCTGTAAGTTAAAGCAGGGGAAATATTTTGTTGCAGATTGGCAGCCACCCAGTTCCTCAACTTAGTTTGGCAAAATTTGTGATGGAGTACACACAAAGAAACCTAAACATATATAGGAAGAAGGAAAAATGTTGAAAAGCACTGAACTTGTAAGAATATAAAAGTAACAAAGATCTCAAAGAATATCATTATGTTTTTTGCCACCAAAAAATTCATNGTAAAAAAAAAAAAATTCATTTTAGTTTTATGATAATACCTTGGACACAGTTATTGTGTTTTCTTAATGTTTTATTTATTTTTGAGAGAGACAGCCTGTGAGTGGGGGAGGGGCAGAGAGAGAAGGAGACAAAGAAAAAGCAGGCTCCAGGCTCTGAGCTGTCAGCACTGAGCCACATGCGGTGCTTGAACCATGAACCATAAGATCATGACCTGAGCCCATGTCAGACATTTTTAATGGACTAAGCCACCCAGGCACCCCTGTTGGGTTTTTTTTTTTTTTTGCTTGCTTGTTTGTTTGATTTTTGAAGAAAGAACTAGGTTAGAACAACTCTTTAAACAAATCTTGAAGAAAAAAAACCAAAAAGGAGAAGAAAAAGAAAAAGAAGAGAGATGATAACATCACACATAAACTGGTCAGTCCAATGTGACTACTGATTTGGGTGTGAGGGAAGGATTCTCTAAAAGGCAGCAAATATGTTTGCCCTAATCAAATGAAGGGAGAGGGAAGGAAGAGAGAAAAAGTCAGTTATGCTCAGAGAAAACTCAGATAAAGGAGTATATTTCAAAAGGTAGGATTTCTTTAAAGGAGAAAAGGAAATATAAAAGATGGTAGGAGACATGGATTTCTGAGTGGACTGAAACTTAAATTAGATAAAATAACATTAAAACAAAACTTTTGAAAATGAAATTACAGGAGTACCAATGCCTTATCATCTTGTAANCAATGACTTTTATCATCTTGCAATTCTAAATCTCATGAGACTGAAGATAACCTGTTTAAGCTCAAAAAAATTAAAATTAAAAACCCATAAGCTAAGTCATTGTGATCATTTTCATGTTCCCAGTAAACAAAACAAAATATGGACACTATATCTGCCAGGACAAGGTTATATGATATTTAGGGAGAGATTCTAAACTGAAAATCACTGATTACAAGCTGTTGGCTATTTCATTCATTTTTCTTCATATTAGCCAAACAAACACATCCTCTTTACCTAGTTACTTATATGCAAGTAGAAAACACAATCTATTTTTCACTTTTTAAATATCTGGCAAACATTAATGTGTATTAAAGAAATTAGAAGCCTATAGCATACCAATGAGCAGCTTTAAGAATATAAATTAGATTAATATAGTAATATACAAAAATATCCCAAATCACAACAAGCATCTTTAAAAGACATTTCCATCTGAAATGTACTTATTCCGGGGCACCTGGGTGGCTCAGTCGGTTAAGCATCCAACCTCAGCTTAAGTCATGATTTCACCGTTCATGGGTTTGAGCCTTGCATCGGGCTCTGTGTTGACAGCTAGCTCAGAGCCTGGAGCCTGCTTCGGATTCTGTATCTCCCTCTCTCTCTGACCCTCCCCTGCTCATGCTGTTTCTCTCTCTCTCTCTCTCTCTCTCTCCCCCCCTCTCTGAAATAAAACATTAAAAAAATGAAATGTACTCATTCCTAAAATGCAAATACCAGAATTGGCTTAACTCTAGATATATCTGATGATCTCATCATTTACTCAATAAATATTAATATCTCAACATAAATATTGAATATTTCTTTATATCAAGTATTATACTGTACACATGAAATATGAAGATAAATATGGCTCAGTTTCCACCTTCAAGGGGCTTACAATGAAGTGAGGAAGAAACACAAATATTCATATTTGCAATGTGGCATGGTAAGAGCAGTCCATACCCATTAGTGTTGTTTCTAATCATTGTTATAGACAAAGATAATGAAGTCACCCACTCTCTTTTTTCTACTTCTAAAAACATGGCTCTCAGATTCTAAAGTTCATAGAAACCATCTTGGAAGCTTGTTTAAAGGTAAGAAAGTTAAAATGCTAACCCACACAAACACTATTAGATTCACGTTCAGTAGAGGTAGCCGTGTCCAAATAATTTTGAGTCAGAGGAGCCACTTCGAAAGACACGGATATATAGTGCCCTTGAGTCAGAAGCAGATGTGCTCCCTAAAGGAGCCTGAGTGGTTTGGGAATGGAGACCAAGTGCAGAAATCTAAAGACCAATATTTAAGAAATGGATAACACTGGGAACCAAATGGCTCTTATGTGTTGCTTTTGTTTCCTAGACTTCAAGAGACAATATATCCAATTTTCATTGCAACTATTCTCTGGAACCTCTGCTCTTGGTCATGAATGTCTTATCCAATGCTTTGAGGAAGTTCCAGTCAGTCATGGGGAGAACCTGTGATACTAGAAGGAGTCTCAAAATTATTTTCAAAGAGGTATTTGGAATCCCAAATTGGAATTTTGGAATTGGAATTTTGTCCATATTTTCCCATATAAATATCATAAACTTAGTGGTTAAAATTCTGTAAAAATGTGGTTATGTTCTACTTCAACTATAACATAGATTTAATGTATCTGTTTAGCCTAGCATGAAACCAAACCAATTGCCTATAATTTTAATTCTTTGATAAAAAGCTTCTCAGGTGCAAAGGTGCATCCTGTTGGAGATTAAGCTTTATTTTTCCCCTTCACTCTTGGATGAGGATTTTGCTGCTGTGACATAGAAGGTATCTCCTTTTTATGCAGGGGATGCATCTCTTATGTGTGGAGGGTGTGGGTTCCCTGACAACAATATATAAACAAGTATTCAGCATTTAGAAGTTATAGGTTCCCACTGAAGACAATCAACTTTTATTTTCCAGAAAAAAAGATTGAATCAAACTTTTGTGTTCTAAGGTCTAAGAGTGAAATCCTAAGGGAAGACTGCTTTTTGTAGGCAGACTACCATTAACCTGTAGATTCTGATCCACATTAATTAGCACTAATCTATTGGATTCCTACTCATAAATTCATGACATTTAGGAAAGACAATTCCATAAACACCACTAGATCCTACAAATAGTGGACCTCACTGAACATGCAACAGAGAGAAGTGGTAGAAAGATGCTAAGACCTGTCATAGACTCTGAGTCTGGAGTTCTCTCTTGTCCAGCAAGAGAGCAGCCACAGACTTGAATACAGACACAGACTTGAATACAAGAGAGGATAATGTCCAGGAGAAGACAAGAGCCCCAAACAGGGGTTTCGTCTCCATATTTGTTGAACTCACAAGATATTACCCATGTGGTGAACATGAAGAAAACAAGATACTACCCATGCTGTTAAGAAAACAATTTCTTACACACATGAATGTGGAGAAAACAATCAGACAGTAATCATTAACTTGTGTGTGTAAAAAGCAAAGGGTCTAAGAGGGCAAGTGGAGTTTGTGATCAGAGTATCAGAGTACAACAATATATTGGCATCAGATGGAAAGTACTCATGATCCCATTACAATATCTCACTAGCTAACCTCAAGTGCTTTTATCCCATGGTGGCAGATTTCCATCCCAAGCCTTTTTCTAACCCATTTATGTAAGTAAAACCTATTTATTTCCCCACAAAGACCTTCATGCTTATATTCCACTGTGGCACACTGAGCTGGTGAGAGAGATGCGGATATCACTATTACAGGAATATAAACAAACAACTTAAAAATAAATTTAGGTTCCCACTTAACATGTAGTGTCATTTTATTGATCTAAAAATCAATGACTGTTTTTTGTCTATAATAAATTACATATATCTATATCAATATATAATTTATTGCCAAGTTGGCTAGCATACACTGTATACATACAGTGTGTTCTTGGCTTTGGGAGTAGATTCCCATGATTCATCACGTACATACAACACCCAGTGCTCATCCCAACAAGTGCCCTACTCAATGCCCATCATCCATTTGCCCTCTCCCCCACCCCCTGGTCAACCATCAGTTTGTTCTTTATATTTAAGAGTCTCTTATGGTTTGCCTCCCTCTCTGTTTGTAACTATTTTTTTTTCTTTCCCCATGGTCTTCTGTTAAGTTTCTCAGTTTCTACATATGAGTGAAAACATATAATACCTGTCTTTCTCTGACTGACTTATTTCCACTTAGCATAATACCCTCTAGCTCTATCCACATTGTTGCAAATGGCAATATTTTACTCTTTTTCAATGCCAAGTACTATTCCACTCTCCCTCCCTTCCTCTGTGTGTGTGTGTGTGTGTGTGTGTGTGTGTGTGTATGTGTGTGTGTATCTTACATCTTCTTTATCCATTTATCAGTTGATAGACCCCCATTTGGGCTCTTTCCATAATTTGTCTATTGTTGACAGTGCTATTATAAACATTGGGGTACATGTGCCCCTATGAATCAGCACTCCTGTATCCTGTATCTATTTTTAATTTTTAATTTTTTGAGGAACCTCCACACTGTTTACCAGAGTGGCTGCACCAATTTGCATTCCCACCAGCGGTACAACATCCTCATCTTTCTCCACATCCTTGCCAACATCTGTTGTTTCCTGAGTTACTAATTTCAGCCACTCGGACTGGTGTGATGTGGTATCTCAACGTAGTTTTGATTTATATTTCCATTGATGATAAATGATGTTGAACATTAAAGGATATTTTTGATCACTTTTTGAGTTCTCTGTTCTAAGCTTTTATGATTTTTAAAAATGTTTGTTAGTGGAAACAACTTCAAGNTGAACATTAAAGGATATTTTTGATCACTTTTTGAGTTCTCTGTTCTAAGCTTTTATGATTTTTAAAAAGAGACTCACACACATAAAAAATAGGGAACATGAACATGACAAGGACTTTTTTTTGTTAATGCAAACAACTTCAAATCTGAAGTCTTGGTCTTTGTACATTTGGACAGCCCTGGCATTCAATCATAGAGAGTGGGGATGCCCCCTGTATATTAACCTTTTTCTCTACTCTGGTTTGGCTGTAAGATACCATCTATAAACTGAAGGGCTGATTATATCATGGCAGTGTAATTGTTATTCTACTTGATCTTTTAAAATCTTGTCATTCATTTGATGAGAAATTTCCTACCAGTGAGTGCATGTCAAAAGGTACAATTAATGAAAACTTTCATTAATTTGGAATAATGATTAGGGAGGGCAAACTCCAATGGGATTTCTTTTTCCTAATGTATATGAAGGAGGAAGTTTAACAGGACTTTGACTAAAGGCATCAGAAAGAAAACTCTACTAAATGGCCTAGAACCCAAATGTGAGCAGTCACATAAATCCCTAAATAACCATTTGTGTCAACAGGTTGCTTCATAAACCCACTGGAGGTTTGGTGCTCAGACAAATAGTTTTCATTTCAAACATTAAATAATTCAAAATTGTCCATTCCTTTGGATTCTTGAGAAACCCCCAATTTCACGATCAGAAACATTTCCCCATAGTCATCTACTGTACAAAAGGGAAAAGAGAAAATAAGTGATTGAAATTCAAAATCACAAACAGAAACACCATAGTTTGTTTGGGTGGCAATATGGGAAAGCGGGACTGCTCAATAAATTCACTGTTTTGATATTCTAAAACACCTTACCTGTCATTTTTTCATATCAACCTCTTCTAAGGCTCGTTTATGCCAGAAGAAACTTTCCCACTTTATTATATTTTTAGAGCAAATGCAGTAGAACAGAATGTTTGTTACACAGAAAAGATTTGGGAAAGGAAAAGTGTTGATCAAAAGTAAGCGTTTTTCAACAAGTCAGGCTGGAGCACAGGTATGCTATCAATAACTGAATCTAGAAGACCAAGCTCATCTTCAGCTTTTCCTTCTGTCTTATCTTTAATTTCTAATTGCTTCTTATTCATTCTCTTCTTCAAAAATTTTTTTTGGAGAATGAGAAGGGGAGGCGCAGAGGGAGAGAGAATTGTAAGCAGGTTCCACACCCAGCATGGAGTCCAAATGGGGGGCTCAATCCCATAACTGTGAGATTATGATCTGAGACAAAATCAAGAGTTGAATACTCAACTGACTGACCCACTCAGGTGTTCCATAAATCTATCTTTAATCTCACTCTTCATCACCATTTTTGTGATCTTCATTATCTCTAACCCATCTCCAAACATCCCATCTTCTTTCTTCACTCTTTCCTGAGCTCTCCTGTTACTTTTTTGGGGGGTAACATCTTTATTGAGATATAATTCACAAATCACACAATTCAACCATTAAAAATGTGCAATTCAATGATATTTATAGTATATTCAGAGTTGCGCAACCACCACTACAGTCAATTTTAGGACATTTTCACCCAAAAGTGACCCTTTAGCAGCCACACCACCTCCCCATCTCCCCTTCTTCCTCAGCCCTAAGTAATTAGTAATGAATCTATGAACTCATCTATTCTGGACATTTCATATAAATGGAATCATATCATATATGGTCCCTTGTGACTGGCTTCTCTCACTTAGCATAATGTTTTCAAAGTTTATTCATGTTATAGAATGTGTCCATACTTATTTCTTCTTGTTGCTGAATAATATTCCCTTACATAGATGTACTCTATATTATTTATCCATTCATCAATTGATGAACATTTGGAATGCTCCCACTTTTTACCTATTATGAATATGCTCTGAACATCCATTTATGAGTTTTTGTGTAGACATGTATTTTGTTTCTCCTGGGTACATACCTAGGAGTGAAATTTCAGGGCAATATAGTAACTCTGTGTTCAGTTGCTGGAGTAGCTACCAGATTATTCACCAAAAGTGCTGCACCATTTTAGATTCTCACCAGGAGTCTATGAGCAATTCTCCACATTTATCTTTTTGATTACTTCCATCTTAGCAGATGTAAAATAATATCTCATTGTGATTTGGGTTTGCATTTCCCTAATGCAATGATGTTGAGCATCTTTTTATAGACTTATTAAACATTTGTATATCTTCTTTGGGGAAATATCTCTTCACATTCTCTGCTCATTTTTTAATTGGGTTATTTGTCTTTTTATTATTAAGTTATAACTGTTCTTTATATAGTTCTTCATATAGTTTTTTACAAGATACAATTTGTAAAACTTTTCTGTTTTTCACTTTCTTGATGGTATCACTTGAAGGACAAAAGTTTTTAGTTTTGAGGAATTTCAAATGATCCAAATTTTCCTTTGTTGTGTGTACTTTAGTACCGTATTTAAGATTTAGTATCATATTTAAGAATCCACTGCCTAATCTAAGGTCACAAAAATTTATGCCTATGTTTTTATCTAAGAGTTGCAAAGTGTTAGCTTTTACATTTAGATCTTTAATATATTTTCGGTTAATTTTTACATATAGTATGAATTTTCATTCAATTTCATTCTTTTGCATTGGCTAATATAGTTTCTCAGGAAAAAAAGATGATTCTTTCTCTCACTTGGCATCCTTGTTTAAATTCAATATACTATTCTATAACTACTTTTTAAAATGTAGTTATGATTAATCCTTATTTTTGTTTCAGAACCACCAATTTTCTGTCCCAGTCTAGGATAGCTCCTTTCTACTACAGACCGTCATTTTTGTAAAATGTAGCCTCAGCTCTGCTTAGTTCCTGAACTAACCCAAATCACAACTGGAAGTATCATCTCATTTCTTTGAATATAGTATATTGAACTGCTGACTCCCAATTAATATCCAACCTTACAGCTAGTTAGTTTCTCAAACTCCAGGTCTGTCTATTCCCTGCTTGCTCCCTTTCTCCAAAGACCAGTGCTAATGAGGAACTGGTATGTCTGCTGACTCTGGTTAGGGCTGATGTATTCTCACTGTTGAGAATCAAGTTTAATTTCCTTGCATTAACATGTGATACCTTTTGCCACTTGGTCCCAAGCTATCCTACAACTTTCTCATCTCCTATTGGAATTCCACAACTCATATGTAACATAATATTTCGGTTCACAAGCTTTGGATACAGATTATCTATGTTCAAATTCAAGTCCGCTACTAGTAGTAATGTGACTTTGGTAAGTTACTTAACCTCTGAAACTGAGTCTCTCTATATAAATGGAGATATTGAGAGAGAGACTTTCATTCCTGCTCTCCCTTGTTCTCAGTTGGTTCCTCTACTATTCCTCCACTTGTTATGTTGTATACTGAATTGATCTGTTTTCATAGCTGCCTCTCCTACTAGATTGAAGGCTCACTAAGAGTAAGTCTTAGTCTCATTAATGTTAACTAAAGCATCTGACAGGGTACTTGCTCGATAGCAGATACCTTATCTGATTCCCAGGGAGATTGGGAGATTTAGGGAGGTCAGTTTGTCCGTGCCCTGGGAGTTGAGTTGTATCTCTTGTTTTAAAATGGGAATCCCTCTAGTTTTAGAATGTGGATCTCAGAGATGACTTATGACAAGAAGAAACATACAGGGTTTCTGGTCAGTAAAAACTTAGGGAGTATAGAGCAGTGGTATTAAGTGCAAATTATACAAAATAAGGGTATTGCTGTCTGAATACATGAGCAGGTCCAACATGTTAGTAAGAGAGTGACATCTAAAGTATTTCTAAGGAAAAATATGGCAAACATATCCCAGGGTGACCCCAAAGGAATCACTGCCTTTTACAGGCCTCTTCATTTGAATATAAGCAAAATCTGCAACTTGCTTATAACCAATAGAACATAACAAAGGTAATGGGGTAGTCACTCCCTTGAGTAAATTATATGTCAAACATGAAGGAATTTTGCAGATATAATTGAAGTCCTAATTAGTGGCTTTAACATAATCAAAAGAAAGGTTATTGGGTGGGGAGCTGACCTATTTAGGTGAGCCCACTAAAAGAGGGTCTAGAGATTAGAGACTCTCTCCTGATGGTCTGGAAGAAACAAACAGCTATTCTGTGAACAGCCTATGAAGAAGGGCAGCCTATAGTTGCTAACAGCCTCAGTTCTAAAATCACAAGATTGAATTCTGCCAAAAACTTAATTGACCTTAGTAAAGAACTCTGGGCTCCACATGAGGATGAAGCGTCACTGATGATTAGATCACACTCTCATGAGACTCTGAACAGAGAGCTCAGTTAAGCCATACACATGGAAACTTAGAGATGATATATATTGTTTTAAGCCACTAAATTTGTGGCAATTGCTCATGCAGCATAGAAAACTAATACACCAGAGTATACCAGAGTTCAGGTGATTAATACCCCTTATTAGTATTATTCCTATCAGTTGGTATGTGTGGTAGAGTCATTGAAAGAACCAGATCCTACTAGATAGTAGGAACTTCAAAAATTAATATGGATCATGAATGAATAAATGATCATGGTTTCTCAGAACTCTTGTTCAGAATGGATACATAAACTCACAGCGAAATCTGAAAAGGCTGTAATATAGTTTATTATACTATAAATATTTTAGGGATTATTGCATATAAAAATGGTCACCTTCTACATTTAGTCAATATATATTAATTGCCTTCTTTGTGTGTAGCACAATGTATCTACTATAAAAATGCATGAGTTTTATCCTTAAAAGTCTAACAAACAAGTAACAGAAAGGCACATAAAAATGTAAATCATTGAAAAATAGTGGCCAATGACGTTTGGCTTGTAAAAATTGGTGCAAACAGTAGGATTTGACATTTATATGCAGAAGAGACCATCATGGTTTAAAATCACCAGAAAGATTTCTGAGAGAATGCATAATTTCAGCTTGGAGGCTGAGATGAAACAGGCAGGGAAAAAAGGGAGCACTAAGAGTCACTTTTAGGAAGGCAGAAATCACTTTAAGTACTAAGAAAGAGGAAAAGTGATAGTGGAAATGAAAGTGGAAATGAAAGAGAAAGCAAGTAATGGAAGAAATGGTAATAAGTAGCAGAACTCAACTGCTCCCATCATCCACGTGTATTATTTCATTCTTCTTGTAGGGGTAAACTCTTTTCAAGCCAATTAGTTACTGGTAGAAAATAATTTTTTCCAGAAGTACCATCAGGATCTCTCCAAAGCTTGCTTGGGAATCTTTTCCGTAGAACCTAATTAATTGTGTATCATTAGGTGGCAATGTTGAGATTTTGTTTTGGTTTTATTGTTGATTGTATACCAAGCCTTATCTAGGCAGTATAATCTTAACATGGCCCAAATTCTTGACTGGAAGCCAGAGGACTTCAATTGTAATTCTGGTGCTTCCATCAAAACAGTATGACTTTGAACCATAGTTTCCTCACCATGAATTGTAAATATACTAAGAGTTACTTTCCATGAACTCTGTCAAGACTGCCATTCATTCTATACAGCCCATATTACCCTGATATTAAAACTAGATAAAGACACCACAAAAATGGGGAGAGAGAGAGAGAGAGAGAGAGAGAGAGAGAGAGAGATGCCATATCTCTGATGGACATGATGCAAATATTCTCAACAAAATACTAACAAACTAAATCCAACAATACATTAAAAAATAATTGACCATGATCAAGTGGATTTATTTTCAGGATATACTTGTGGCTCAATATTTGCAAATCAATGTGATGCATCACATCGATAAGAGAAAGGATAAAATCCATATAAACATTTCAACAGATGCAGAAAAAGCATTTTAAAAAGTACGTCATTCATGATAAAAACCCTCAGCAAAGTAAGTTTAGAGGAAACATGCTTCAATATAATAAAGGCCCAAACGTATAAAAAGCCCACAGGTAACATCATACTCAATGGGTAACAACTGCAAGGTTTTCCCCAGAAAACCTTGTTCCCCAGAGGGCAGGAACAAGACAAGAATGTCTACTTTTACCACTCTTATCCAATGTAGTAGCAAAAGTCCTACCCACAGCACTCAGACAGAAAAAGAAATGAAAAACATCCAAATGGGTATGAAAGAAGTAAAACTTTTACTATTTGCAGATGCCATGATACTATATATAGAAAACCCTAAAGACTAAAAATATACTAATATATAAAATATACTAATATACTAAGACCAAAAATATACTAGAACCGATCAGTAAATTCAATATGGTTGTAGGATACAAAATCAATTATGCAGGAATCCATTGCATCTCTACACACTAAGAATGAAGCAAAAAGAGAAATTAAAAATAAAATCCCATTTACAATTACACCAAAAATAATAAAATACCTAGAAATAAATTTAACCAAGGAGGTGAAAAACCTGTACTCTGAACACTACAAAACACTGATGAAAGAAATTGAAGATGACATAAACAAATGCAAAGATATTCCATTCTCGTGGATTGGGTGGACAAATATTGTTAAAATGTCCATATTACCCAAAGCAAACTATAGATTTAAGGCAATCCCTATCAAAATACCAAAGGCATTTTTCATAGAACTAGAACAAATAATTCTAAAATTTGTATGGAACCACAAAAGAACCCCAAAAGCCAAAGCAATCTTAAAAAAGAACAAAATTGGAGGTATCACAATTTCAGATTTAGAGATGTAGTACAAAGCTGTAGTAATCAAGAGAGTATGGTAATGGCACAAAAACAGACACACTGATCAATGGAACAGAACAGAAAACCCAGAAATGAACCCACAATTATATGGTCAATTACTCTTTAACAAAGGAGGAAAGAATAAAATGGGGAAGAGAGTCTTTTCAGCAAATGGGGTTGATAAAACTGGACAGCAGCATGCAAAAGAATGAAATTGGACCACCCTCTTATACCACACACTAATAAATTCAAGGTGGATTAAAGACCTAAATGTGACACCTGAAACCATAAAAATCCCAGAAGAGAGCAGAGGCAATAATTTCTCTGACATTGGCCATAGAAACATTTTTCTAGATATTCCTCCTGAGGCAAGGGAAATAAAAGCAAAATTAAACTATTGGAACTACGTCAAATTAAAACTTGTATGCAGCAAAGGAAACAATCAACAAAACTAAAAGGCAACCTGCTGAATGGGAGAAGAAATATGTAAATGACATATCTGATAAAAGGTTTGTATCCAAAATATATAAAAAACTGATACAATCAATACCTCAAAAACAAATAATCCAATTTTAATTTTTAATTTTTAAATGGGCAGAAGACACAAATAGATGGACACTTCTCCAAAGAAGACATACAGATGGCCAACAGACATGCGAAAAGATGCTCAACATCATTCATCCTCAGAGAAATACAAATCAAAACTACAATGATATATCACTCCATACCTGTCAGAATGGCTAAAATCTGTAACTCAAGAAACAACAAATGTTGGTGAGGATGTGGAGAAAAAGGAACACACCTGCATTGGTGGGAATGCAAACTGGTGCAGCAATCATGGAAAACAGTATTGTGTTTTCTCAAAAAACTGAAAATAGGACTACTCCATGATCCAGTATATTGCACTACTGGGTATGTGCCCACACATATAAAGACACTAATTGAACAGGAGACATGCACCCCTTGCTTATTGTAGCATTATTTGCAAGAGTCAAATTATGGTAGCAGCCCTGGTATCCATCAATAGATGAATGGATAAAGATGTGGTTTTTATATACCATGTAATATTATTCAGCCACAAAAAAGAATGAATCTTGCCATTTGAAAGACATGGATGGAGCTAAAGAGTATAATGCTAAGCAAAATAAGTCAATCAGAGAAAGACAAATACTATATTATTTCATTCATATGTGGACTTGGAAACAAAACACATGAACACAGGAGAAAAAAGAGAGAGAGAAAGAGAGACAAGCCAAGAAACACTCTTAATCATAGAGAAAAAACTGATGGTTACCAGAGGGGAGGTGGGGGGAGGAATGGATGAAATAGGAAATGAGGATTAAGAAGTGACATGTGATGAGCAGTGGATGATGTATGGTAGTGTTGAATCACTATATTGTACAGCTGAACCTATATAGTACTGTATTTACTGGAATTAAAATAAAATAAAAATACCGCAACTGCAAAAATATTATCGATATTTTATGTATCAGCCCACATATTCTCATCTAGTAAGAGGAACAAGACTCTATTTCTTTTTTGTGTACTCCTATAAAATGAAGGGATATTTATTTATTTATTTATTTTTAAGGATTCCCATTTGTCACAAGATTCTTTGTTTCATTCACAAAATTTTCATAAATGGTTAAGATGAATTAATACAATATACAATTGTCTAAACCATAAAGTTGCAACAGCAAAGCTGAAACAGTAGTGGCAATACAGATGTGTGATTTGAAAACACAGCATTAAATATTTGGGTTACTAAAGAAGTTCTTTTGTCTGTAACAACACAAACAGTAACACAAACAGTAAAGTAAGCATGTTTCATGTATCTTCAAAAATAAAGTTCAGCTAAGGTGAAGTGAAATCAGTTTGAGTAGGAGTTAATATTTAAGTATCTATACTCCAGTGACTTTCAAAGTACATCATGGGAACATTTCAATAATAGCACCAGTACAATTAACTCCAAAATACAATATAAAAGACCAAAGATAGAAAATAAGTGGGGTCAGAAATGGGTCAGTACTCAGTTTCAGAGCAGCTGGGTCAAAATGAGAACTCTCAACTTAACTTCCAGCCTCTAACAACAGAATGGGGTATCGCCTTAGTAGGAAAAACTATTTCCTTTCATCTCAGAGCTGTGAAAGTAATCCCCATTCTGTAGTTTTTCTTCTTTGCTGTCTATCAAGTTACAAATTTTCAGTATATGTGAGAAAGTTTTTTTAGGCCTCTACCAATAGAAATCTAGGTAACTTTTAAGCTTAAAATTTGAAAGATGTCCATCAATGGATGAATGGAGAAAGATGCTGTGCATGTGTATGTATGTTTATACATGTAGATACATACATACATATTTATACACGCATATAGTGGAATATTATGAGAAAGTCATGAGAGACAAGGAAATCTTGCCATTTGTGAGAACATGAATGGACCTTGAGGGCATTAAGCTAAGTGAGATAAATCAGACAGAGAAAAGACATACTATATGATCTCACTTATATGTAGAATTCTAAAAGCCAAACTCAGAAACAGAGTAGAATGGTGGTTACTAGGGCCTGGAGTGGTGAGGAAGTTGGGAAGATATTAGTCAAAGAATACAAACTTGCAGAGAGACGATTAAGTTCTGGAAATCAAGTGCAAAGCATAATTATCTTAGTCAGCAATACTGTATTATAGACTTTCAAGTAGCAAAGAGACTACATCTTAAATGTTCTCACCACAACAACGAAACAATAACTATGTGGAGTGATACAGGTGTTAGGTAATACTATAGTGAAGGTCATGTTGCCATATATAAATGTGTCAAATCAATATTTGTACACCTTAAACTTATACAATGTTAAGCATCAAGTACATCTCAGTTTAAAAAGTTCAGAATGACTCTCATCAACCAAAAAGGCATTTTGAAATCCAAAAGTTTTTGCTAACATTCAAAGCACTCACTGATGGAAAATGTAAATTGCTAATATAGCAGGAGGCCCCTGAATAGAATGATTTTCTTGCAAAACTCCAGTGGAAAAATAAGTTAAAAGTTTCCATAGTTTAACAGATCAGAAAGCTGATGTCCAGAGTCAATCAGTGTATCAAAGGCATGTAAGAAAAGAATAACAAAGTTGAAAACACTTGCTCATCACCCAAACCTGTCCTTTTCCATATGAAGCAGTTTATAACATGCTCAACAATGTGAAAAGTTTTTACTAAGAAGACAGAAACTGTCCCTTGCCTCCCAGCGGACAGAATGAAAGTTAATGGACTTGATAATCTACAGCAAAAGGGGTCAGTTTAGATTGGACAGTAAGGACAATTTTTCAGTGGAGAGGGTATCAGAAGATTGAATTTCCTGCCCTGGAAATCTTTTGAAATAAGAGCTCTTCTTATCTGTGCGTGGTAATGGAGATGGCATTGTGACAGCAGCAGGGAAGGAGTTGGATTATAATGAACTCTCATAGTCCTTCCTATCTTTAAACCCTATAATTTAAATTCTATATTTTTATGGTAAAAGTAATAGGGAACAACATTGAATTTCCATCTTTTCAAGAGTCATCTGAGTATTCATCCTGACAAACTTCTGATAACATTTAGAGCTCCATTTGGTCTACAATGAAGAAGGAAAAAGCTACTTATGTACCCTCCTTGGAGTAAATTGCCTGGCTGGTTGATTTACTCATAAATGTTTTCATTTGTGCCATTTACTTTTGACAAGTTTCTTCTGAACTTAATAAGGACTAGAAACCATTAGCATACGAGCTTAGAATAAATGCAAATTTAATTGATGGTCTTTTTCTCTTTTACATAAGCTAAGGCTACCCAAGAACAGTGATGGGGTATTGACCTATAATCAACAATTCCAAAGTTCTCATTGAAAACATTCATGCCTGAGGAGGCACTAAAGATTAGTAGAAATATTAAGTTTCTATGCTTTTTGGCTAGAATTAGATTAAGTTGTGATTGGCAATTACATATGCCTTTGGTTAATAATATTTATAAAATAAGAAAATGAACTGTCACTAAATCCTTGTGTGCCTGAACCCAGGAAATCTGGCTCCAGAACTTGTCTCCACACCCACTATGCTTTATTGTCTCTCAAGTTTAAAAATTAGAATGCCTGGGTGGCTCAGTCAGTTGAGCATAGGACCCTTGATTCACCCCAGGGTCATGAGATTGAACTCTGCATTGGGCTCCACGTTGAGTGTGGAGGCTGCTTAAGATTTTCTCTCTCTCCCTCTGCCCCTCTCCTCTGCTCCTGCTCTCTTTCTGGAAGGAAGGAAGGAAAAATGGAAGGAAGGAAGGGAGAAAGATTAAATATAGTATGTGGTGTTACCATACACAAAAATAAACTCAAAATGGATAAAGGACCTGAACATGAGACAGGAAACCATCAAAATCCTAGAGGAGAAAGCAGGAAACAACCTCCATGACCTCAATTGCAGCAATTTCTTACTGGACACATCCCCAAAGGAAGGGAATCAAGAGCAAAAATACACTATTGGGACCTCATCAAGATTAAAAGCTTATGCACGGCTGAAGAAACAATCCATAAAACTAATAGGCAACCGACGGAATGGGAAAAGATGGTTGCAAATGACATATCAGATAAAGGGTTAATATTCAAAATCTATAAGGAACTCACCAAACTCCACACCCGAAAAACAAACAACCCAATGCAGAAATGGGCAGAAGATATGAACAGACACTTCTCCAAAGAGGACATCCAGATGGCCAACAGACACATGAAACGATGCTAAACAGATACATCCCTCCTCATCAGGGAAATACAAATCAAAACCACACTGAGATACCACCTCACGCCAGTCAGAGTGGCTAAAATGAGCAAATCAGAGAACTCTAGATGCTGGCGAGGATGTGGAGAAATGGGCACCCTCCTACACTGTTGGTGGGAATGTAAACTGGTACAGCCCCTCTGGAAAACAGTGTGGAGGTTCCTCAGGAAACTAACAATAGAACTCCCCTATGACCCAGCAATAGCACTGCTAGGAATTTACCCAAGGGATACAGGAATGCTGATGCATAGGGGCACATGTACCCCAATGTTCACAGCAGCACTCTCAACAATAGCCAAAACATGGAAAGAGCCTAAGTGTCCATCAACGGACGAATGGATCAAGAAGATGTGGTTTATCTATACCATGGAATACTACATGGCAATGAGAAACAATGAAATCTGGCCATGTGTAGCAACATGGATGGACCTTGAGGGTGTTATGCTGAGCGAAATAAGTCAGGCAGAGAAGGACAAATATCATATGTTTGCACGTATAGGAGGATTAGGAGGAACTTAACAGAGGACCATGGGGGAGAAAAGGGGGGAATGGTGGGGGAGAGGGAGATAGGCAAACCATGAGAAACTCTTGAATGCTGACAACAAACTGAGGACTGATGGGTTTGGGGGGGCAGGGGGGTGATGGGCATGGAGGAGGGCACTGGTGGGGATGAGCACTGGGTGTTGTAGGAAACCACCTTGACAATAAACTATTTATAAAAAATAAAATAAAATAAAAAGTGATGTTATGTGGCATAGTAGAATATTCATAGAGTTCCATAAGAACTGACTGAGGATGTAGAGAAGGCTTTGGATCCTACTGGAAACATAAGTATGCTAGGACCTCTGGAAGCAGGGGTGTTGATGAGTATTGGTTCATCATAGGCAAAGGGACACAGAGGAAAATTAAGGACCATTTCTCCCAGAAACCACAAATTTAGTGTCAGCCTTTGCATTGATAATGCCAATGATGAGATATGAGAGAGGAGACCTATATTGGCCATCCTGTAAAGCTTGGACATTTGAATGGGAATGAGGTTCTGAATTCAGTTCTTTACTCACCCTAGGCACATTTCAAGTATGCAATAACCACATGTGGCTATTAGCTATTGTAATGGACAACAGTATTGTACAGGGCAGATTATAGAAGATTTCTATTACTGGAGAAAGTTCTATTGGCCAATGCTGTTCCAGACAGCGCATAAATATCTCTCTTGGTCACAGCACAATATCTAATACTCAGAACAGGGTCTAGCACAGTATGGATGATCACTAAATATTTACTGAATGGATAAAAGAAGAAATGCCAGATGGTTATATGAGCTATTTATTGGTAGCTTTCACACAGAAAAGCAATAGCATTTCCCTGTATGGGGCTTTTGATGGAAATCTCCAGAATTTCCCCAAACAGTTATGATATAAGGTAGGTATGTTTCTTTAAACTTGTACCATGAGTTCTGCAGTGGAACATACACAAAGCTGGATGATAATACTCTAAAAAAATATCCCCATAATAGTTTTCTGCATCACCCCTACTCTTAATTCCTCATACAGACGCTGCAGTTTAAACGGACATGGTGGGAAGACTTTCATCTTGTTATTTTTCTGCTCCAGGCCCTTCTGAAAACCATTCACCTCAAACTGAAACTTGTGGCCTAATGAGAGCCAACCTAAACTCTTCACTCTGTCATCACTGCTCTCCCACAAAGGCCTGTCATTCCAATTAGGCACGTCAATATGAAAGCTACATCTCTCTGAAGCAGTTCTTTAATGCTACAATCTTCTCTCCAAAAGCCTTCTCAGAGGGCTTGAGCAGAACCCAGAGAAATTGTCACTAGCTTTGGAGACATGAAAAAAGACACTCATTCAACAAACATATTGAACACATCTAGAGCTATCGCTCTTTAATTTTAAAAAAATTTTTTTTGTCTAGAGCAGCCAGCTGGCTTGCANTTGTGGATTGTTTCCTTTGCCGTGCAGAAGCTTTTAATCTTGATGAGATCCCAATAGAGCTATCTCTTAATCTGGCTTCTAACTCATGCTTTGTGTGTGTGTGTACTGTTTATTTGGAGCTCCATTTAGGCAGGTCTTTAGAAATACACCTGTGATTCAGGGTTCCTGGGTAGCTTAGTCAGTTAAGTGTACAATTCTTGATATCAGCTCAGGTCATGCACTCACAGTCCGTGGGATCAAGCCCATGTCAGGCTCTGAACTGACAGTGTGGAGCCTGCTTGGGATTCTCTCTCTTTGCTCCTCCCCCACTCGCTCTCTTTCAAAATAAATAAATAAACATTAAAAATTTTTATTAAAAATTTTTAAAATGTAAAAAGACCCCTGCGATTCTGAGTCCCTTCATCTGACAACTAGAATGGCTCAAGAGCTACAGCCCAGGTGACAACCAAGCTCCAGAAAGGGACTGTACTCACACCCATCAAAGAGTTCATTAGTACTTCAGCTTACCCAGTAAAGTGCTAGACACATAGATACTTGCCTTAGTGATGTGTAGACACTGAGCTTCTCTATACTTCTTAGGCTACAGGAAGAAAGCATTTGTCACTTCATTTATTCTACCAATAGTTACCGAGTACCTGCTAGGTGTCAAACTCTGGAAGGTTAGGATGGAAAGTTGAGCAGGATGGATATAATACCCATTCACTGTAGCACAAATGAGACAACATGAAAGTACTCTGATCAGAGACTTACAGGGTGCCACTGGAGCACCGAGAGGAAGCAATCACTCACTCCGGGACAATGGAAGCCCTCCCTCCCTGAGAAAGTGGCATTTACGTTAAAAACTAAAGTACCTGTGAGAAAGGGGAGAATGGTGGAGAAGGGAACGTTTCTGAGAGAAGGGGTAGAGCCAAGAGGTGAGAAGGAAGTTCACTGGAGGAATATAGAGTGTGGAGAGGACTGAGGAGGTAAGTCAGATTGTGAAAGGCCTTATTGGCAATTTAAAGAATTTAAACTATTCTCAGGCAACTGGAAGCTAATATATTTCATACAGAGTAGTGACATGGTATTTTTGTTTTAAAAAGGTCAGCCTGCCTGCAGGACACCATTAAGAAGCTACGTGGTAATTCAAATATTCCCCCAAGAGCCTCACTTCCTAGGACCTGGTTATTGTCCCTCCTGTGGTTCAGAGCATATACATATTATTACAGAGTTGGCTGTTAACCATGTAGCAGTCCCCACTTCTCCAGATTTGTATGACTGTTGACTTAACTAGGTGACTGCCCTCATCCCTAGAGATATTTTGATAGGCCGTTTAAACACTTGTGCCAATTACTCCTTTAGGGTCTCAACAGAATCCCAAATGGGCTTTACAATCCAGCCTCACGCTGCATCCCACTCCCCTCAATTAAACTTCCGATTATGGCTCATTCACCTCACAACACCAAAATCAAGCTCTTTTACTCTGCTTTTATGCTGACTCATGTGTAAAACTGTTACTTGAGCACAGATCTAACATGACGGCTGGCACCCGTGTACTACTACAAGCCCTGATACCTGTGCCAGACGATGTTTTCCCTGCTGTGTGCTCTGGCCAATGAGTATTTTTATTTCAGGTAGTCCAGCCATTGAGCCTTCACTAAGAAATCTTCATCATGAGTAGAAGAGTCTTGATAAACATAAAGCTTCAGGTAATTTTCAAATTTATTTTTAACTCTACAAAATATTTAATACCATGTGTCATCTTGACCTGCAGCTGCCATGTATGGCTTTATAATGTCTTTTGTGTGTCAGGGACTTTAGAGCATTGTCTCATTCAACCCCCAAGTCAAGTTTATGGATGTGCAACCAGTTTGGTCACACAGGCACCTGCACTAAGAAGAGCTTTGGGTTTAAATGCTCTGTAATAAGGGCGCCTGGTGGCTCAGTCAGTTGAGCAACCAACTTCGGCTCAGGTCATGATCTCATGGTTTGTGGGTTCAAGCCCTGCATCAGGCTCTGTGCTGACAGCCAGCTCAGAGCCTGGAGCCTGTTTCAGATTCTGTGTCTCCCTCTCTCTCTGACCCTCCCCTGCTCACGCTGTCTTTCTTTCTCTCAGAAATAAATAAAACATTTTAAAAAATTTAAATGTTCTGCAATAATGTTTGTGAAAAGCTGTATCATTTTGTTTGTGAACTTGTGTTTTGTAAGTGAAGTCTATGGGTCAATGGAGGAAGCATGAAGGCTTCAGAACCTCAGCTCATGTGTGGTCCCATCTCTAGCCACCCCCTCTCCTCTCTGGGATGGTTTCTCAGCCAGGCACTTACTCACTGCTGGCACTGGGTCCCTGCTTGTCATCCCTCCCTGCCCACATTTCTGCCACCCTCCACCCCCAGCTAATGCTAACTGATTAGACAGGAAGGGACAGGATCGGACATGCACCATATGGTGTCTCCAGGCAGGACATGGCAGCAGCCTTTCCTGCCCCAAGATGCTACTGCCATGGTCCATTTCTGTGGATGACTCTTGAGACTTTTCCATCCCTGATCCAGCTTCTGAGCATGTCTTGACCCCCAGGTTGCAATCCCTTGAGGGGTCTCAACTCCATTTTAGAGCAGGAGGCTGCAGGAAAGGAGTTTCCTGAGAGTGGTGAATCCCCATGCAATGAAGTGCAACTCACAGAGCAAGTAAAACCCACTGTGATCAGTAGAAAGAGAAGCCCAGAAATAAAGGGAAAAGTTTTATATATGTAGTACTTTTAACAGCATTTTTTCCTCACTTCTCGAACAAAGGTCCCTACATTTTCACTTTGTACTGGGCCTCACAAAGTATGTAACCAGCCCTGTTCAACCACAAATCTTTAAGGCTGGTAAATGAGCATCCATTTTACCATCAGTAAGACTAGGGCTCAAGAAGTGAATGGATGAGGGGCACCTGAGTGGCTCACTGGTTGAGAATCTGACTTGATTTTGGCTCAGGTCATGATACCAGGGTTATGGGATCAAGCCCCATGACAGGCTCTGAAATGAGCATGGAGCCCACTTAAGATTCTCTCTCCCTCTACCCCTATCCCCAGTTCACATACACTCTTTCTCTCACTATAAAAAAAAAAAAAGTGAATGGATGGATGAGACCACAGACATGGAGCTTGCAAATAGCAATGCTGAGATGCAAATACACTCTCAGTAGGCTCAAAGCCCAGGTTCTCAGACTTCTCACCTTTCTACTGGTGCCTGCCCTTCCAGGGTCATCAGCATCCAAACTTAGCTGTTGAATTCTCTCAAATGTTTTGATGTATGAATTGGAGATACCATTTCTGGGAGTTTCACACGTCTGCTGTCAGTGAATGTGGGGTTGTTCTTTGGGAAGAGCTCAAATACGTGCAAAGACATCCTAAATACTCCATTTCATTGTAATTTTTGACACATATTTGAATCTTCTCTCTTCTCCACAGTGAAACAGAGTCTTATATATAAAAGATTTAAAGAAATCTTGCTAAATTTAAGCTTTCTTTTGGTAGGTAACCCAACAGTATTTATAGGCTTTTTCTTCCATTAAGGATTAGTCTGAGGGGGGAAAAAAAAAAAAAAAAGCACATTTGGCTTATTTTCTAAAAACAGAAAAACAGTGATGAAGTTTCTCACCATTATTTACAACTTTCCTTTACTCAAATTTTCCTAAAGATTCACCAAATGCTATCAGAAACACACTAGCTCTGGTTCCCCCCAGTGCTTCAATGAACATCAAATTACCCTCCAAATACTGAACCTGAAAGTCTCTCATTTCAAGGTACAAAATCATGTGCTTAAAACAACATTTTCAAAATCAAGGGAACTATTGCTACCCCTACTTAACATTCCTTTAAAAAGAATCATCATGGGAATTTGACAAGGAGTCAACTTGCAGATATATGTATTTTTTAAAACAGTAAGTGAATTACCATATAAATACCACTTGGAAATTTAATTTTTATCTATATTTATGGGGCTATCTCTTCTAAATTGAAATAGTATGAGAAATATTGATAATTTGATGAACAGAAGTATTATGCCATCTTCAAAAAGCAAAAATATTTTGGGAGAGATCCACCAAGACTTATCCTTGGCAAACAGGAAAGGTTTCCAGTGTTTTCTTCCACAAGAGGATTTCAGATGGAGACTGTGGACAGATGAGGAGAGCTAAAAATGCATTTTTAAAAATATTTTCTCAAAGATCCAAACCAAGGATTTGTTTTGCCAGTATTTCACACAGGTCAGCACAAAATTAGCAATAGCATAAAAGAAATGGACATTAAATACATGAAACTTTGGCCTGAGCAAAACTGTCAAGTGAAATAATTTTTTTCTTTGACAATTCCCTTTTCTTTCTTTTTTCAGAATTCAGCAGTAGTCTCCTCTGCTTAAGTGCCCAGTGTCTTCATATACTCCTAAGATCTCGGTCCTCATAGGGCCACCTGTTGCTTCTGCCTTTCTGGAGGCTGCAGAAGGAAACCATAACCTAAGGTGGGAATTCCCATAACCTAAGGTTATTCCCATAACCTAGTGGGAATGCAAATTTATATGTTCAACAAATTTACTTAGGTCCTACAATGTCCCTAAGTGCACCGTATAGAGTAGAGTACGAGTCAATGTGCTCTCAATAAATTTGTATCTCTGATGGCAAGAAACTGCCAAGTAAATAAGCAGTTAAAATGTGGAGTAAAGGGGCACCTGGGTGGCTCAATCGGTTAAGCGTCAGACTTCGTCTCAGGTCATGATGTCACAGTTCATGGGTTCCAGCCCTGTGTTTGGCTCTGTGCGGACAGCTCAGAACCTGGAGCCTGCTTCAGATTCTGTGTCTCCCTCTCTCTCTGACCCTCCCCTGCTCTGTCTCTCTCTCTCTCTCAGAAGTAAATAAAACATTAAAAAAAATTTTTTTAAACGTAGAGTGAAAATTGTAATAGCACCAAGTTTCAGGGTACATATTGTTAGGCATCTGATTCAGTCCCCAGAGTCCATTAAGACTTTGCAGAAGGATCAGCATCTAAACTACTCCTGAAGGGTAAGTGGGATCAAATCAGAGAAGGGCATTCTAGACAGGAGATGTGGCTGTGTGAACCCCAAAGGGATAGAAGTCAGTTCTGTGGTCTGTACATAGTTCAGGAGGGATTCGGAAGGTCTTCAGGGGCAGATCCTGAAAGGTCCTGCATGTTGTGCCAGAAAGTTAGGGTGTTATCTTCTACTCAATGGGAAGATACTGAAATCTTTTAAATAAGAATGCGGCAAAATGACACTTTCAGTTTGAAGGAGCTCTTGGAGTACAATGTGGAGAATAAATTGGAGGGGCACAAACTACAAATCCCAAAGCCTGATTGAGAAAGCCATAAAGAAGGTAATGGCACGAGGCATCTGGGGGGGCTCAGTCAGATAAGTGGCCCATTTTTTACTTCACTCAGTTCATGATCTTGTGATTGTGAGATAGAGCCCTATGTTGGGCTCTATACTGAGCATGGAGTCTGCTTAAGATTCTCTCTCCCTCTGCCCCTCTTCCCCACTTGCTTACATGCGCTCTCTCACTCTCTCTCTCTTTCAAATTAAAAACAAAAATTTAAAAAAATGGTAATAGCCAACAGGGAAGTGTGTTCAGAAGATACAAGAAGGCAGAGTCAACAGGCCTGATGTTAGTGTGGGGGAGCTAAGAAAAAGGGAGAGGCCAAAGAAACACCCTGGATTCTGTCTTGTACCATTTGTTGGGCTCTGGGGCTTCTGCCTGCCGTGGGGAGGTCTAGTGGAGATGTTTTGTGAACATGTCTGCAGGGGACTAATGAAAACTAGAGACACTTGCTCAGTGTTTGGGCTGAATCATGTGACATAAAAATACATTAGGAGACTCAAAGTCATTTCTCTTGTTTGAAGGTACAGAGCTTCTTCACTATGAAGTTTTTTAATAAATCTCTCCCTCCACTCCTTCATGTCAAAAACAGTCCTCAGAACAGTATCTAATAAGCTCATCCATCCTAGCAAAGGTAGAAGCTATTTAAGATTCTGCAAAGTGACAAGACAGCTAATCAAGTTTAATCCTTGTATGGAATTAAGGAGACTCATCTTGTAACTGGCCATCCTTCCATCATATGTATGGTATATCCACAAAAAAAGCAGACTTAACTCACATATCACCATCTATTCCTCTTCTTTCATCTGTCAATTCAGAAAAAGTCCTTCTTCTAAGCTAGGCCTACTCTTGGGATCTCTTGATAGATAAATAAGTTACACGTTTCTAGACACTAAGAGATCTAGAGTTCAATGACTTATTCCGACACGTTTAAAATTCCTTTTCAAAACAAGACTGGTTAATGGTTAATGCATTGATTTGGGCCCTACCATGGGGGTAATATTTCTTCTTTTCTCTCATGTCCAAGATCATCTGATGCCCACCTTCCTTGGAGCAAAGCTCCAGATACTTTCCCTAGAACTGAGGGAAGTAATTCTGACCCCACTGCTTGCTTCTTTCAGAATGGAAATGGCTGATGACATTTACATCCGACTGTGCTCCATCCACCCATTTCAAGTGTGTTTAACAGACAGGTCCTCTCCCTTTCTTAGGTGAAATAACAAGCAGCCAGCAGGCCCAGGTTGTAGACAAAGATTTCTCCTATGAATTTTGGAAATATTTTGTGTGCCACCTGTTGCAATAATGGAGATTTTATCTCTTGAGGAAAGTGCACATGCATCTAGGGGAAATTTACTTTAAAACAATACTTAATAAATGCAGTGTATGCCCATCGTTTCTTCAGAATGACGATAAAATATTTATTTATATCATGATTGGTAAAAGGAGATTTCCTGGAATATCAGCATCTTCAAATCATTATGTTTTTTTTTAAAGCCACTTTCATGTAAGTACCTATCTATTTTTTCAAAATTTTATTTAAATTCCAATTAGTTAAATTAGTTAACATAGAGTGTAATTTTAGTTTCAGGTGTACAATACAGTGATTCAACACTTCCATATATCACCAAATGGGTTATTTTGTCTATTCATGTAGCTACTATGCTAAACACCAAAGTTGACAATAACCTTAGAGAGATTTAGCTGAAATTATACCTGTGGTGAGAAACATTAAAAAAAAAAAAAACAAACACTCCCCGTTGGGCCTTAGTTCTTCATCTGACACCAGATTAAGGTTTTCCTTTCTCGGGAGAGCGTGTAGAATTAATTCCCAGCGACTCCTATCTACTGTTCTTAAACCGTAGGTGGTGTGAATCCCTTCACAGAATCAGGCGACATGACTGCAGCACAGAAAGAAAACATGTCACATTTGCATATCCTGTGCTTATGGTCCCTCAGTGAGAATCCTAAAATTTGGTTCTTAATTATTTTACTTTTAAATTATTTAAGGGAGATCTCTTTGTATCCTAAGAAAGGCAGAAAACATTTATAACTGGATGTCACCATAGGCCCACATAATCCATTGCAGCAGTGGAAGATAGAATACTACCCAATTCCCACCAACCCTGGGGAGCACTGGCTATCCCTGCCCATAAATGACAAATAGCGTGGGTTTGGGTATTTCCTCTAAACCTCCCTATAAAGCCAGGTAAAATCATCACAGTTCTGATCTTGTTCTGATCTTTCCTCCTCCATGTCTTCTTCCTCCTCCCTTTCTTCCTCCTCTCTTTCTTCTTTCTCTTTCCTTCCCTCCTCCTCCTCTTTCTCTCATGCTCTTCCAGACCCCACTGGGTCTGCATCAGCCCGTGTCTTATGGATATTGTTTAGCCTCTCGAAATGCAGTTGTTCCAAGGCCCGGCATAAACTGAGTCACCATCAACTATTTTTCAAAAGCTCTAACTGCTGCTAATGCAAGTGTACTGCTGCACAACGCTGCTTTCTAACATCTTCAGTGCAAAAATGCCTGGCCACATTTACAGTTCCTTGAAGTTGTAATTTTTTGAGAGAGCATGAGAAAGTGAGGGGGCAAAGGGAGAGGAAGAGGGAGAGGGGGAGGTAATGGGAGTGGGAGTGAGAGAGGGAATCTCAAGCAGGCTCCACACCCAGAGCAGACCCCTATGGGGGCTTGATCCCATGACTCTGGGATCGTGAACCGAAATCAAGAGTCAGATGCACAATTAAGTCCCACAGGTGCCCCCTGAACTTGTAATTTTATGTTTCCTTAATCATTCAATTAATTTTGGCTTCTCCACTGACTGTAAGCTCCAGTTGGGAAAGAAGAGTAATTATTTGGTTTTTCCCAAAGCTACCTCAGAGCAGATGCTCAGTAAATATTGTGTGTATGCACAAACATTGATATTCTCTCTCTCTGTCTCTCTCTCTCTCCTGCGAAAGGACATCTCTCAAGGTGACTGGCACTGGACCATATCTTATAATGCTTACCTTCTCTAAAGCAACTCGAAGTTGTTGTGTTTTTTAATATTTCAAGAAGTCAACAGACTTCCCTTCCACTTAATATTTATATTCTTAACAATTATCTATTGTATTTAAAATATTTTAACTAAAAAATTAATCTAAACATATATGTTTTAGGACTAAGGAAATTTTTCAATACAGTAACATTTTTGAAAGATCTTCAAATGTAACTACCTTCTCTGGCTAAATAGAGAGCCCCTCCCTCAAATCAGCTGAAAAGTTTTTATGAACCCCTTATGGTATATTTAGATTTGTGACAGGTTTTTGTTGGCAAGGATGTGGAGAAAGGGGAACACTTTTGCACTGTTGGTGGGAATGCAAACTGATGCAGCCACTTGGGAAAACAGTATAGAGGTTCCTCAAAAATTTAAAAATAGAACTACCCTACAACCCAGCAATGGCACTACTAGGTATTTATCCAAAAGATACAAAAATGCTGATTTGGAGGGGCACTTGCACCCCAATGTTTATAGCAGCTCTATCAATAATAGGAAAATTATGGAAAGAGTCCAAATGTCCATTGACTGATGAATGGATAAAGAAGATGTGATGTGTATATGTTCAATGGAATATTATTTGGCAATCAAAAAGAATAAAATCTGGCCATTTGCAACAACATGGATGGAACTAGAGTATATTATGCTAAGCCTAATAAGTCAGAGAAAGTAAATGATGAATCACTAAATTCTANATATTTAGATTTGTGACAGGTTTTTGTTGGCAAGGATGTGGAGAAAGGGGAACACTTTTGCACTGTTGGTGGGAATGCAAACTGATGCAGCCACTTGGGAAAACAGTATAGAGGTTCCTCAAAAATTTAAAAATAGAACTACCCTACAACCCAGCAATGGCACTACTAGGTATTTATCCAAAAGATACAAAAATGCTGATTTGGAGGGGCACTTGCACCCCAATGTTTATAGCAGCTCTATCAATAATAGGAAAATTATGGAAAGAGTCCAAATGTCCATTGACTGATGAATGGATAAAGAAGATGTGATGTGTATATGTTCAATGGAATATTATTTGGCAATCAAAAAGAATAAAATCTGGCCATTTGCAACAACATGGATGGAACTAGAGTATATTATGCTAAGCCTAATAAGTCAGAGAAAGTAAATGATGAATCACTAAATTCTATTCCTGAAATCATTATTACACTAGTGGCTAACTAACCTGAATTTAAATAAAATTTAAAAATTAAAAAACAAAATTTTGTAGTAGGTTTGTACCCTGGGAGGAACCAATGTGAATCACACATTGACAATTGCCAATCATTTAAATATTTTTCTTTCTTCAATTCCTATAACATCCTATGAGGAAGATATTATTAACCAAATTTTTAGATGAAGAACTTAATTCTAGAAGTTAAGAACATTTCCAAACTTGACTCTCAACCAGAAGAACATTCGATCTAGATGTCATATGGTTCCCAAACTTGAAGTTTTTCTATCCAGATGGACAGCCTCCCTGGAAGGAAGGGAGAAGCTTAGCCTCCAGGTCCTGAAACCTGAAGAAAACAAATAAACTATCTCCTCTTAGAAATCCCTATTTATAGGCAGGATGAAAGTTCATAAACCAAAGCAATATTCCAGAATGCCTTCCAAGAGTCCAATAACTGTAAGGCAAAACAGATAAAACTTTAAACTATCATCCACCCTATCCAGAGAGGCAGTGAATGCAGACAGAGACCAATCCAAATAAATAGCAAAATCTCTCACTCACTACCACCATCTATCCATCTTTCTCCCTCTCTCTCTCTCTCTCTCTCTTTCCTCAGTTCACTCTCAGTAAGGCCTCGGTTTGTTACATTTCAAATATGAGTCCACCAGACAGAACCTCTATCCCTCTTCCTTGGTGCTGAACATATTACTAAGACAGGCAATGTGAGACAGCAGTAACAACCATGATCTTGCATCAGGGGAAATTTCTTTCTCGCAGGAGCTTGTGATTGACTTAAAACCTGCCAGCTGTGATAACCTCTGGCATTCCTACTTGCACTGGACTGTCTGAGACTTTTCTCTCAGCGCTTTTAATACAATAGCTCTTTATTGGCATGTTCTTTAGTACTGCTTCCCTTTTAAGTTGTGAGTTTCATTTAACTGTAAGTTCAATTTTGATGAAACAGAATTTTCAGAAACCTCTCAGCAATTAAAAACTTTTTAAAAAAATCAATGAACATAGCTCTGTATGGATTTCATCACTCCTGATCATGTGGGCACTATTTTTAAGGACAAGCTCTAGAGAAATAATGCACTCAACTGAAGCAGCCTAGAGATAGACTATGATTTTCTTTTCAATGTTTCTACAGAACCCTTCTTTTTCCCAAAGAAATCAGGAAAATCTTTAAATTTTTGCCTTTACATCCATGTTAGTAGTTAATTATAGCAAATGTAGCAGTGGATAAGAGACCTTTTTTAGTAGCTGGAGGTTGACCCTTTTATATATTGCACACATTGAATAGAAGAAAGTCCTTTTTGTGCAATTAGAAATAGGTCAATTTTTCATTTCAAAAGTTTTTATTTTCTTTTTATCAAAACAGTAAAGGTAAAAGCTCAATCCTTAATTGTGCTTTGTACTTTTTTCTGCTTTCCAGTGAGACCACTGGAGCTGGACTTAAAACAGGACACAGGCCTCTCAAGTCATACCCAGAACCATCTCAGGGTGGTCAGCACACGGACCCCACTTTTATTCCTAGCCATGCATCACAACCTCTCTAGAGCTGCTATTTGAAGACAGAAACGAAAGGCTGGTGTATACAAATAGAAGAAAAAAACAGGAAGGTTGTGTTTTTCCATTGATGATTTAGGTTCATTTTAGCTATGTAAATTCATTTCAGTTATGTAAATTCAGAGTCCAGTCATGAACGACTGATTAGATAGGGTCTCATTGTAAACTTAGTGCCATCTTAAAAGTCATTGTCATCAATTTTGGGTTCGGTACAATTTTGGTGAAAACTCCATTGTACACTTTTATCACTGTACATGTATTTTTTCTTTTATCCCAAATAAACCAATATGTAAATTTAATCCAATAAACTGTTTTCTCTACTTTGATTTTTTTTAGTGTTATGTTTCTAATCCTTCAAACTTTTACATGTTCTATGGAATAGTTACATTTCAGCTTAATTAGAGGAGGGGGAGGAGAGGAATGTGAAGAGAAATGTTAAAATGAAAAATAGGAAGAAACGTGAGTAACTTGACAGTAACCATGACTTATCTACCAATGGCTGCTCAATGTCTAAAGTTCACCTCTATGTTAGCTTCTGATATAGAGGGATAGAAGACTTTATTACTGGAAAAGTTTAGGGAAAAGATCCACAAATAAAGAAATTGATAATTGGAAAGTCCTAATTTCCAAAACATACTAGAGAATCCTTTCAAGGAGGAGGAGGGAGAGGAAGAGAGAGACATAAAGAGACTTTGTATTGATTAAGACCCTCCTCCTTGGCTTAACACCTTTGCATCCACATCCTTGCCTTGGAGTTCAATTCCTGAGGTTTACTTCTTAATGTGTCATTTCAGGTTAACTATAATCACCTATCAAACTTCTCTGTCTTCCCCTATTCACCCTTTCAGAGTCAGACTGTTATCTCTGTTTATTAGTATTAAGCCCAATACCTCCCTCACTTTCTTAAATGAGATATGGCTTGGACCAAGCTTAAATGAGATATGGCTTGGACTAAGAAAGGTGGGCTGGAGAGGCCTCATATATCTCCCCTTCAAGAGTAGAATAATAGGGCAATGTCACAGTACTATAAAAAACTATAGAGGTGTCATGGCTGTTATTCCTGTTCTTAAAAGTAACACCAATACTATTATCCCACAGGAAAAGCTACAATGGTGGGAAGGTCATGCCAGAATAAGGTAAGTTAAAGCCTTAGAAGGCTTTAGGACTTGGAAGAAGATAATTGAGGGCAGAAAGAACCACCATAGAAGCAGCCGTTTATTCTTTTATTGATGAAATTATTTCTATTTCTCAAAAGCCACTAATATATTCTAATCTTCTAGTTGAGATATATTTAATATATTTATTTTTAATAATTTCATCTAACAGATACATAGATGCCTTCTAAGGACACTCATGTACGAAATTATATAAATGTATCTATATAAATAATATTATACGTATATTTCCATTTGTATATGTACTCAACTCCTTGAAACTAAAACCAATTTAGAGATGAAAATAGTTGCATGATGTGAGGGAAAGGTTTGGGAACCATTAATAAAGAAAAGATGCCTACTCCACTCATTTCCAAAGAAATTAAAAATGCACCCTGTGGGGTAATCATCAAAGAATTTAGATATGCTAGAGATAAGTGCAGAAGAGCCCATCAGAGGAATCAAAGACATGAGAGAGAAAGCCTGTGGGAATGTGCCTTGGATACCAAGGACAACTCCTTTTTCACTGAGTCCTGTGGCTTCTCATGTCCTCAGTAAAATGTGCACACTGGTTTCCAGTCATCAGAGTAGTAAGAGAAATGAAGACTGTTTTCCACAAAGGAAATTGATGAATCAACTGATGAATTAAAGTGTGGCTATAAACTCTTCTCTGTTTCAGAGTCTATAACTGTTTCCTTCAACTTTAATATTTGGATTGTGTGCATGCTTATTCCCTATGGAGACATGACCGTGGGGTAACATTTCATTTTATGATCATGATGTTTAGGTATGTTTATAATGCTTCTAGACTGTGTTAAGGCAGAAATGCTAATTCTCAGCTTATAAACTGATTTGTAGAGATTTGAGTCATTTCAACTAAAATGTAATTGGGTCATCTGAGGTCTTCATAGATACCACCATGGAGCTCCTGGGTAGTACAGAGTAATCATGCTCCCTGGTTGTGCTTTCATTCTGTGAATGTAATGATAGATTTACTTATTTCAAAAACATGGTGCTTTAAGTTCCTCATATAACATATGCAAACTAGACTGAAATGGTTATTTAGAAGGGCCTTTAAGTTTTAAAAATATTCTTATGTTTTCCTATAACTTGACACTAGAAAAGTTATGACTGTAAGAATTGTAAGTAACCAGAATAGGGCATTAATGGATGCCATAGAAACACTTATGAAGCTTTCAAAGAAAAAATATATTTCTTTCTAAGACAGGTTTAAAATGCAATTCAGAATGGAAGGTGAGAGATTGGTGATTTTTATATGCACAGGACAATGTCTATGACTACACAATGTGTCTAGCTTTGGGGAATCTCATTTGAATATTTCTTTGGCCATTTCTCTATTGAGTGTATTGTTGAGTGTACAATTCTCTTATGTTTGGTTAAAAAGAAATCCAGATGTGCTAAAGCAAGAAACTATCCAACTACAGCCATGTGCTTTGGGGAGTGGGAGGAGTTTTCTAATTCTTTACCTATTAGAAAAGCTTTTGCTAGATTTCATATTTACTTATTAAAATTTGGGTTGTTCTTCTGGGGGTTACTATGGGTTCATGATTAAACACATCATTGAGTACCTGGTAAAGTAAGGGAATTTCAATAAATGCCTCACCACTCAGTCGGAGGTTCATCTGGGGCATGACCCCTAGGTGGCACCATCAGATGTACAGTACAGTCAACATGTGTTTTGGGGTCTTTTCACTGCAGCTCCTGACAATGCCAAAGACATAACAATATCAGCTGTCCACCTAATAATATAGTATTGCTTTGGTTTCGTACATTAGTCATTGCAAATTTAAAACTCTGTGTGTGTATAAAGAGTATTTTTCTGCTTCAAAATACCTTTCCTATAAGAAGAAACAGAAAACAAGGTCCTATAGTCCCCATTTTTCCAAGCCACTGACCCTCTCTAAAGACAATTTTCAGTCTTCCTGCCTTCATCCTGTTCCCCCAACTCAGAAGGTAGAGTTTGAGTTGTCATTGGGCACAGCAGCTCTTCATACATTTAGAAGAGGTACAGTCACATTGAGGTCAAGATAACTGGAGGCATGGTCCAGTCGTGACCCTTTAAGACCCTTTTTACTCATTCACTTATTCAAAAAGTACTTTTGAGCATTTCTGATATACCATGTATCGCCATGGGGAGGCCAACCTTCGTTTATTCATTTAACAAACAGCCATATTTACTTAGTGCCAGACACTATCCAAGATGCTCAGGATACAGCTGTTAACAAAATCCCTGCCCTTCTGAAATATATATTTTAGCCAGAAGAGATAGATAATAAAATAAATAAGTAAAACATATAGAATGTTAGATGGTAATGGATGAAGAAAAATAAAGCAAGAAAAGGCTGCAGAGAGTTCTGGAGATGGGCTTGAAAATGTGCTAGGATAGTCAGGAAGGTCTCAGTAAAAAGATATTTAAGAAAAGATCAGAAGGATAAAGATGGGAACTGTGAGAATTCCTAAGAAAAAAGCATTCTGAGGCAAAGGGAACAGCCAGTACTAAGTCTCTGAGGAGGCTGGCTGTATTTTCAAGAAATTGTGAGGAGACCATGTGGCTGGACTGAGTGAGTAAGGACCAGAACAGGGAAGCATGACATCAGAGCGGTATCAGTGGGCCAGGGAGGTGAAGGCCCATTGGCTGGAATGGTAACTGACATTTACTGCAAGGATTTGATCAGAAGTGTAACATAATTTTAACTGCCTTTTATGGAACCCAATTTGGCTTCTGTGTTAAGAACAGATTAAAGAGAAGCAAAGGTAGAAGCAGAGAAATTTGGCAAAACATGATGGTTGTCCAACCAGAGATGTGTCATGGAGGTGATATGAAGTGGTCTATTTATGGATATAGTTTGATGAGTTGATAAGAGTGATGGTGAATTATTTGTACAGTATGAGAAAAGGTCAGGAGTGAAGAATGACTCCAGGTGTTGGTACTAAGCAACTGAAAGGAGTTATTCTTTCATTCACTCAGCAAATATTTAATGAGCTCTTGCTATCCACTAAACACTGTCTGGACATTTGAAACACGTCAGTGGATAAAGCAGAGTCTTGCTCTCAAAGAAATTATACTATAAATAGGGAAAATAGAAAACAAACTACTGCCTTATGAAATGTACAAATTACCGGGTATGTCAGAAGGTAATATTTTATATGGGAAAAATAGAAGAAGAATGGAAGTCACAGGAATAAAAAGGAAATACAGTCAGCAATATTCTAGTAGTGCTGCACGGTGACAGATGGTAGCTACATTTGTAGTGAGCACAGCATAACATACAGAGAAGTTGAATCACTACCTTATACATCTAAAATTAAAGTAACACTGTGTGTCAACTATACTCAAATAAAAAAAATAAAATAGTTCAAAATAAATTTTAAAAAATAAAAGAGGGGCACCTGGGTGATTCAGTTGGTTGAGCCTCTGACACAGCTTGAGCTCAGGTCAGGATCTCTCAGTTCATGAATTGGAGCCTGCATCGGGCTGTGTGCTGACAGCTTGGAGCCTGAAGCCTGCTTCAGATTCTCTCTCTCTCTCTCTCTCTCTCTCTCTCTCTCTGCTCCTCCCCTGATCACAATCTGTCTGTCTCTCTCTCAAAAATAAACAGACACTTTAAAAATTGTTTATAAAATAATAAATAAAGGAATAAAGGAAATAGTGGGAATAATGAGGGGTGCCTGGGGGGTGACAAGATGTGACAGAAATAGAGTGATGGGGTGTCTGGGTGGCTCAGTCAGTTAAGTGTCCCACACTTGATTTTAGCTCAGGTCATGATCTCATGTTTTGTGAGATAGAGCCTTGCATAGAGTTTTGTGCTGACAGAATGGAGCTTGCTTGGGATTGTCCCTCTCCTTCTCTTGCTGCCCTTCCCCTGTCCCTCTCAATCAATCAATCAATCAATCAATCAATAAGCAGTGAGGACAGTTTTCATCCAATAGTAAAAATTTGAACAAAATTGAAACAAGGAGGTGTGTTATCAAGAGAAAGAGTATTCCAAACAGAGGGAAGATCAAGTGCAAAGGCCTGAAGGCAGGAGCATGATTGATATATACAAGGAACAGTTAGGAAGCCAGTGTGACAGGAGTGAGGTGAACGAGGGAGACAGTGGATATGGGTATCAAAGATAACGTGGGTCTAGATAATGTGAGCCACACGGGTCATTGTAAGTACTTTGGTTTTTACTTTGATTGAAATAGGGACCATGCTAAGTTCCAAAAATAAATTTGACATGATCTGACTTAAGATTCATTAGGATTGCTCTTGTTGTTGTATTAAAACCAGATTGTGACTATAGGGAGACAATTCAGACTATAGCCAGGCTGTTATTTGGCAGTAGTGGCTCAACCAAGAATGTGGGCAAGGAGTTAGTGCAAAATGTTCAGATTTTGGATGTATTTTGAAAGTAAATGTCTTAGGATTTCCTGATGAATTGGATATATGATATGAGAAAAAGAGAGTCACTTAAGATGATTCCAAGTTTTTGTTTGTTTGTTTTTTGGCCTAAGCAATTGGAAGAATGGAGTTGTCATTACATGAGGTGGAAAAACTTGCACATGAGACACTAAGTTTAAGATGTTTGTTAAATGTCCAGGTGAACATGCTGAGTGGCAGCTGGCTATATGGGTCTGGAGGTAGAGAGGGAGATTTAAGATGGCATTATAAATGTGGGAGTTATCTTTTTACAGAAGTACTTTAAGGCTATGAGCCTAGATAAGATCACCAAGAGGACTTAGTCTTTACTGCATATAAAAAAAGAGGATCTTGCACAATTTTGGAATATTCCAACATTAAAAGGTTGAAGAGGAAAAGATTTACCTTCATGAGGGACTAAGAAGTTTCAATCAGGGAGGTAAGGTGAAAACCAGTTCAATGTGGTATCTTAAGGGCTAAGTATTAAAAGAAGTATAAGAAGAAAGGAATCAACAATATCAAATAAGGTAGTAAGATGAAGACTGAAAATTGACTAGCAGATATAGTAAAATCATCGGTGACCTTGGCAGAAGAAATTTCTGTGGAGTGGTGAAGGTGAAGAGCTGGTAGGAAAGAGTTTAAGAGGTAATGAGAAGATAAAAGCCAGAGACAATGTGATTTGGAGGAGTTTTGCTGTAAAGCAGGGCAATGAAAAGGGGCGGTAGTAATGAGGGAATGAAATGGCATGGAGAAGCCTTTTTTATGAAGGGAAAAAAGGGGCACCTTGATGGTTCAGTTGGTTAAAATCTGACTCTTGATTTTGGCTCAGGTCATGATGTCTCCACTGTGGGATCAAACCCTGCATTGGGTTCTGTGCTAGGCATGGAGCCTGCTTAAGATTCTCTCCCTCTCTCACTCTCTGCCCCTTCCCCACTTGAACTCTCACTCTTGCTCCCAAAAAATTAAAAAAATAAATTAATTAAAAGTTTTTTAAAGATGGGAAAAGGGGATCTTGTTTGTATGATAATATGAATGATCCACTAGACAGTGGAACATTGTTAGTATAAGAAAAGATAGGATTCCTGCAACAATGTCCTGATTTGGGCCAAAGGGGAGAGGATCTGGCACACAAGTGAAAGGGTTTGCTTCAGATAGGAGTCTGGATAGTACATTTCAGGTAACCGGCAATAAAGCAAAGGATGTTGGTAGGAATGCTGATAGGTGGTGAGAGGATGGTAGTGGGACCCTATGAAAGTTCTTTTTAAATTGTTTCAATTTTCTTAGTGAAACACGGTCACCAGCTGAGAGTGAGGCTAGGAGAGGAAATATTTGGGAATTTGAAGAGAGAGGAATGAGATTTAAAGAAGCCATCTAAGTCATGTGAGAGCATTATGATGAACTCTTAGCATTTATGTCCCACTTAGAATTCATTTATGAATTTATAGTGAGTCATCAGGGTTGTGTGGTGGCTATTTAGATTTAATCAAGGCCAAAGTTTCAACAAGTGAGAAGAAAGCAAGAGAGGAGCAAAGAAGGATACATGCAAGGAATTGTCTGTAATGACTGAACATGGGATTTAAGCCAGATAAGGAGCGGAAGAAGACATCAAAGTGATGAAGGACAGTAAAAAGTGGTTGATAACTTGTGGACTGAAGGATTGTTTTAACTGGGGCACTATATGTAGTGATTTCTAGAGGCTGAAGAATTGGTCATAGAGTGGGGGGCAGGAAATTGAGACGGTGAAGGAACTGCAGTTATTGGTAATGTCAAGACCTCAGTTGTGATTTTGACAGTGGATACAGTTGCCACTGTCCAAGACATGTGGGAGACTATGGAAGGGCCAAGATATGGGAAAGATGATCAGGAGGTTTACCTTGGACACACTGATTTTGATATATCTATTAGAAACCCCAAAGATGATATAAGCCTGGGCGTCAGGGAGAAGTTATAAATCCAGAAGTAATCAACCTACAGACAGTACATGAAGTTATGACACTGGATGAGCTCACAGAAACCTATTGCTATAAAATGAATGTACTATCTGTCCTTACCTATGTAGTATGGCGTTCAGACTGCCTTAGAGTCAGAGTGCCCAAGTTCAAATCCAGACTACATGTCTTCCTACCTGTAGCACCTTGGGCCCATTTTTAACATTATTTTGGCACAATGAGATAGTACCTGTCTTGCTGGGGGGGTTGTAAGAAATGAATAAGGTAATCCATGTATATCACTTAGCATATTACATGGCACAGAGTGAGCTCTTACAAAACATTAGGTAATATGATTACAGCCAGGGTATGGACAAGATTCAGGGAAATATGGAATAAGACCACTGCATCTCCTAGGTAAGGTAGAAAAGTTCCAATGAATGAGATTGTATTTAAGGTGAGTCTTGGAGACTATATTTAAGGAGTTTTCCAGAATGGCATGACTGAGGGAGATGGAAAGAATAGGCTCAGAAGAAACAGAAAAAATAACAAGTGTCAACTTGTAGAGCAGTGTGATGAAAGTTCTAGAGTTCATAGGGCAGACATAAATTAATCTGTGTCTTGCACACATAAACACACCTCTGTTTGAGGAACCAAAAGCTATCTAAGGAGAAATATTCTCTAAATGCTCCAATCTTGGACAATTTACTTCCTTGAAACAGGTTGCTGTGGGAAGATATGTTTTAGTAGTCTGATAAGAAAATTACACTTAGATCTCTTAATACTACTACAAATTATGTATTCTTATTCAGATCATGATGCTCCTTCTGTCACTTTTCAATCCTTTATATAACTCTGTCTATAGACATATAGATATATTTTATCCTATGACACTTAATAGTACAATTTTCATGGTATGGAACAGACTTAAATAGCAGAAAGTGGAATTCTGGGCCACCTGTGCATCAAAAATCAGAATTACTAAAATGACCTATTTTTCACATCTGAGCCCATTAATGGAAGATGTTTCACATGAATATTACACATGCCTGTCTCTCCGGTACTTATTGACATTTAATGAATAAAGGAAATTAAACTTTTTAATTGTGAAGCTCTCCTGAGACTACTGGGCACAAAAGTCTATCTATAGTGTTCATTTACTTCTATTTCTCCACAGGTCAGAGACTGGAGGTAAAAATAAACACTCTGCAATGGGTAGGAAAAGTTGCCATTGCCAAAATTCTCTGCAAGTCATTTTGGAAACCTCAGTATAAAATACTTAAAGAGGGCTTTCGGTACTTCCCTGGTTGACAGTGAATGCCACATATATTTGGAGAGCGTTTTGTTTTTGCTTTTACACCTCTTGTCAATAAAATGAGTATGTAGGGCACCTGGGTGGCTCAGTTGGTTTAACATCCAAATTCAGCTCAGATCATGATCTCGAGGTTCATGAGTTTGAGCCCCACGTAGGGCTAGCTGCTGTCCTCCTGTGAGGCCAGAGCCCGCTTTGGATCCTCTTTCCCCTCTCTCTCTGCCCCTCCCCCACTCGTGCTCTCTCCCAAATAATTACAAAGAATAATAATAAGAATAATAATAAAATGAGTATGTAATAAGCACAGAAAGTGCAAGGGTTGGAAGACCAGCCAAGGAATCAGTCAGATCTAGACTAACACTAAGGCCCCCGAGGCAGGAGTTCTTAGAGGTCCCCCTCCTGCCTTACACCCCTTTCTTCACTGGTCTTGAGGCGATTACAGGCAAAGGCGAGCTTGTCATAAGGTAGAGGCAGACACAAAACTATTAGCAGCCCTTGGCTCCACAGATTGAACCTGGGGCTTAGAAGCGCCCTGAAAGCCCAGACAGGGGGCAGACTTCTAACGCAGGATTCTGAAATGAGGGAACAGGTTGGGGAGAAGGGATGGTCCTACTGAAGGCACACCCGGCTGAAGAGCCCCACAGAATGCTCCTGAGCCACTGGGGAGATGCAGCAGCACAGACAGGGTGACCCCGATCGACTCTGGGCGACTTTATCTGATCTCATGGACTGTTGTGCCATTCATAAAAATGGAGGTGGTAAAATCTGCCTGACCTATGTTCTGAGGAACGTTGTGAGAATAAATGTGTTAATATAAACTTGTAAATGCGGAGCCTTTTTCAGGAACTATGCTACATGAATTTGAGGAATGAATAGAGTTAATTATTATTGTAAATTGAGTTACAGTCACTAAAAAGATTGCAATCATTTGGCAGTTAATCTTTATCTTGTGCAAAGCAGCAAGAAGCTCTCCTTTTCCAAGGGGTAATAATGGCCTTTGGTCAATGACATAACACTTTTTATTTCATTTTGTGTATTAAGAGAAGCTTAAGAACAATATTTAAATGTGTGAATTGAATAATCAAATAAACAAGTTACACAAAAATGGTTTGTAAGCTAAAAAGCACTGTGTTCAACATAGTATTGTTTAGTACTATTTAAATCATTTTTCTTTTTTTTATTTTTTTTTAATGGTTTTTATTTATTTCTAGGAGACAGAGAGACAGCATGAGCAGGGAAGGGTCAGAGAGGGAGGGAGTCACAGACTGAAACAGGCTCCAGGCTCTGAGCTGACAGTCAGCACAGAGCCCGACGCGGGGCTCGAACCCACGAACCGCGAGATCATGACCTAAGCGAAAGTCGGACGCTTAACCGACTGAGCCACCCAGGCGCCCCTTAAATCATTTTTCTACCTCTGAAATAATTTAAGTATATAAAGAATAATGTGAAAACCTAAGAATGGAATTATAGCACATATCTGTTTAAGAAATGATACAAAATTATGGGGCACCTGGGTGGCTCAGTCAGTTGAGTGTCCAACTTTGCCTCAGGTCATGATCTCAAGGTTCATGGGTTCAAGCCCCTCATAGAGCCTGGAGCCTGCTTCATAGTCTATGTCTCCCTCTCTCTCTGTCCCTCTACTGCTTATGCTCTTTCTCTCAAAAATAAATAAATGTTAAAAAAAATTCAAAATTAAATTTTAAAAGTGTTTTTTAAAATTCTGTTGTATATGAATATATTTTCAAAGCATTCATTTAAGCCAACATAATTTTAACCTAGTCTTTATTTTATTCACATTCAAAGGTGTTCCACATTTTGATTCCAAATACATTTCATTTGCCAGAAAAGTTCATTTATGTCCTTAGGTCACAGGCAAGAAGCACCTGGGTGAGAGCCGCCATCTCTGATCACCACAGGGTAAAGGACAGCTCTGTTTCCCTCAGCGCATTTCACCCAGGCTAAGTTGAAAACTCAAAAGCAAGCCTGGAAGATTGCAATAGCACAAACTTTCAGTTGTCTCAGAAACTGTTTGCCTTTAATAGGCCACAAAAATCACTCCATGTCCTTGAAAACACTACCCTGAGTGGGTTCTGGAAGGATGCTTAGGACCCAATAATCCAGAGACTGTGCCCTTGTTGCCAAGCCGCTCTATGCCAAAATAGGCTAAAGTTGTCTCCCTGCCAGTGCTGAGGTAAATTTCCCTCCAGCCTAAAAGCCTTCCCCAAGTGCAATGATCTTGGCAGTGGGGCAAGGTGAACTTCCCAAAGTCAGAGCAGCAGGAACCGATCCAAAGGATGAGCCTGTTGTTGGGGAAAATGCGACTTGGGCTCATTGTGTAGTATTGGATGATTTCCATAAGCAACCAGGACAACATCTCAGGGAGCGGGGACGCCCTGAGGTGAGGAGGCTACTGCTGCAGTCACCAGCCACGACTCTTGGATCAGTGAGCCCTTGGGGCACTTAGCAAATGCTCCCATGTTTTGGTCTAGCCTAACCCTGGTGACCTCTGGGATGGAACAAGGCCTTAAACAGGAGTGGGGAATTTCCACTCCAAAGCGCAATCAGGTCCTGGTGAGATTGCTGCAGACCCCCTCTAATAACACTCTCTGAAAATACCAGGGTCAACTGCAGAAGCCCTAGCAGGGATAAGCTAGTTTCAATCCAGTCTGGCATAGCCCTCTACCTTTAGCTAGGTGAATGCCCAACCTACTAAAGACCTGGAAGATCTCTAGACTCCAATTCTATAATCTTCCTGAGAGATCCATTATGTTTTCCTTTCTGGCGGTCAGAAAGGACTAGTTTATTTCTAAGAGAAAAATCACCTGCTTGTTGAAGTCGAAATGTCTTTATTTTATTTGTCACTGACAAGAGAAGGTATTTATGGTTACTCACAAATTAGAAGCCTTCGTATATTAAAAAGTAACCCTTTACCCCTTTCTTCCCTTTGAAAAACAAAACAATAAAACAAAATGGATAAATGAAAAAAAAATATTTACTTTGACCTTTCTTTATGAGACCTACTTTCCATTCCTCTAATCCTTGTCAGGAAAGAAAAGGATTATATAAGTTAACCATGTTTTCAAAACACTGTTTGGCACTCTAGCCCTTTCTTGGAAACTTTTGATGCATATTAACAAATTAAAGGCTCTAAAGACACCAGGGAGACATACGTTAATTGGTGTGCAAATGCAACACCACTAACAGAAAAACAGCAAACCCTCAAAACATACATTTTAATAATGTTTAACAGCGTCACTTAGTATACAAAGAATAGTGAGACATGCCTAGGGGTTATCAGATTGGTAAAGCAATATGCCAGGACACAGTATCTGCTGGAAACCTGCTGATTGAAAGGCAAAATTGATGGGCGATTTCAGAATCAATCTGCCCAGAATCTTGACAATATTTTTAAATATTGGATATCTTTCTCTCAGGCAGCAAGCAAACTTGATAATATTGTACAGAAATTCTTCTGGGAGCAAGAACCTTCATTTATTCTTTCCCGAATTTATTTTTATTAAAGTTCAGCTCTGTTTCAGTATGGTAGCTATTATTTCTTACATAAAACTTTATGCACACATGGAGCTCAGCTGATATTTTCAAACTATTAAATCAGTGTGGGGGTTGCTCCCCCCCATAAACTGGATTCTCCTGAGCTCTTCTGCCACTAGTGCCCAATAAAATGAGGAAGTTGGATGCCTTCTCATTAAAAGGTGGAAAGGATGTCTGGGAACATCCACAAAAGCAAAGAAAGAGGTAGAAACTCACTTCTACCACTCACACTGAACTCTGATTCTTACAGATGGAAAAAGAGAGAGAGGTTAAGTTTTAGACTGATGGCCCCACCTCTCCAGCCTTGAGAGAGAAGATCTGTAGGTAGCATGGAGGGGGACTCAAACCAGAGATGCTCTAAGGGAGCCTCCGGAAAGAGACCCTCACAGGGCCCACCTGCAGTATGGGTGAGCCTCTGGGGTGGGCACAGGCAGGGGACAAGTGGCAACACAGTGGGTTTAAGCACAGGGAGCCCTGCCAGCTCTCAGCACACCCTTTCCTCCTCCGTAGGTTAGAAGGACTCCTGGATTTCCCTAGTGAGTGGCTCAGAAGCACCCAGAAACCACTGGGGTCCCGGGGGGGGACCTTGACAGAGGGAACTGTGGTGGTGGGCATAAAGTGAGCACATAGACAAGGAAGGGCTCCATCTCTAGGCAGGGCCCAGACAAAAGGCACAGCAGTGCTGAGCCATCCTGCTGTGAAGGCCTGGGACAGAGTAAGCGGAGTGTGCAGGGGAGTCCTGATGGAGCCAGAACTGATCGGATGGTCACCAGGCCAGCACCAGATGCCAGGGATGCCACAGAGCAGGCAGACAAGGGACGTGGTGCGGAAGCCCGGTGAGAGAGAAAAGTACAAGGGCCGCAGATGTGCCCTGAGCATGCCCTGTCTCCCACCCTATCTTTTCCAGAACCATGAGGCCACACATTGAGTTCTCTACCAAAAGCCATCTTAGGGGGAAAGAGAGAGGACAGGAGCAAATCTGAAAACTGAGCTTTAAAACAAACGATTGAGTCACCTAAAGGGAGTGTTTATTTTTATTTAGACAGCTGAGTTTAGCCAGTTGGATAAATTTAGTGTGTCCCTCCATGTCTGTCACCCCTCTGCTGCCTCGTGGAGGAGAATTCATTAGGAGGTTCAGTGATCTGTGGGAAATAAAGAAGCTCCATTTTCTATGCCCATTTTATGTAGAGTATATAGGTTTATCAGTCCACTACACACAGGGATGCTAAAATGGAAAGTGAAACCATTGGCCTAAAAATCTGCTTCACGTGATGAGGCTGAAAGACACATCCAGCTGTGAACCTTTTCCAGTTAAAGTTTGTAGGAGATGCTCAGGGAGTGAAGAAAGCAGGGCTTTAACCAGACAGACTTGGGCTCATGCCTGGACATCTTACCTGTCCAGCCTCTTGAGACTCAACTTACTCTTCTTAGTTCACTACACAGAGATGCAGCTTACTATAAAGTAGGAATAGTAATTTGTTTTCAGAATGAACAGACATTGCATGAAGTATTTGGCACTTTGAAAAAATCTCAAAAATATAGAGTTCACAGGTTGGATTTCCAATGCCAGGAATTTTAGAATGTCCTCTGAGCACTCTGACATGGGCTGAATTGACTAATTACCTTACCCTTTTGGTGGGCAGGCGTTACTATTTCGGAAAGGCAATAACGTTTTTGTTTCTTTTTCCATGTGTAAGGGTCCTTTAAAATCACCTCTAATTTGCCATTCCAATATAGGTATTTTAGTATTAAATGATTTAGTTATATGCTTTTTAACTCATAGTGAATTGAACAGGATCTTCAAGCCCCAGGAAGACAATGGGAAGCTAAATATCATAGTATTTGGGGGTTATAGATATACAGATATATGTTTTAACATATCACCTATTCTAGCCTCAACTTCAGTTTTTTTTTTTTAACTGGAAAATAAAAGTTGGCAGATTTGGAGCTTCAAAGATATCCAAATGCATTTAGTATTTACTTCACATTTATCTTTCATGTTGGAAGCAACACATTGTTGCTCTCCAGGAGCCCTGATACTGATGGGAAATTAAGGTCACAGAGTAAAACTGTGAAGATAAAGAAAAAAGAACTTAAACTTCAGGGTTTCCAAGAAACACATAGAATGTGGAGACTCCAGACTTTGGACTAAAAAAAATATTCTCAAAGCTCAGGCCATCTGGAAGGATCTGCTTCCTCCTCTTCTCGTGAGGCCACTGTTCCCACCTTCCTTGGGGACATCCTCTTTAATCTTGCTTTTTTCTTCCCCCTTACCAAGTGCTATTTCCTTTAATCAACCAACAACACAGAGTTGACTACCATTCATCCATGGTTGTCAAGGAAAAGACTCTCCTGTCTATTGAAGAAAGACATCTATAAGGGAATTCGTATATTTTTATAGAAAATATTTTCAACCACTTTACGAGTTTTGAAAAAAATTCTTGTAAACATCAATTAAAAAGACATTTTTTACCTCATACTCATTGGCTATCACAAAATGCATGATTTCTAGTGGAAACTGGCCAGAAAATTTTACGCTGTAAGTTATCAGTAAGGAAACAGGAAACACAACATAGAGTGTTTTCCTCACGGGGATTACATCTCTGAGGCCTAGGCCTCTGCACATCAATATAGCCTCTATTTAGTAAATAGTGACATCCTGCAATGCATCTTGATATAACCTATTTTGTTGTCAGAAACTGGATATTATTTTAATGTAGACTCTTGTACTTTTATAACTCTAAGCCAAGATTATTATTTCCCTTACATAGGTTGACATTTCTATGAACGTGTTTTATCTGAACTTACCCCTGGAAGCTAATTATTGATTATCCCCTTTTAAAAAAATCATAACCAGAGAGAAAAAAAGTTAATCATCTCTATTTTACAATTTTTATTGTATTTATAAAACTGTTGGATAAAATCAAGCTACCAGAATTAGTAGTAGTTTATTAATATTGGAATTTAATAGCATGGCCCCCAGAATCTCAATTTCCTGGAATCTTGGGTGCAAGAACCCTAAGGGATAATTAAATATAGCTCCAACTACTATAGTAATTTTCAACTACTTCTTAATAGAGTGCAAACTCACAGTTGTTTGAAATAGCTTAACAGCAGGATATTTCCCTAATAACAATCAGGTAATGATCTTTAGCTCAGGGAGTTAACAAACGAATATTCAGACCAGACTGCAGATTGCAGGACTCTTCTAGACTTTTCTTTCTGCTACTTCTGCTTTCTTGGGTTCATCACCACTTAGGGTGATGTCCGTGGCCCCCCATCCAGCAATCCCACAACAGAGACTATTCATCCATTTCTTCCTTTAAAACACATATTTTTCTTAATTATGTGGCCAAAAACTCAAGTAGCCAGAAAATTTGGTGCTTTAAAAACCATGAGAGACTCTTGAATGCTGAGAACAAACTGAGGACTGATGGATGTGGGGGAGGAAAGGGGGAGATGGGCATGGAGGAGGGCACTTGTGGGGATGAGCGCTGGGTGTTATATGGAAAGCAACTTGACCATAAACTATTTGTAAAAAAAA
>NW_027531285.1:6279072-6447895 GCF_008692635.1 Crocuta crocuta | reverse complement strand
AAATAGTTTTATATTTTATATTTTTAAATCTAAGTAAAAAATTGAAAAGCACCAAGAATCTTAAAATAATTTTGAGGCAAATAGCTTTACTTGTGGAATGCTTATTCTAACTCAAATTATTCTATTTGGTTTTTGTTTGTTTTCTTTTGATTTTTCCTTCTGTTACCCAATGTATTTATGCTGGGCAAATCTGGTTTTTCGGTGTCTCACGTACAATTTAATTTCATCATTATCATTTTTAAATTTATTTGAGAGAGAGAGAGAGAAAGCATGTGAGTTGGGGAGAGGAGCAGAAGGGGAGAGAGAAAGAATCTCAAGTATGGAGCCTGACATAGGCCTTGATTCCATGACCCTGGGAACATGACCTGAGCCAAAATCAAGAGTCAAACATTCAACTGACTGAGCCACCCAGGAGCCCCTTATCATCATTTTTGAACTGATGAAAATATGTATGATAATCCTATTGCTAACTAATGAGACTAAGATATTGAGGTTTACCATTCTCTATATATAGGTTGATAATTTAATTTGATTTTCTGCCTAAGATTCCAAATTAAGCCTTATATATTTTTAAATTTAGACCATAACAAACAGAAATCACATCAAGTCAAATATGTAAATGTACTGAATAATTAAACAACTTTCTATCCACTTTTAAAGAGGCCACTATTACACATTGATTATGAGATTATATTGATTATGAGAATGGAAATTTATTATTTTATCAGGGTCCTTATCATTCATTGAGAGGCTATAGAGCATGATTTTTAAGAGCTGAGATTTAAAACAGTTCCTGGTTTAAATGCCAGTTCTACTGTTTGCTAGCTAGAGAATTATTTATCATCAAAGGGTCACTGCTCTCCCATAAAATATAAATAATGCTAGAGTCTACCTTCAAAGAGTGATAATAAGAATTAAATGAGATAGGGTGCCTGGGTGGCTCAGCTCATTAAGGATCTAACTTCAGCTCAGGCCACAGTCTTATGGTTTATGAATTTGAACCCCACATCAGGCTCTCTGCTATCAGAACAGAGTCTGCCTCAGATACTCAGTTCCCCCTACCCCCACGCTTCCCCTGCTCACGTGTACGTGCTCTCTCTCTCTCTCTCTCTCAAAAATAAACATTTGTAAAAGACAGATTTAAATGAGATAATGTGCATAAAGTGTTTCAGTCAACATCTAATAAAGAGAAAGAACTCAGTACACATTCTCTTACAGTATTACTCATTTTCCTTTAGTGCTAAAATAGACCACATCTGTGAATTTAGAGTATTTTGCTTTCTCTGGACTCTAATGCTAGAAAAGTCTTCCCATACCACTAACCATTCACTTAGCCAAACCACATTTTAAAGGCCCCTTATTATTCCATGTCATGGGAGAAAGGAACAAAAACTGATTAAGCTCAGACCTTGTTTTCAAGCAGTTTACTCTCTAAAAGAGGTACCACACAGGCACAAACCACTGATATGCAAAGTAAATGGTGGTAAATGCCATGAGCTGACACACTGTAGGACAGTGTTATGAAAGTGCTCCTATACGCAGAGCATCAGCCCTACTTGGGAAGTTCTTAGAAATGCAAATCCTCCAGCCTTACCCTAGTCCTAGAGAGTCAGAAACCCTGGAGTTGGGTGCAGTAATATGTATTGTCACAAGTCCTCCAGGTAATTCTGATGCATAGGAATATTGGGTACCCATAAGAAAAGGATGAGATCTTACCGTTTGTGACAATATGGATGGACCTAGAGAGTATCATGTTAAGTGAAATAAGTCAGATTGAAAGACAAATACCATCTGATTTCACTCATATGTGGAATCTAAAAATCAAATGAATAAACAAAAAGCAGAATCAGACCTATAAATACAGAGCTGGTTGCTAGAGAGAAGGGAATTGAAGGGATGGGCAAAAATGAGTGAATGGAAGTGGGAGATACAGGCTTCTAGTGAATAAGTCATGGGAATAAAAGGCAAAGTACAGGGAATACAGTCAGTGATACTGTAATAATTATATGGTGGGCAGACGGTAGCTACATTTGTGGTGAGCAGAGTATAATGCATAGAGATGTTGAAACATTATGTTATATGTCTATAATATAACATAATCAAATATACTCAAATTAAAAAAAAGTACACTGAGAAGTAGTGCTACAGGAAAACTTCCAGCTGAGGAGCTCAGGAAGGATGTGGAGGGGATGGCATTTGTAGGTGTGATTTAGACATGCAAATATGTGGAAAAGAATGAAAAGGAAAGAAAATAATTTATATGGGAAATATCAAGGTGTTCACTTTGGCTTAAACACTGGTTATACGAAGTGAAATAGTGGAGTTAGAAAAGCATGTCAAAGTCAAATTATAGAAGGTTTGGTTGTCACACTATGGTGGTTGGTCTGGGACCTCTTTTGCCTTGGTCTTCTGCAAGGACAGAGAAGGTTTTTAGAAGGGAGACTCATGATCAGATTAATTTAGCAACAATATATAGATGAGAGGAAGTTTGAAGACTAAACATTGTTAGAGTAGTGTTTTTGAGCTTTACAAATACATGAATTCAAGTGGGTTTGTGCTTAGACTCTCAGGATACCTGAAGTCTTGTGCCCGAATTATTTCAAAACTTCCCACTCTACAATAATATTATGAAGCACTTACTATGAGTCAGGCAAATGCTAAATGCTCTCCATGCTTTATCTCCTCTACCACACAACTACCTAGTGTCATGATCATCCTTATGTTATAAATGAGGAAACTGAAGGTTCACAAGGTTAGGCAAACTGAGCAAGTCTACACAAGTTCATGTACGGTAGAGTCCAAACTTGAACCCAGGTGGTCTGACTCTAGAAGCCATACTCATAATTAATATGCTATGCTAAATGGAGCCACACCTAACAGGAAGTACAATGCAATCTTATAAAATGTAAATAGATTTTCCTGAGAAAAAATATTAACAGAAGTAGATGGTGGTTGGAGTCTAGAAAAACAATCTCAGAAAGCCATGGTAAGTGGTTATGAACATGTTTTCAGGAACTGAAGGCAGACTTGAGTTTACTTTCCAATCAATTCTTATTAGCTATAATTACATACAAAGTCCCTAATACCTCTCAGAACCTTAGGATTTCTTCATCTGCAAAAGGAACTGTGATGAGATATTTTGTGTAAAATCATAGCCAAGACTATGACAAAAAGTAAGTGCTCAACGTATGAAAAAAAAGAAAAGAGGGAGAGAGAAGGAGACCTTCTAATTTTACCCACAACTAATGAAATTTTTGTGAACAGATTTCAAACAAGTGCTGTTGAATGTCCCTGCTTAAGAGTAAATTCACCTAAATGAAGTCAAATGATTAAACTAGAAGCAATGAATACAGAACTCAGAACTGGACCCACAAATATACAGCCAACTAATCTTTGACAAAGCAGGAAAGAGTATCCAATGGAAAAAGACAGCCTCTTTAACAGATAGNCGAGGTTTCAAGTCTTAGCATGCCTGATGTTAACTAACTCTAGCACCTTACTATGTTACTTAATAATAGTTATAATGCAGTTTTAGAAAGCTTTATCTGATCCCTGTGTTCCAGACTTGTGTCTAAGAATGAGATATGGTCACTGCCTCAACATCACAAGACCAAGATTTTTTTCCCCTGATAAAACATGTGGGTGGAAGGAGAGAAAGCTTTTAATAAGCCGCTCTAAATTATTTTGATTTTAAATTAAACTTATTTTAACTTTATTTTTTCAAAGAGACTCAAAAGAAGAACTTTGCTCAGTTAGCTTTTATGCTTCTTAGGTCTATTCAGATTTAGATCAGAAGGATAGGTGGGGGGCTGTAATACTTACCTAGTGGTGAGTTTTCTATTGGCAGTTCCTAGCTCAGGCTGGATCATTTTGCACCATCATCTCATTGACTATAAACAAATGTCAGCCTTTGTTCTGATGTTGACATTTTAGGAGACAGGGCTGTCTGAGCATCGGCCTAAGCAAATGGTCTTATCTTTTCATCATTACATCTTTTAAATGTGGCTATTTTTTCTTATTTTCCATTTTTAACAAGACGATTGTTCTTTTGGGCTCCTATATCTTTGTGGATGTCCTCTTTTCCTGTTTTTATTTATTTTTTTTAATGTTTTATTTATTTTTGAGACAGAGAGAGAGACAGAGCATAAGCCAGAGAGGGGCAGAGAGAGAGGGAGACACAGAATGTGAAGCAGACTCCAGGCTCTGAGCTGTCAGCACAGGGACACATGCAGGGCTTGAACTCTCACAAATGTGAGATCGTGACCTGAGCTGAAGTTGGATGCTTAACCAGCTGAGCCACCCCGGCACCCCTCTTCCTCTTTTTTAGATTTTACTAAGACAAATTGTTAAGCAAACAGAAAACCAAAAAGCTACATACAGAGGCAGTAAACAGTAAGATCAAAACAACAGCCAGAAAGGCCAACACATGGTGACCAATAGATTGGGCTTTAGAATTGGAGTTAGACAGATCTTGTTTTCAAACTTCCTTTCTGCTCCTATTGACCAGGACTTTGGGAAAGTTGTTTGTTCTGTGCCTCGGTTTCCCGATTTATCAAGTGGAGACAATCGGGATGTTGTGAAGAATGAACGAGATGTTCCATGCACAGCACTCGGTACTTTTTTTTAGCACAGAGTCAGCATACAATAGTGAGAGTTATTATTATGAAGTCCAGATAAGTCTAAAGTTGCCATTCTTTTTTTTATTCCCTTCCCTAAAGCACACAGTAAAAATGATCTCTCACTAAATGTCATAGGTAAGGACTCACTCATATGTCACACTTCAATACAAATTATAATATAGGACTGTGATGGCAACAAGGTGATCTGATAACTTCTCTGTCCAGTTTAATACTTTGAAACAAAAAAAATATACCTCCTTATCCTTAATAATGTGATATAAAGGATAGAAAAAGAATGGAACCGATTCATAGGGATGGCACTGATTCTCTGTTGATAAAATATAAGCTTTTGAGTTTTTTCTGTGGTAGTGGTGCACTCGCACAGTCCATACCCCTGGAATACCACCTCCTACCCTAACTGGTGGGGATCAAGAGGCTTATTGTACTCTGAATAGGCCCCTCATACAGTAAGCTTCCAGACTGTTTTCCAATGTGGAAGCAAAATCTTGCATTCCTAAAAGCAACATACAAGAGTCCACTTGCTTCACATTATTGAAGCATTTAGGATCATCAGATTTTTAATTTTAGCCATATCTAATAAGTGTGCTATGATCTCTCACTGTGGTTATAATTTCGATTTCCCTAATAATGACATTGCATATATTTTCATGTTTGTTGCTGGTTATATTTTAGAGTTCTTCTCATCGTTTCATCTTCTGGATATCAGTCCTTTTTATGGCATNCCATATCTAATAAGTGTGCTATGATCTCTCACTGTGGTTATAATTTGGATTTCCCTAATAATTAATGACATTGCATATATTTTCATGTTTGTTGCTGGTTATATTTTAGAGTTCTTCTCATCGTTTCATCTTCTGGATATCAGTCCTTTTTATGGCATGTGTTTAACGAGTATTTTCTTTCAATGTGTGGCTTGTTCTTATTAAAGATTTCACAAAGTAAAAGATATGATACTAACTTACCCTTTTTTCATTTTATGGTTCATATTTTTAAGTTCTATCTAATAATCTTTATAGTTAACTTTAGAGATCAAGTTTAAGACAAATGAAGGGCTCTACCACTCCCACAGGGAACTAAAGTACCATGTGATTTTTCATAAAGGTCTTCGGCATAGAGAATCGTAAAATCCTTTATGTGCTTTTCTCCCCAGAAAGGAGAGCAGTTCTACAGCATTCTACTACTGGATGAAATTTGGCTGCTTGTGTTAGGACTTGCTTCAGAAACTGAAATTCTAAATCGCTGCTTCATTAAGATAAGGAAGGGATGAAGTTTGAGCCATGTGGGCTTATCTCTGGGATCCCTCAGTCATTTTACAGAAGACTGGATTCCTCAGGAAGATGTGCTCATCCTATTAACCAACATGAATGGCATTATAAGTTCAGATGGTATGAGAGGATTGGCAGTACTTTTTAACTAGAAACTTCCTTGCTTTTCATCAGCTCAGCCACATCTGCAGTTTTTATTTCTGTTCTTAGAAGGACTCCAAGTAGTAGGCTGTGTATACATGCTGCTTCAATGAGTCAAATTACTGAAGAAGTCAAGGCGGATGCATAACCAGATGGACGGCACCTGGCCAGATTGAATTAGGGCCAAAATACCCTTTCTTGGGGTGTCAGTTGATAAAGACCTGCCTTTTTCTTTGGGAGTAATGCGTACTTCTTGAGAAACTAAACTTTCTTTCCATAATATGCATGACCTAGAAATTCTTCCAATTGTATCCCTTTAAGGAACGAAAAGCATAGCCAATACTAACATTGATGAATTTACATAATCCTACGACAAAGACTGCATAGTGGGAGAACATGGCTTGGGGGTTGAGCAAGAAGCCTCTGCAGTCAGAAGGCCCAAGCTAGGTGACTTGACATTAGACCTTACTCTCCTGACCTGAAAAATACAGACAAGAAGGGTATCTACTCCACTAACAGTTGAGAAGATTAAATGAGATACTGTACTAATTCAGCACTGTGCCCAGTGCACAATCTCCTGGTAGTCACTGGCAATTATTAGTGACTTTTGGTATTATCACCATATGCGTGTGTTCTAATAATGGAGCGCTCATTTCCTCAGGTTTCAGTGACCGTGCTCTGCTTCGCAAAGGCTGGTTCTACCATTTTTACATAAACAGCTCCAAGGATCTCACTGAACTTTCTTTTCTGCAGACTGCCGGGGTGCGTGCTGCTGCCTTTCCTGTGCCGGCCTGGAAAGTGTTGCTTCCACTGTAAATGAGCCCTTCTAAACATGAGCTTCTCACATCTCTTGCCACCTTCGTCTTTCACTCCTCGGCACTATTTGCAACGAACAGTGCAGCGTGGCTCTCTCGCTGTGGCTGCTGCTAGTTCCGGTAGTTACCCTGCGCCCACCTCCTGCTGTACCTGCTCGGTGCTGACCTCCAGCTGCTCTGGAAGGCACCGCGTGGCTTTTTGCCCAACTGGAAGAAGAATTCCCCTTTATTTTCCATCCTTTGAAACAGCCTGAGTCTTGTGGCTCCTATCTTTTGTAACCAAGACGTTAACCTTCAGTCTTTCAGGTATGTCTCCCTACAGATAAACTTTACACAGTATCCAAAGTCTAGCCTAGGAACTGTTTGGGTAATACCTCCCACAGCCATGAGTCAGTCATTTCTTTTTCTTTTTTTAATGTTTATTGTTGAGAGAGAGATAAGCAGGGAAGGGGCAGAGAGAGAGAGAGAGAGAGACACGGAAGCTGAAGGCCCCTAGCTGTCAACACAGAGACAGATGCGGTGCTCCAACCCAGGAACCGGGAGATCATGACCTGAACTGAAGTCGGATGCTTAACCAACTGAGCCACCCAAGCGCTACAAGCCAGTCATTTCTTGGTTGATGTTGAGTTCCCCTCCCCGTCCCTCCTCTGTTCTGATTCCTGCAAATCACATCTTCTAGGCTTCCTTACTAACTGGTTTTCTGTTAGGTTTGGTCAGTAGGAGGTGCCTGCAAAACAGAATGGAGGAGATAAGAGGCCAGAACGATTTCCCCCCTCGCTTTGCTTTAGGCAGCATCTCTGTACAGGCCAGTCTAGTTGGTGGTTCCAGGCAGGCCCTCCTTCTGGGACCTGCCTCCTTCCAGGGCTCCATGTGACAACACCCCCAGCCAGGCCACCCCAGCACCAGGGCTCGTGTAACTCCAGCCCAGAGAAAGTGACTTTCTACAGTTTGTTACCCCATCTTACACTACCTTTTAGCTCTCTTCATGTCAGTGTAACTAATTCCTTATATTAAACTGCCTTTTGAGCCACCTGTTCCTGACTGGATGCTGACTGACAGACATCCCCTAACCTTTCCTCAGTGCTACTAATCTTGAATGCTGTTAGAGGACACGGAGCCTTTGACTGTACTGCGTCCAGCAAAGTCCCTACTCTCCTTCAATGCTCATTCCAGGTAGAATAGACTTCAGATCTCTCCACGTTCAAAGAGAGTACTGATCCCAGCATCTAAGGAACTATCAATCCCCAAGTTATCACCAGTTCTCCAGGAAGGGTAGACTAACCATTGTGCAAGTAGAACTCAGGTCAGAGATGGCAACAAAGACAGACTCAAGCTGATTCTGGTGTGAATAGTAGTAAAGTTATTGCATCACACACACACACACACAATCTAACAGTAACCAAAAGCTGAACTCACAACAAAACCTCAAGACTACTTCTCAAAAATAGATTGCCAGTGTTACTTGTGAGAAAGGTTATTGAATCACTGGAAGGTCTGAATTTTACAGTAAAATGTGGCATTTAAAAGAGCTGTTTAAATACATCAGTTTTCCATCTATACTGGTTCTAGAAACATTGACTAACAATTCATGGAGAGGAAGAGATGACTTTCATTGTCTTCTCTTTTGTTTAACCTTGACTAAAACACGGCCACCAAAATGGGGAGGTTGGGAAGCTGTGGATCTCCCATGGCCTCCATGTGACAGCTTCTTCTATCTGCAGCAAAATTTCTGTTTTAAAATGAGAGATGTATTGGTTTTCAAATTTAATATTCCTTAATATAATTTAATTTCCATTCTAGGCTTTTCTTAATACTGTCAATTCTTTGTCTATTTTGTCCCTGTAACTTTTTAAAAACATTTATTAATAAAAATGTTTATTTTATTGTGGTTGCTGACCTTCAAGATAGTATGTAAGACTGTCTCTTGGTCTCCCATTTTCTTACAAGGTGACGCAATTGACTTTTTCTTTTTGAAGGTTATGAAATGAATCACTGTATAGATGAGGTCTCTGTCCTCAAAGACAAAGGTAAATATTGCTTTGACTTAGCAGAAAAATGGAATTCTTTCAATACTGTGCAGTGATTTCCATTCAAATGCATCTTTACTCATAAGAGGTAAGTTAGAAATTATATGTTCATAGGAAACGTTTGGGGTTTACAGTAAAAGGAAAAGGTTTGTATTTCTTTGTACCTATGTCCAGATATAGGTCATCTGGAAATCTTACCTTTTTTGTGGGGTTAATATTTTGGAAGAGGAAATAATGGAGTTTTAATTACTCTACATGGTGGTTCTGAAGATTTAGAGCAACTTCTGCAGATATGAGATAGGTAAGAAAATCAAGAGAGTCCAAGAAATAGAAGGGCAAAAGGGAAAAAATAAGGAGAGGGCTCTCTTTTAAAAAATAAAATAAAATCAGAAAGGAATGAATGTACTCTATTCCAAGAACTCTGATTCAAATAGAAAACACTTAACTTATGAATAGGATTAGACACAATGAAGGCAAGAAGATTGTTAACACTAATGCCCCCTTATTTCCAATCCTAAATATACAGATTGAAAGGAAGGGAAATTGAAAGGGAGCTCAGTAAATGTGGGAAAATTAGCAAATTGATTGGAAAACAAAATAAAAAGAAAGGGTACATGGTCTTACCAAATTTTGTTTTATTTATTGACTATTTCTAGCAAGGAAAGTATGTGATAAGATATTGAGCTTTCAAAAACCCTGAGTAGCACAGTAACAGTTGGACATAGCTATATTTTTATTTTACCAAGTACTTCAGAGGCAATGCAAATATGGAATAGTTTTAAATACAAATGTTAGTAATTATGCAGAGAGAAAAATCCCTGAAAGAAAATGCACCTAAATGTTAATAGCAGCTTGCTCCTGAGTAATAAAAATTTCTGAGATAGATGGATAAATGAGAGACAGAGAAAGAGATCCACAGTTTTCATTTTTTATTCCTATTGTGATATATTCATAACAGAAAACATAGCTTTCAAATATTCTGTGCATCTGTTTTTCATTAGTGGTGCTATTTTTAAAATATTCCTACCATCTCTGTGAATTTTGAGTATGTGTAATATAGATAAAAATAGCTTAGGCTATGAATGACCTACACATATTACCCAAAATGCAGCCTAGATCTTGTGGGAAATTTTTATTTGCACTACAATATGTGTATATAGTTGGATACAAAACAGGCTATATTTCATACAGGTTGTGTCCATTGCAGGTGAAGATATACTCGGTGCAAGTCACAAAGAGGCACCACTTTCAACACAGCTCGTTTGAAGTAACTATTACCTGTTACAAAGCTGCTCGGTGACCAACATCTGCTAGTCCCCTAGGAAGCAACCTAAATTAGATAAGTGGTTGCAAGTCAGTGTCTTTGTGTAGCTCTAGAAAGTCAGATGTCTTCAAATGGTGAGGTTATGGTAATTTGGAGTATCATTAGATTTTAATAAGCTTTTCTGATTATAAAAATAAAACACAGGAATTATAAGTGGTAAAATATAAAAATATATACAGAATAAAATATTCCAGTCCTATAATCCCATCTCCAGAGATAACCGTTTTTAAGATTTTTTTTTCCAGTGAAGTGATCTCTAAAAGCCAGGAAAAAGAAGACAGGAAAATTAAAGATTAAATCCTGAAAGATATGCACTTTTTGAGTCTGTATTTAAGTGTATAACACTGAGGACTCCACAAAACCTCCTGGAATTTTGTAATAAAGGTAAACAGAAGTTATACCTGCCAGCATATCAAAGATTCATTTTTAGTAATTAGGAGCTTTTAGCCTTAGGAATTAACCCTCATTATATAAGCAATCTTCAACTTATTTTTGGTCAAGATTATTAATATATAACATACATATTGTGAAACTGACCTTTTTGGGTGTACAGTTCCATGAATTCTGACAAACCCATACAGTTGTGTCTGTAGCACCACAAACAAGAGCTAAAACATTTCATCATTCCAAAATGTTTCTTTTGTAACCCTTTGTTAATTTCCTTCTTCCACTGCCAGAGCCTAGCAACCACAGATCTAATCCAATGTCTGTCTTGACAGTTTTGCTTTTTCTATAAGGACATCTAAATGGAATCATACAGTGTGTAGCCATTTGAGACAACTTTCTTTCTGAGATCCTTCAATGTTGTTGCATGCATCTTTTTATTGCTAAACAGTATTACATAGAATAGATTCCACTATAGTTGATTTATTCATTCACCAGTTGTTGGATACTTCGGGGTTTTGGTTTTTTAGATGTTGATAATTATGAATAAAGCCAATATAAATATTTGCATACAATTTTTTTGTGTGGACATGGGTTTTCATTTCTCTGGGGTAAATTCATAGCAGTCAGATTGTTGAGGCATATGGTAAGCGTATGTATAATTTCAAAGCAAACTGCCAAATTGTTTTCCAAAGTGGTAGGAAGATTCTGCATACCCACTGACAATAATGTTTGATAGTTCTACTTACTCTACGTTATTAAAAGCATTGAGGGTTATCAGATATTTTTTTAATTGCAGGTATTTGGATAGATGGGTTGTGCTTATTATTTACATTTCCCTAAAGACTAGTGATGCTCAGCACTTTTTCATGATTTTTCTATCTGTGTCTTTTTTTGGTGAAGTGTAGGTTCAAATCTTTCGCTCAGTTTTATTTTCTTAATTTTTTTAACGTTTACTCATTTTTGACAGAGAGAGACAGAGCACAAGCAGGAGTGGGGCAGAGAGAGGGAGGGAGACACAGAATCTGAAGCAGGCTCTGGGCCCTAAGCTGTCAGCACAGAGCCCAACACCGGGCTTGAACTCACGAACAGCAAGATCATGACCCGAGCTGTCAGACGCTTAACCAACTGAGCCACCCAGGTGCCCCCTTGCCCATTTTTAAAATTGGGTTGTTTCTCTTCTTACTGAGCTATGGGAGTTATTTATATACTTAGGATACCAGTCTTTTATCAGGTAACTGTTTAACAAATATTTTCTTCTAATATGTGACTTTTCATTTTATTAACATGGTTTTCAGAGAGAAAATGCTATGATTGTGATGAAGTCTGATGTATCAGTTTTTTTCTTTTATGATCCATGTCTTTTGTATCCTAGCTAGTAAATAAGTTCTGACCTAATCCAAGGCCCCAAAAATCGTCTTCGTTTTTTATAGGAGTGTTATAGTTTTAAGTTTTACGTTTTGATCTATGGTTCATTTTTGTATGTAGTGAGAAATAAAGATCTAAGTTCTTATTCCTTTTTTTCCCATATGGATATCCAATTATTTCAGCATCCCTTATTGGAAAGATTATTTTTCTATATTGAATTGCCTTTGCTATGTTTAGACAAATAATGAAGAGGATTGTTTCAATCTAATCAGGAATTTAGAAGAGTTAGTTTGGATTTTGTTCTTGTCAGTGCACCAACGCATCAAATTTCTCCAAGATTCCCTGAGTGTAGACTGGAGACAGGATTACTATCAGTGTCTGTAATCTCTCATTGCCACCATTTCATAATAAGATATTTTAATGCCAAGAAATTAAGGAGGACAATTTGAAAAATTAAATTAAATACTTCATGTGTTTTGCTTCATAGAAAACATCCATTTTTCTCATTTCACTGTGAATCTGTGAAAATGTCACATGGCTTGCCATTGAAATGTAATCTACCTTCATCTTTCAACCATCCCTCTATACCTTCACCATAGGGTTGGAGCGGGGGGGCATCTCTCCAATCCTTTGCTCTTCCTTCAGTGGTGGTTTGCAGTGGCTTGGTACCATGTGTGAAGTTGATAAGAGAGGGGGGCTCTGATGTCCTGGCTGAACCCCAATCTTAAGGAAGCCCCATGTACCTGAGCCTCAGGGTGGGCTTTCTCAATGTTCTCTGCCTCCTGAGTGCAGTCAAACTCTGCTTTGTATGTGTGGTGGATCTCTGTGTGGGTCTTGTAGTGTGTTTTCTACCCCTCAGAAGTAGAAGCACCTCTAGTGCTATCAATTTGGGCTCAGCCCTCCTTCCTGCCTCTCAGTCAGGATTAAAGGGTTTTGTTCTCTATCTTTTCCCAGCTACACTAGTTCTTTACCTATGCCCTGCATGCGAGAGGGTTTTCTGAACCCAGTCTTTTCATGAACATCTGGTAGTCGTCCATGGCAAAGGACCTCTGAGAGAACTACAGACCCCTTTGGTCTGAGACTCCTAGAGATTCTATACGAGCACACTGCTGAACCTCAGCCTTTAGCCAGGCATTGAAATGGGAGCTGACCCTGTCTTCCTACCGTGTCTGGCCTCAGGTGAGAGATTCCCAGTGTCCCATCTCCATGTGGAGAGGGGTGGTAATGGGTCTACCCTCCCTGACTGGAGACATTTCGGTTCACTTGACCTCTCAGCTGTCTGACAGGTTAACAAAATGGAATTTGTAGTTTATCTGAATTTTTCTTAGTGTTAATAAAGAAACAATACTCTTTACAGCCACGTCTTATGAAAAAACCTACGTTATATTTTTATTAGTCTGTTACAGTAAATATATCCTCTAAAAACGTGATAACTAAAAATCTTAGTTTTAAAAAATTTAGATCCCTAATATAGATATTCAAAGCAAGGCTTCTAGAAATTATCATATTCATTGTGTGTCTTCCCTATGTGATAAAGCTAGACAGTGATCAAGCTCTAGGGAGACTTCTGTTTTCCTCAAGTGTAATCTTACTGGTTCCCAATTTGGTTCTTTTTTCCCTCCTGACCCATTATTTGCAACACTAAGGAGTTATTTCCCTTTAAAAGAAATGTCTTAACATGATTAACATAGACACAAAGGATGTAATTCCGTTTACTAAAATTCAAGATAGAAACCGTCAATCAGAAACAATATTATCAGGTGAAGGAAAAGACCCTGTTCAGAACACCAATAGAACTGACCACATTTACACTGTGTTTCAGCTACCATAGGCATTCGCAGCACCACAGACACCCACTGAAAATATAATAAATAGCAGAGGAAACAGAACAGCAAGGAACTGTCACTTGTCAATTAAATGTGTGGTTTCATTACTGACACAATGAAGCAGGATTGTCACAGAGGAGCATGGCTGATTTTTTTTTTTATCACATAAAATGGGAACAATTAATTTGAAATATGTTCCCCTTTGGCTTACCAAGCTGCTGAAGCCTCATGGGAATTTTTAAAACACATTCCTGATAGAAGCTGGTTCATCAGCATACGGTTGCTACAGTTACAATACCATTGCAACAGCAGTCCAAATGGTGATGCCTTGACATCCTTTCATTTAGAAAAACCAGAGGAAGATTATTTTTAACTGTCCAGTAACCTTTAAATGTATAAACATGGGGGAGGAAGATTATTAAAATTGCCTAAAATCTTTTCAAGAGTCAGCGTAGTGCTAACAATATCTCATATGAATTAGAATAAATTACACTCCGCTTAATGGACAGATTTTAACTGAAAATTTTCTTTAAAAATTAGCTGCAATTTCACTAGGTAATTGTGCAAGGGATATTTTTGTTGACTTTTAAAATCTTCTGCTTTGAGGGGCACCTGGGTGGCTCAATCAGCTGAGCATTCAACTTCAGCTCAGGTCATGTTCTCATGGTTTGTGAGTTCGAGTCCCACATCAGGCTCACTGCTTTCAGCACACAGCCCGCTTTGGGTCTGCTGTCCCCCTCTCTCTGCCCCTCCTCCACTGCACTCTCTCAAAAATAAATTTTAAAAAATCTTTCTGATTTGAAATTATAAAGATGATATTTTGGGGGTTTTTTTTCCTAAAAAATAGATTGATATGCTAAATCTTAATTCAATAATAGAAATCACACTAGTTTTCCTTGTTAATAACTATTTTCTTATTTTCACACCTCCCTAGTTAATAGCATAAAATTATCATATGAAGATTAATGTGAAGGAGCTCTGTTTGGTTTTTGGTTTTTTTATATTTTAGCTTTATTTTTTAATTGGATCCTACTTTTGGCACCATTTTCAAATTAGTACCCATTTCTAGTCAAACTTCTTAAGTATCAAAGTGAGCATGTGACAAAGAAGGTGGGTTTTGGACAAACATGAATACTTTTCAAATTGTAATATGTCAAAACAAGTCTTTTCTACATTTCCACACTATTTCAACAAACTCAGAGGTTTAACTATGAGAAGTAGAGTGGAGCAGCATGCTCACCAACTGGGCTGGCATTTGGGAAGGTTACTACCCCTGCCAAAGGAGGAAAGAGAAAGAGCAGATACAGAGAGGAAGTGTCATTGTCATATTTTCCCAGTTAAGAGCAATACATTTTGAAAACTTTTTCTTTAGTTGTGATGAAGTATAGGCATATCTGCAGAAAAGTTTCCAGCCAACCTACATGAGACACCATCTCTAACTCCTTCAGAGATGTAGTTCTGGTAACATTATAATCAACAGATGTAAACAATATGTTTACCCTGCAAAGCAGTGTGGGAAACAGAATAAGAAAATGGCATGTTCCTAGACATTCAAGAATTTCTGATTAAGGCAGAGAAGATTAAAGTCGAAACAAATTATGGGGCATCTGGGTCGTTCAGTTGGTTAAGTGCCTGACTCTTGGTTTCAGCTCAGGTCATGATCTCATGGTTTGTGAAGTCAAGCCCCACATCAGGCTCTGTGCTGGTAGTGCAGGGCCTGCTTGGGATTCTGTCTCCCTCTCTTTCTGCCCCTACCCCACTTGTGCTGTCTCTCTCTAAAAATAAATAAACTTTTTTTTTTTTTACAAAATCTAACACAAATTAAAAAATAAGAGGATAAATAATTGAAAATTAATTATGCTGTAAAATCTGTAATTGTTGATGGAAGAAACATCAGAGAGTGCTCAGAATAATCTAAGGCGGCTTCGCTAGGGAGGTTAGGCTTACCCTGTGTTAAAAGGTATATATTCATTCATTCATTTATTCAACATTCATTTACTAAGAACTGACTCTCTACCAAACACTGTGGGTTTTTTTGGCTTTTTTGCCCTGACTTCATGGTACATCCAGTTATTCTGGGAAAGATAAATATATAAGCAAATGATATGAATACATTATTACAGTGATAAATAAGACGATTGTTAAAATACAGGGGTCAGGAAAAGCTTTCTATATCTGATAATGCATGAGCTAAGTTTTAAAGACTGAGTGGATATTTGCCATATATATATATTTGTGGGATAATGTAGCTCTCTCAGGCCAAAGGTATAAAATTAACAAGTAGGATACTCACAAGGTAGAGGAAATGTTGGGACAGCACTACAAATGAAAGTAACATTATTAGTTAAGGCAGGGAATAAGGAAAAAGCATGACATTTCTAGGACATACCACCTAAGTGGAAGATACATAGAGGTAAAAGGGAGAAATTAGATTGGGTATATAAAGCAGAATCTGTGTTTTCTAAGTAATGAAAGTCAAGAAGAGTAGTTTTGATCTTTTTAACATTTAGAGGGGCTCTCCTAGAAGGTTAGATTTTATAATAGGCATCTGATATACTTACGTAGGAATATTTATCTAGCAAGTATATGCATTATGTATTAAAATGCCTTGATTTTAATATTAACCTTAGATGTTAGCGTTAATGAGGTGAATTAAGAAGCTATACCTAATGTCCACATGTCATGGGAAGATGATATCTGAGTAAAAACATGTTGGTTCACAAGAAACAAGATTTCAGTCCAGATAAGTAAAGGGAGATGTTACTATAGATTTGGAAGATAGACTGGTTGAACTCGGGGGGAACAATGGAACAAGAATTGAGATGTCCAACAAAGAAGGCATGAATTTGGGCAACAGCCATGGGAATTGAAAAGAAAAAGGTAATATGTGAAAGAAACACTAATAGGATTTTGGCTAAAAAAAATATTTCAAAATTGTTGTAAAAATTTAAATTTAAGTGATTGAGGAAATGGTAGTTTTTGATGTGATCAGAGAATTTAGAAGGGACATCCAATTGAAACAGAAATGCAATGTATCTCATTTGAAAAAATGATGAATTTGAGGTCATGACAGTACATTCATATGGAATTAAGTAGACAGTTGAAAACATGGGATTGATTCTGAATTCATAAATAGAATTGGATATTATGCATTAGAATTAGCTATATAATGGTGAGAGTAGAAGTGATTTAAAAAAAAAGTACACACAGAAAAGATTTTTTTTCTGAAGATTATAGAAAGGGAAGAACGGAGCACCAAGAACTGAGACTTTGGTAATAACCTAAAGGAGGGAAGATTTGTAACATGAATAAATGTCCAGCAAACAAAATTGTGGATGAGTGGTCAGAGGCATAGAAGAAAAATAGGAATGGAAAATGTCATAAAAGAGAAAAGAATGTCAACTTCTTTCTGCCTTTTTAAAAATAAACATCTCAGTCGATATTCCAAGAGGGAGTAGTCAATCAGCTAGAACTTTTCCATTTCTTTATTCCATTTACATTTTTTTTTCTGAAATGAAGAGATTTTTTTTTCCCCAGTTTTAAATGTCAGTTATTTCCATTCTAACATTTCCTAAGATATTTACTAGGGTTTGCTTGTTTGTTTGTTTTAATAGGAAATTAGTTTGCTCTATATGAATAGCTGGAAAAAAAATAAATGGTTTTCATTTAAGCTATTCTTTCCTTCAATAACCCCCTGTCCTGAACTAAGACTAAATTTATGAACTTCAAATTCAAAAGAGGTCCATTTCAAAATATTAAGAGTTAGTGAAAAGAGGCATGAACAATGGAAGTCTATTTTCAATAGTGAATGCTATAATAAGAAATTGGCTACAGCTTCCTGCCAGATAGAAAAAGGGAATCTACAGTTAAAAGTTTGCTGCTCTTAAATTTTAAAAAAAAAAATCAATGAAATCTTCTTGAAGTAATATTTAAATAAGAACAGATGTTAGACTACGTACTTTACAGATAAACTTGCTTTGGTATAATAAAGAGGTACTGGGAACATGAATCCAATCTTCTAGGCTCTTTTCTTTTGAACACTGCTATTGTGTTTTAACTAAAATGTAGCAAATAATATGCCTATTAAATACAGATATTCCATATATAAACCTAATGGTTTATTAATTGCTCCTTCATACTATTGATTCATACGGATTTGAGATTATCTAAAACCCTGAAAACTTTTTGACCTCAGCTTAACAAAGACTATTCAAAATGAGTTTTGAATCTGAATTTGAAAATTTGCATTTTCTTTATGATGTTTTCTTTCTTTCATTTCAGCCCACACCTTTCAAATCTTTTTGGAATTTTTATGATGTCAAAAACATATCAACTATTTTCATAGTTTTCTGGTACCTATGAAGGTACCATGCCACATTTATTCTACCATTTATTCTAAAATCACTGAGTTTCTGCTGTATGTCAGATACTTCACTAGAGGTCAGAGACACAAAGAGAAATCAAGTAGCCTCTGCCCTCAAGAGCTCCCCAATCTCAAAAGAGGAAAGAGAGAAAAAAACATACAATTTTTTTTACATACAAAGTGATTAATGCAGTAACAGGGAAGTGGAAGCTTGAGTCTGGCGCCTTAGACCACTCGGCCATCCTGACCGGCTAAATGCAGTAACAGAGATATGCACAGGGCGTTATAGGATTAGAAGGGTTGTACCTTGGGAGGGTGGGAAGAAGAGAAAATGGGAGGGTGGTAATAGGCCAGAGGGTGCATTACTACATTTAGACAGGCTTCCTGGGGAAGGCAAAGCTTTCTGCTGTTTCCCTCTGAATCTCCAGAGTACTGTCCTGATGGCAGGGTCCTACAGACAAGCTTCAGCTCAATAGTAATCAGAGGTTCTCGACATGTGGCCTCAGACCAGCAGTGTCAACATCACTGAGGGACTTGTTAGAAGTAAATATTCTTAAATGCTTTTTCTGCATCTACAATGAATACTACTTGGCAATGAGAAAGATTGAAACCTTGCCACTTGCAGCAATGTGGATGGAACTGGAGGGTATTATGCTAAGTGAAATAAGTCAGCCAGAGAAAGATAGATACCATATGTTTTCACTCATATCTGGATCTTGAGAAACTTAATGGAAGACAACGGCGGGGGGCGGGGGGGGAGTTACAGAGAGGGAGGGAGGCACACCATAAGAGACTCTTAAATACAGAGAACAAACTGAGGGTTGATGAGGGGCGGGAGAGAGGGGTAAGTGGGTGATGGGCACTGAGGAGGCCACTTATTGGGATGAACCCTGTATTGTATGGAAGCCAATTTGACAATAAATTATATTAAAAGAAAAAAAGAAGTAAATATTCTTAGTCTTCACCCCAGGCATACTGAATCTGAAATTCTGAGATAGGGCTCATAAATATGTTTTTAAATGCACTCCAGGTAATTCTGTTATCCACTAAAACTTAAGCACCCCTGGTCTAAATAACATCAATTTTTTAGTCAGTATCTGACTAATGGTCGTTCACTCCTATGGTAGCTATGGAGAAGTGGGGACCTGAAGATGAAGAAAAAAAATCTCCTTGGGAAAACCATTTCTACCGGTCACTACTCCATGATTTTTGAACTGTGTTGTTCAGATTTCAGGTCCATGATATCTACTTCCAAAGATTATTGTGAAATGAAATGAAAATATGTATATGCAAGTATCTAGCAAAATACCTAAAGCAGGCACTTTGTTTTATCACAGAATAATATCACTAAGTAATGAATCTACTATAAAAAAGTAATATAAGTGTCTAAAAATCATAGAGAAATTAGGTTCATAAAGTAGAAATGTTTTCCTCTGGATAAGCAGACATGAGAATTGTCTTCAAACACTGGAAAAACTGGAAGCTCCTTAATCCATCTAAAGATAGATTTTTTACTTATAGATCCAAAAACAAATAATTGACAAAAGGCCTGGATTCAGACCAGAGAGGAATGTTCCATCGATGGAAAGAACGAGGGGATCATGAAGAGTGTTTTGTGTCAAAGAGAAATGTGAAAGTGAAATGCCCGTCACTGAAATTTTCCAAGCAGATAAGAAGACAGTTTTACTTTGGTGAGAGGAGCCACTCTATACTTTCCTAAGTAAGGTCCAATATCCCACTTTGCAGGACTATTCCCTTTGGCAGGTTATTCTGCATGGTTTCTGAAGATTCCCAAATACCCCATGGAAATGGTCACACCAGCCCTCCAACTGAAGATGCTCTGTGCAAATAGATGGACTGTGCAAATAGATTTCTATCATATTCATGTTGTCCGTGGCATGAATATAAAAACAGAAAGAGAAATATTATCTACACATTCTGAAAGCCTTCATGATCCACTTTATGTGTGGCACCATAGTAGCTACTGTTCAAGGTTATACATATATGCTTTGGGCCTCATCTTCCATGACTTTATAAAGAGGTTGCGAATGTGCAAATATACCAACCTCATTAACATTTATTCCCTTATCGATTTCATGTCTTAGATGTTGTTGAAACATGTATCATTTTAAAATAATATATTTCCTGTTAACATTCTTTTGCATGGGAATTTGTACTCTACTAAAATGAGGTAAATGTATTTTTTTTAACCTGAGAAAGTCCTGGGATCTATAAAAAGGGAAAGGTTCCTATGAGATTAAATTTCAATGCTCACAGAACTACATCAAAGCAATTAAAAAGGAGTGAGTTAAATATAGCTTTCCCTTGACAGAGAAGCTGCCCTTAGTAGGACACATTGCTATATTCTATAACCAAATACACTGCCCCAGTTTACTTCTAGCTGGTTTAATTCTAGCTAAGTCTGTATATCCTTCAAAGCAGTATCCTTGAGAAACCAAACTCCATGGTTTTTAAATCAATGATAATGTGAACAGCAATAATGAGGCTTACTAGGAGCAAATGAACGGGACATTCCCCTACCAGATTCAAAGGGACAACGAACACATATTACACAGGCCACATGAAAAGTAGGCAACACATACTGGGAAACAATGAGACAGGGGGAACTGTAAGGTGTCTTTTTTTTTTTTTATCGGAGACCAATTCTTTTAAGAGTTGGTGCCTATGCCAGCACCTTACATGCCCCATAATTAAACAATAGCATTCAATTTATAATCAAGCTATTTGTCTTATTATGTGGGTTCCTTAAAAGCAAGGATGTTGTCTTACTCATTTTAATATCCCTCAGGACTTGGCAAACACTGAATGCTCAAAGAGTTATTAACAAATAAATAAATGAGTTAATTTGTGCAAGCTGATAGCTCCAAGTTACTACATCCTTCCTCTGATGCATCACTCAGCATATGGCCTCCCTCTACTTTAAAATAACCACCAGAGGTTGCTATTTAATATTTTTTAACTTGCCATGTCTTTACTATGATGCTTTTTAAAAGGTGAGAGATTTATGCTATCTGAAGAGAAACCAGAGTATACGATTCTTTTTAAAACCGCAACACAGTGCTACAGATTGCATTTTCCAAACAAAACCACAATAATATATTCTATCACACATCTTCTTCTTACAAGTGACATTGGCATTTCCCCTCACTGTGCATTCGGGCCTATACTCCTCCTCTTGGATCTGGATAGACTTTTGTAATTGCCTTGACCACTGGATACAGTAGAAGTGATGTTACATCACTAAGTCATTAAAATGTTATGTACACCTGCCCTGTTCTATTATGCTTGCTCTTGGAACCCAGCCACCATACTTGAGAAAGCCAAGCAGCCATCTGGAAAGGCCAGTTGTAGATGTTCCAGCCTGTTGCCCCAGATGAGGTCCAAACCAATAGCCAGCATTAACTGCTAGAATGTGAGTAAAAGAGCCCTCAGATAATTCCAAGTCACCCTCACTCTTTAAGACAATCCATATTAAGGAACAAAGGCAAGTTGCCTCTACTTACCCCTATCTAAATAGCAGATTCATGGAAAAAAATAAATGATCCTTCTCATCTCAAGCCACTGAGTTTGGGATGGTTACATAACAATAGAAAACTAAAACATATACATACAAGAAAGTAGACAACTCAATTATTAAAAGACATCTCAATTATTACTAAATCTAAAATTCTATACTTCAAAAATCTACCAATTCATTCTGATTACAGAATAAAAATATTTTTAAACAATCAAGGACTAAAAACTGTATGTTCCATGTACCCTCTTTTAAGACACTACTTGAAAACATGCCCCAGCAAGACAAATAAGTAAACCAAAAAAGAAGACATGAGATTTAAGAAACAGTAGAGGTAATGCAGCTTATAAAGGAAAAGAATCACGGAAAATTGGCTGGGCCTTCCCCCTACTCACCTACATGCATTCTTTCTCATACACAAAAATAAATAAATAAACATTAAAAAAATTAAAAATACACTTCCATATATCACCACTCTAAAGTCAATCTGGCCAGAAGCAAGACTTGCTTAGACAAATAAAATATAACAGTAGTAACACTGTGTAACTTTCAAAATTGAACCATGAAAGAACTTCAGCTTCTATTTAGAACTCTTAACATTCAAAGCCAAACAGTGTTTTAAGAAGGTTAAGACATATGGAAAGGCTACATGGTAAAATAAATAAATAAATAAAAATAAGAGGATTCTTGGTCAACAGCACCAAGTGGACTCCCAGTTAACACAGAGCCCCAACTGCAAGCCAAGGGATTTGATGTAGACATTCCAAGTCAATGAATTCCAGTTGAGAATTCAGTGTACTTCAGCCTCTACCAAAACCATTCATGGAACAGAAGTATTGCATAGTAGAGTCCAGTCAGTCTATAGAATCATGAGTGATACTAAATGATTTTGTTGTTTAAGCTACTAAGTTTTTGGAGTGGTTTATTATGCAACAAAGGATAATCCAAACAAATCCATTTAATATATTTAATCCATTTAATAGATTTTCAGTGTATTAGCATATTATCCCTTGGATTATCCATTTACTCAAATATCTTATGTCTAGCTTTCGTATCTTTTGGCTATCTACTGGCTATGCATAAGTGATTATCCTTTATTAGTAATCGCTAGTGAGGCATATGTCCTGTCTCTTTTCAAAACAATTTATTGCTTTTCTGGAAACACACGTACCACATGTGTAACACCATTGGAAAATTTGCTTTTCAGAGTTAAAAATAATCACTTAGAGTTTACTCCAATGTGCCTTCTTACAAAAATTTATTTCACTATCATCTTACCAAGAAACTTCGCACATGCCATTATCATCCTAATTATTTTGACTCATTTTTGGATACAGATACAGGCTTACATATACACATTCAAAAAATTTTTTAACTTCTATTATCCTCCAACAATACATGTTGAATTATATAACAAATACTTAAGATGATCTCTGGATGTATACTCCATGTCAGTTAGTTAAAATTATACTTGGGACCTTCTCATTCATATAAATACACTAACTTTATGAGGTAAGACCTTGTACTTTATATTTGTTATCAGAGCCCCCAAGTCTTACACTTCTAAACAGCCTTACTTCCACTAAGGCTGCTCTTTACTCATTGTTTCTGTAACCTCATTTCACCTTCATGTTCTCTCGGTCCATGAGCCTTTTCTGATTTTACTTACAATAACCTTCCCCTGCTTGTTCTCCATGATCAACCATTTCAGTGGCTCTTATACAAGCATTCTTGTTATCACCAGGCTCTCTGCCCCTGTCTCTGCCCCTGAACCTATGGCATTCAAGCATGATTGAAGAAAAATACCGTGCAATTTGCGGCCTTACGATCCAGCTGGGATCTCTCTGTAACTGAGCATAATTTCTCATCTTCTAGTTCCCTTATATATTTCCCTCATGGCTATTTTAAACATTTACCATTCTTCTTAAGCCCTCAGCTTCTCTGAGCCTACTTGATTCTCAGCCCATGATCTCACATCATGTTATCCAGCCTCTATTCATTTATTTAGCTTATATTTGGAAGAAGTTATTCTTCTCCTTCCTAGACTAAATTCTCAAGAGTTAATCTCTAATTATTGACTCTTTTGTAAGGACCTCTCCATTAGCTCCTTCTATTGAACGTATCAATACATATTATGGCTTTTTATAGATTTATGGACTGCCATGGCTCTCATGGCCTTCCTCCTAGACTTTTGCAATCGTCTATTAAAACTCATGTTCCCTAGGCCTCACTGGGGACACATTGATAATAACTCAAGTTTCTCTAGCTTGTGATCCTACAACTCTGCTTAATTATTTCCCAGTGTTTTCTATCTTTCTTCCTAGATTCCAGAGATATATTTTAATCTATTTTCCTTGGAATCCCACCGTCTTTATGTAGGTTTACATCATTCTCTATCATTTACTATCATCTTTACTGAGTCAGGAGGGGGAAAAGAAAAATGTACGTAAGTCTGCTATCTTGAATTCACTGTTCATTTTTCACAATATGCTGATATTTTACACATGCAATACATTTCTAGGTATCTCTGAGACTACTAACTTATCTAATTAAAAAAAAGACTTTTTTTTCATTCTTAGAAATTTTCCTGTTTCCTCTGATGCAAGTATTTCATCTCTTCTTTCTTGTGTTGCAGGCTTTCCTCAAATTTCTGTGATCCTTTTGCTTTTTCATATGTAAGACTGTGGCATTAGAAAGGCTTACTAGATACCCTATGTGAATTGCTGAGCAGCTTGGTTGACAGACTTTGTTTTAAATTGAGTGAGGGGAAGAACTGGCCATTATGCTAGGGGACCCCTTCTCTGAATCTATTATGCCTCTGGGACCCTGCCAAATAGAGATCAGATAACTCTTTGACTGTAGTTGCTTTCAAAGATATTATAGACTATGTTTTCCTTCACTCAAATAATCAGTCACCACCTCTTCTACTTTCTGAAGTCAATAGATTTTTTTTTTTAATGTTATGTTCGCTGATGATTCCATCTCCAGCCCATTGTTTCTGTTGAGCAATACCTCTTTAGTGTCATTACGGTTTCTGTTAACTAGGCCGTGGGAGGAAATATTGATAAACATATCTTTATCTAGCATGAAACTAGAATCTAATTTTTCATTTTTGCAACTGATTTTTTGAAATGTAGATTCTACAGTCTACCTCTTTCCCTAGCAGTAAATCATTGGCATTAAACTTTTATTGATTTCTGATCATTAAAATATTAAATAGCAATGGAATCAATGATCTTGGTATTAACAGAATGATCTAGTTCAGGCTTATCATCCGTGCACAATGATTTATTCCCAGAATGTTGAGAATACAGAAAAATTTCTTGTTCTTTAATGTCTGGCTACAAAGAATCTTGCCTTCCGTCAGTATCAGTCTAAGCCTAAGGTGACCATTCCTGGCCATTTATCTGCTTCTTTCTCCCATCATCATCTTAGCCCTTTATTTCCATCAGATCTTGGTGAGCCCAATATCATGAACAGTATTATGACCCTTGTCACCTCCTTCTGTAAGTCCTAAGTGGTTACCTTTACCCATCCACATGTATGTCTAGACAGAAAAAAGGAAAGCAAAATTTTCATTGATTTTCCAATGATGACAGTGAATAGTTAGAAAGCTAACTGGGACAAACAATTCTGCCTCTACATTTTTCTACCTCCAAGACATCTAACTAAAAGCTAAAGAAAGTAACAGAGGGGGAAAAAACCAGTTGAAAATCTATATCACTTTATCATTCAAACATTCACTGCATATGGTAATGGCAGATTCCTTCATGATGGATCTAATGAAGCACCTACAAATTTCTTATGACACTCACATTTTTTTTTTTTAATTTAAGTAGGCTTTACACCCAATGTGGAACCCAATGTAGGACTTGAACTCATGACTGAGATCAAGACATGAGCTGAGATCAAGTGTCAGATGTTTAACCGAGCCACCAAGGCACCCCAACACTCAATTTTTGATTATACACAATTAAACATGAAGAGAATATTCCCCCAAATTGACATATAACATAGTTTGATTCTTTAGTTAGGTTTCCAGTCAATGAAAATATAAATTACTCTGATAACAGGTTGCTGAAGTAGGGAGGTTTCTAGTATTCAGCTCACTTGCTATACTCCTTAAATAAGGGGGGTTGGAGGTGGGAATCTTTCCAATATTACTGCTTCCATAGCATTAAAAATTACCTTCTTAGGATACTCAGTCTTTCTCTTAGTTACTCATCATGGAATATTCTATAAACATCTTTTATAAAGGTGAAGGGTAGAAAGCTCCAGAGAACCCCAACAAAGGAAATGGGGGTTAGGCCATATGGACTGCTTAATATAATTGTAGCCTCCAAACTCAGAGATAAATGCCAAGTGTCTATGAAGACAAAACTGCTATTAGAGAAATCATGAGAATGAATTGTTTGCTCTTAACAAAGTGCATGTGATATTTACCACAAATTGTCCCTGATGATTAAATATCGATGGGACAGTATAAAGGCTATTTCCTGTTTAATGGATAATTTTTCTAAAAGGTAATATCATGATCCATAATAATATAAAACACACACATGCAAAAGATTTTAACTCATTCATTAATGAGAAAACAAGTGTTCAAAGAATTCAAACTACCACACTTATGTAGGTTAATCAGGAATGCAGAAATGAATTCACAAATAAATTCAAAACTGTATTTTTTGGGGCGTGTAAGTGGATCAATTTTCTGTCACTCAACAGAATTCATTTACATAAGGAAAGTAGTCAGTCACATTGCTATCAGTTATCTATAATTTATAGTTTAAAAACAGCTCAATGACAATAGAAGGCTGAGACAGTCTGGAGAAGTAACCTACTCAGGACATGTTCCTAATCTTAGCATTTTGACCATTTCAAAGTCTTCCACAATCTCTCCTGACACTAGAAATATTGATCTTTAGCCTACTTTTTACATGATGTTTTTGCTATCCTTACACCATCATTGTCCTGATAAAATGCAGAACCCTTGATTGTAGATGCTTCTCCCTCTTCCCTAGCTTCTGAGACCACCCACTTTCAGGTGCATGTATGTAAGAAATTAGGTAGGCTTCAAGAAGTCACATGCTGTTGCACCATCAGGATTCCCAAAATGTATTTGTAACTCTTTCAATGCTTCCTAACTGGAATGAAAATAAACCAATTTCAGTTTGAGCCATTATTCTCACCAAACCTCAAATCTGGAATACTTGTGGTCTTGCCCATTCCCCAGAACCCATCTGCTTCTCTCACTGCATATTCCACCACTAGGTCTCTTTTTGTCCACTATTACAGCCCCACCAACCTTATTTGGAACCTTGAAAACACCAAGATTTTTCCTGCTTCTGAGATGTAAGTATATTTTTCTACCTTCCTAGAAGCTCAGATCAAAATCACTTCTTCAGTGAAGAGACTTTTCTCCCTCTCATAAAATTCAGTGTATATTTAAAGGCTTGAAATCATGAAAAGTATTCTTTCCAACCACAAGGGAATGAAATTAGATATTAATAACAAAAGGAAACGTGAGAAATCAACAAATACGTGACATTAAACAAAACACCACTAAATTACCAAGGGATCAAAGAAGAAATCACAAGGGAAATTAGCAAACGTTGAGGTGAATGGAAACCAAAATGCCAACACATAAAATCATGGGATGCAGCTAAACAGTGCTTAGAAGGAAATTAATAGCTATAATGCTTATATTTAAAAATCTCAGCTTAATAACTTAAACGTCCACCTTAAGAAACAAGAATAAGAAGAGCAAACTAAACAAAAACCAAGCAGAGGAAAGGATATAATAAAGATCAAAGTGGAAATAAATAAAATAAATAAAAAACCAATAGTTAAGATGAATAAAAACATTATCATGAAATATCCTTTGAATGGCAACAAAATTCACCAGCTTTAATTAGACTCACCAAGAGAAAATGAGGATTCAAATTGCTAAAATCAGGAACGAAATAGGGAGCAGCAATACTGACATTGACATTATAGAGTTCAAAGAAGTATAACGAAATACTAGGAATAATTATATATGAAAAGTTCAATAATCTGGGTGGACAAATTCCCAGAAATATACAAATTATCAAATTTGACTCAAGAAGAAATAGAAATTCTGAATAGAACTTACAAGTTAAAAAAAAAAAAAAGAATTATCAAAAGGAGTTTACACATGAAAATTTAGGCCCAGGTGACTTTACTTCTAGGTGTTTAAAGAATTAGTACCAATCCTTCAAGATTCTTGGAAAAAGAAAAAAAAAAACAAAAACCAAAAGAAGAAAAACAAAACAAAACATTGAGATGTTTCCCAACTTACTCTATGAGGCCAGTATTAGTGTGATACCAAAATAAGACAAAGGCATCACAAGAAAAGAAAGCTACAAACCAATTACTTATGAATACAGATGCAAAAAAATGTTCAACAAAATACCAGCAAACTATAGCAACATATAAAAAGAAATGCAATTTTAATTTGTAACACAAATCATTCAATGTAATATACCATATTAGCATAATAAAGAAAAAAACATACCATCATCTTAATAGATGCAAGAAAAACATTTGACAAATCCAACACTTTCATGATAAAATCACTTAACAAACTAAGAAGAGAAAGCAGTTTTCTTATCCTCATAAAAGGCATCTATAAAAAAAATCAATAGTTAACATCATGTTTAAAACTGAAGAATGGAATGTTTTCCCCTTAAGATCAGGACAACGATATTTACTCTTGATCTTCCATTCAGCTTTGCACTAGAAGTTCTAGCCAGGGAAATTAGACAAGAAAAAAGAAATAAAAGGCACCTAAACTAGAAAGCAGTAAAACTATATCCACAGATTATGAGATCTTATATATAAAAATGTCAAGAAATTAACTAAAAAACCTATTAAAATAAATGAATCCAGCAACTTCTCAGGATAAAAAAATCAATATAGAAGACCAATTGTACTTCTATACACTAGCAATGAACAATACAAAAATTAAATTAAGAAAACAATTCTATTTGAAATGATATCAGAACCAACTGTACTCCCACTTTCCCAATAGGCTCTTCTAGGCAGAAGCTCCAGCTGAGAGAGGGGAGTTTGGCCTATTACTTAGCATTTGGAAATTTGATCACTATTTTCCACTGATAAGCCTAATTCCTGAACTAAAATGTTTGCAATGTAAAATGACTTTAGGACAGTCTATTACCTAAGTGGGTAACAGAAATATTCTAAGACAAATTTATTCTTAAACAAGTAGTATTAAATAAAAGCTGTGCTCTGATTGTATTATATTCTAGTCTGGTCTAACATAACAATGACAACTAGCAGGTTCATGAGACACATTGTCTGGTTTGTTCATTATTTATTGTTCAGCATCTAACCCAGTGCCTGGCCCATAATAAGTACTCAAACAATATCTATTAAAACTGAACAAATTAAGAAAAGAATAAACCATTAGAAGAGAACTGTAGGGGACCAAGATGGCAGAACATCATGGAAGTTTTTTGTGTCTCTCCTCCCTGAAATGCAGCCATATCAACACCAAACCATTTGGCACACCTCAAAAAGTGATTTGAGGATTAACACAATAATCTGCACAATTTGAACCACAGTACGTGGCAGGTACGTGACATGGAGACATGAAGTGGGGAGAGAGAAGCCACGGAGGGCAGGGAGCTGTTTTCCTTGTGGAGAGAGGACAGAAATGGGGGGGGCGGGTATGGGAAAAGCACCCCCTCGTCTCCCCCAACCCCCAGAAAGCACCCGGAGAGAAAAAAAGGAAAGTGGAAACAGCCTCAAGGGACTGAACAAAAAAGGGAGAAAGGAGATGGTTTAAATTCTATTAAGACTCTATAAATAAAGAAACTCTGCAGCTCAATACCTGGTGGTGCTCTGTCAGGAAGGATGAATTCCAAGGAGCAGAGTGTAAGGTTCAAGAGGTCCTTGGGCCACATGGGAAGAGGCGGTTCCCCTGCTGGGAGAACACTGACAGAGGCTGTGTGCTTCCCCACAGCAAGGGGCCCAGCAGACACTGGAAATCAGTCACATTCGCTGGTGTTGGAACAAGGATATTGGGATGAAGCCTGGAGCCAGGTGTGTATTGCGATTTACTATAATCCCTGAAAGCTGTTGCTACACAATCGTCGGAACTTTTTCTGAGGCAGGATGGTGCCAAGCCACAGTCTCTGGACGTTGGCAGCAGTATGGTCATGCAAATGTTCCTGGTGGTGGGCCAGCACTCAGCCATTGCCCAGGGAAACCCACCTATAGAGGGCCTGAACAGGCCAAGGCTACAGGCCCTCGGAAGTGAGGGCTTGGGAAACACATCCCCATCTGAGCTAAAATTAAGGAGGGAGGGGACACATGACATTCTGACAGCTTGGTCACGGACAGTATAGAAGCAGGGAGTAGACCAAAGCCAGAGACAAAGGATGGGTGCTTGCTGCCGACTGGGGAGAGTACAGAGTTCTGAAACCAGAGAATGCGTAGCTGGGTGCACCATTTTCAACCCTCCCACACATGTGCATACACACCTACACATGCCACAACAATCCACCCCAGTAAGCTAAGCAGCGCCATCTAGTGGAGAATGGAGCCATTACACTAAGCCCCACCCAACTGGGCCAACCTAACTCAAGGAACACAAGTCTCTCCACCTGCTTATTTTACAGATTATAAAGTGCTTCAGAGTTTGACTTCTAGGGGAAACGTGATGTAATTTCAATCGTATTTCATTCTGTTCACTGATCCACCTATTCATTTTTTTTCCTTTTGCTTTTCTTATTCTTGAATAAAGAAAAAATTTATTTTTATTTTTCATTTTTAAATAAAAAGGATTTTCTTTAATTTTTTCCACTATATTTTTTACTTTTGTAAATTTTTTAAATTCTATTTTACTTCATCATTTCATTTTATTCTATTTTATTGTAATCATTTTTTTCAAATTTTTAGACATTTTCCTTTTTTTCTGTTCTTTCCCTTTTTTCTCTATTCTATCAAGCTTCTTTCAACAAGAGACCAAAACACATCTAGGATATAGGATCCTTTATTTGATATTTTGTGCTGTTTTAAATTTAAAAACTTTTTTTATTAATTCTCTTTCTTCCTTCAAAATGACAAACTGAAGGAATTCACGCCCCAATAAAAACAGGAAGAAATGACAGCCAGGGACTTAACACAGATACAAACAAGATGTCTGAACCAGAATTTAGGATCAAGATAGTGAGAATATTAGCTGGGGTTGAAAATAGATTAGAATCCTTTTCTGTGGAGATAAAAGAAGTAAAAGCTAGTCAGGATAAAATTTAAAATGCTATAACTGAGCTGCAATCTCGAATGGATGCCATGGCAGCAAGGATAGATGATGGAGAGCAGTGAATCAATGACAGAGGGAACAAACTTATGGAGAAAAATTAAGTAAAAAATAAAAAAAAGAGGGAGACAAAGGCAAAATATCACAATATAAGAGGTAGAGAACTTCATGCCTCATTAAAAAGGAATAACATCAGAATCATAGGGGGTCCCATAAGATGAAGAGAGAGAAAAAGGGATAGAAGGATTATGTGAGCAAATCATAGCAGAAAACTTTCCTAACCTGGGGAAAGACAGAGACATAAAAATTCAGGAAGCATAGAGGACTCCCATTAGATTCAACAAAAACCAACCGTCAGCAAGTCATATCATAGTCAAATTCACAAAATACTCAGGCAAGGAAAGAATCATGAAAACAACAAGGGGGGAAAAAAAGTCCTTAACCTATAAGGGAAGACAGATCAGGTTTGCAGCAACCTATCCACAGAAACTTGGCAGACCAGAAAGGAGTGGCAAGATATATTCAATGTCCTGAATTGGAAAAATATGCAGCCAAGAATTCTTTATCCAGCAAGGCTGTCATTCAAAATAGAAGGAGAGATAAAAAGTTTCCCAGACAAATAAAAATTAAAGGAGCTCGTGACCGCTAAACCAGCCCTGCAAGAAATTTTAAGGGAGACTCTTATGGGAGAAAAGTTGGGGGGGGAAAAAGCAACAAAGACCAGAAAGGACCAGAGAACACCACCAGAAATTCCAACTCTACAGGCAACATAATGGCAATAAATTCATATTGTTCAGTGCTTACTCTAAATGTCAAGGACTAAACACTCCAATCAAAAGGATATAGGGTAATAGAATGGATAAGAAAACAAAATCCATCTATATGCTGTCTACAAGAGACCCATTTTAGACTCAAGTCACCTTCAGATTGAAAGTAAGGAAATGGAGAACCATCAGTCATGCTAATGTTCACCAAAAGAAACTCAGAGTATCCATATTTACATCAGACAATCTAGACTTTAAAATAAAGACTGTAACAAGAGATGAAGAAGGGCATTATATCATAAGTAAGGGGTCTATCCATCAAGAAGATCTAACAACTGTAAACATTTATGCTCCAAATGTGGAGTACCCAAATATATAAATCAATTAATCACAAACATAAAGAAACTCATTGATAGTTATGAACCATAATAGTAGGGGACTTCAACACCTCACTTACAGCAATAGACAGATCATCTAAACAGAAAATCAACAAGGAAACAATGGCTTTGAATGACATACTGAACCAGATGGACTTAACACATATATACAGAACATTTCACCCTAAAGCAGAAGAACACACATTCTTTTCGAGTGCACATGGAACATTCTCCAGAATAGATCACATACTGGGACATAAATCAGCCCTCAACAAGTACAAAAAGATTGAGATCAAACCGTGTGTATTTTCAGACCACAACACTATGAAACTCAAAATCAACCATAAGAAAGAATTTGGAAAGATAATAAATACTTGGAGATTAGAGAACATTCTACTAAAGAATGAATGGGCTAACCAAGAAGGTAAAGAGGAAAAACTACATGGAAGCCAATGAAAATAATACTACTACAACTCAAACCTCTGGGATGCAGCAAAGGCGGTCATAAGAGAAAAGTATATAGCAATCCAAAGCTGCCTAAAGAAAGAAGAAAGGTCTCAGATACACAGCTTAAGCTTACACCTTAAAGAGCTGGAAAAAGAACAGCAAATACAACCCGAAACCAGCAGATGACAGGAAATAATAAAGATCAGAGCATAAATCAATGTTATCAAAACCAAACCAAAACAAAACAAACCGAATACAACAGAACAGATCAATGAAACCAGGAGCTGCTTCTTTGAAAAAATGAACAAAATTGATAAACCCCTACTCATTTTGATTAAAAAGAAAAAGGAAAGGACCCACAAAATAAAATCAAGAATGAAATAGGAGAGATCACAAGAAGCACAGCAAAAACAAAAACAATAATAAGAGAATATTATGAGCAATTAATCATATGCCAATGAAATGGGCAATATGGAAGAAATGAACCAATTCCTAAAACATATAAACTACCAAAACTAAAACAAGAAGAAACAGAAAAGTTGAATAGACCCATAACCAGTAAAGAAATCAAATTAGTAATCAAAAATCTTCCAAAAAACAAGAATCCAGGGCCAGATGGCTTTCCAGGGGAATTCTACCAAACATTTAAAGAGTTAATGCCTATTCGTTTGAAGGTGTTCCAAAAAAGTAGAAATGAAAGGAAAACTTTCAAACTCATTCCATGAAGCCAGCATTACCTTGATTCCAAAACCAAAGACTCCACTAAAAAGGAGAACTACAGACCAATTTCCCTAATGAACATGGATGCAAAAATCCTCAACAAGATACTATCCAACCAAATCCAACAATACATTAAAAGAATTATTCACCCTGACCAAGTGGGATTTGTATCTGTGATGCAGGGCTGGTTCAATATCTGCAAAACAATCAATGTCATACATCGCATCAATAAAAGAAAGGCCAAGAACCACATGATCCTCTCAATACATGCAGAGAAAGCATTTAACAAAATACAGCATCCTTTCTTGATAAAAATCTTCAAGAAAGTAGGGATAGAAGGATAATACCTCAAGATCAGAGAAGCCATATATGAAGGACTCACCACTAATATCATCCTCAATCGGGAAAAAAATGGAGAAATTTTCCCTTAAGGTCAGGAACATGACAGGGATGTTTATTTTCACAACTGTTATTCAACATAGTATTGGAAGTCTTAGTCTATACGTTATGACAACACAAAGGAATAAAAGGCATCCAAATCAGCCAGGAGGAAGTCAAACTTTCAGTCTTTGCAGAGGAGATTATATAAACCCAAAAGATTCCACCAAAGAACTACTAGAACCGATCCACGAATTCACCAAAGTAACAGGATATAAAACCAATGCACAGAAATCAGTTGCATTCCTATACACCAATAATGAAGCAACAGAAAGAGAAATCAAGGAATCAATCCAATTTACAATTGAACCAAAAACCATAAAATACCTAGGAATAAATCTAACCAAAGAGGTGAAAAAACTATACCCTGAAAACTATAAAAAGCTTATGAAAGAAACTGAAGAAGACACACACACAAAAAAATGGGAAAATTCCATGCTCCTGGATTGGAAGAACAAATATTGTTAAAATGTCAATATTCCCCACAGCAGTCTACATATTCAATGCAATCCCTATCAAAATAACACCAGCATTCTTCACAGAGCTAGAACAAACAATTCTAAAATTTGTATGAAGCAGAAAAGACCCCAAATAGCCAAAGCAACCCTGAAAAGAAAACCAAAGCTGAAAGCACCATAATCCTGGACATCAAGATGTATTACAAAGCTGTACTTATGAAGACAGTATGGTACTGGCACAAAAACAGACACTCAGATCAATGGAACAGAAGAGAGAACCCAGAAATGTATTGCCAACTAATTTTTGACAAAGCAGGATAGAAAATCCAATGGAATAAAGATAGTCTCTTCAGCAAATAGTGCTGGGGAAACTGGACAGTGACATGCAGAAAAATGAACCTGAACCACTTTTTTACTCTACACACAAAAATAAACTCAAAATGAATGAAAGATCTAAACATAAGACAAGAAACCATCAAAATCCTCAAGGAGAAAGCAGACAAAAATCTCATTGACCTTGGCAGCAGCAATTTCTTACTTAACACATCTCCAGAAGCAAGGAAACAAAAGCAAAAATGAACTATTGGGATCTCATCAAAATAAAAAGCTTCTGCACAGTGAAGGAAACAATCAGCAAAACTAAAAGGCAACCAATGGAATGGGAGAAGATATTTGCAAATGATGTATCAGATAAAGGGTTAGTATCCAAAATCTATAAAGAACTTACCAAACTTAACACCCCAAAAAACTCCAGTGAAGAAATGGGATAAAGACATGAATAGACACTTCTCTTAAGAAGACATCCAGATAGCCAACAGACACATGAAAAGATGCTCAAGATCAGTCATCATCAGGAAAATACAAATTAAAACCACAATGAGATACCACCTCACACCTGTCAAAATGGCTAACATTAACAACAGAGTTGGCAAGGATGCAGAGAAAGAGGATCTCTTTTGCACTGCTGGTGGGAATGCAAACTGGTGCAGACACTCTGGAGAACGGATGGAGGTTTCTCGAAAAATTAAAACTAAAACTACCCTACTACCCAGCAATTGAACTACTAGGTATTTATCCAAGGGATACAGGTATGCTGTTTCGAAGGGGCACATGCACCACAATGTTTATAGCAGCACTGTCGACACTAGCCAAAATATGGAAAGAGCCCAAATGTCCATTGACACATGAATGGATAAAGAAGACACAGTGTGTATACACACACACACACACACACACACACACTCACACTGGAGTATTACTCAGCAATCAAAAAGAATGAAATATTATCATTTGGCCAACTATGTGAATGGAACTAGAGGATATTGTGCAAAGCGAAATTAATCAGAGAAAGACAAATATATGACTTCACTCATAATGAATAATTAAGATACTAAACAGATGAACATAAGGGAAGGGAAGCAAAAATAATATAAAAAGAGGGAGGGGAACAAAACATAAGAGACTCCTAAAGATAGAGAACAAACAAGATGATTGCTGGAGGGGTTGTGGAAGGGGGGATGGGCTAAATGGGTAAGGGGCATTAAGGAAGATATTTGTAGGGATGAGCACTGGGTGTTATACATAGGGGAGCAGTCACTAGAATCTACTCCTGAAATCATTGTTGCACTATATGCTAACTGAATGTAAATCTCAAAATAAATAAAATTAAAAAACAAGAAAACTTAAAAAATAAAATTCAAAATCCCACCAAAAAAAAGAGAACTCTAGACCCTACTTACATAGCTCATGACAATTTTTCTAGGTTGTGTATCCTCCTCTATGCTTCAGTGGTTGTTAACAGAAGGCTACTGAACCAAATCCTGCCAGGAAAACTTCCATCCTCAGAAACATTCTAATTTCCTGTTTATAGCAAATAGGACTTGGGCAAATTTTTCCCCAGGTAACACTGTCAAACAATGACAGGGTAAATCCTGAACCAAGGACTTTTTCAATACTGAATGAAAAAAAAACAAACCTTCTGGTTTAGACAATCCAAGAGACAGAAAGGCCTTTACAGTTCAGTCTTGTCTATCCCTCTTCATTTATGGATAAGGCATTTGTCATTGCTTGGGCTACTATAACAAATTAGACTGAGTAGCTACACACAGCTCTGAGAACTGGGAAGTCCATGATGAAGGTACTGGTCAATTTGGTTCCTGGTGAGAAGCCTCTTCCTGGTTGGCAGACAGACTTCTAGCTGTATTCTCAGATAGTGGAAAGAGGTTATTCCTCTCCTCTGTCTTCTTATAGGGGCACTATCCCCATTCATGAGGGTTCCACTGTCATGACCCAGTTTTCTCCCCAATGCTCCACCTCTGAGTCCATTTATATGAGATTCAGGCTTCAACATATGAATTCTGGGGGCATACAAACATTCAGCCCATAGCAGTATTTAAGATCTCAAAGAAAGGGGAGGAAAACAAAAGAATGCTTATCACCTACTGTGTGACATAAGACTCTCAGAAAGCTGAGGTGATTGGTTTCTAGTCACAAGCCTGGTTTTTGTGGCTTTTTAGGTAAAACTCAGATTTATGGCTTATTTTGTAATTAACAGTTAATAAAAATAACACAGTTATGAGTACTATAACTGCAAAATGCATTAAAGCAAACTGTCTGCATATGACCATTATCTTCAGGTTGGTCAGGTTGACTGTCCTAATCTGCTCTGACTATACGTGTGTGTGTGTGTGTGTGTATACACACACACACACACACACACATTTCTATTGCTCAAGGTGAACCAAAGGTACAATCTAACAACAGCTTTATGGAAATATAATTCACACATCATAAAAATTCTCCCTTTTAAGGTGCAATTCAGTTTTTAGATATTCACAAAGTTGTACAATTATCACACCAAGTACTTTCATCACCGCTAAAGAAGCCCCATATCTGTTGGTAATTATTCCCTATTCCTTCTCTCAGCTCCTGGAAAGCTGTCCATTTTCTGTCTCTATAGATTTGCCTCTATAGATTTATATAAATGCAATCCCATGACATAGATCCTTTTGTGTATGGCTTTGTTAACATAGAATATTGTTTTCCAGGCTCATCCATGTTGTAGCATGTTTCAGTATGTCATTCCTTTCCACAAATGATATTCTATTATATGGCTATACAGCAATTTGCTTATACATTCTGCATGTATAAGCAGTAAGGGACATTTTGGCTGTTTCCACTCTTGGGCTATCACAAATTTGTGTGTAAATTTTTGCAGGTCACATGTTTTCATTTCTTTTGGATACATACCTAGGAGTGGAACTGCTGGCTGTGGCAGCCTGAATAATCCCCTCCAAACATATCCCTTCATTTCCATACACATTTTAGAATTAGCCTATTCATTTCCGCAAAAACAACAGTTGGCATTTGGCTAGAGATAGCGTTGCGTGTGTAGAACAGCTCGGGAAATACTGCCATTCTAACCATATTAAATTTTCCAATCCCTTAGCACAGGATATCTTTCTAAATTTTTTAGATCCTTTTAATTTCTTTCAATGACACTTGTGGTTTTCAGTATTAAAGCCTTGGGTTTCTTTTGCTAAATATCTTCCTAAGTATTTTATTCTTTTTGATGTTATGATGAAATTTTCTTTATTGTTTTTGGATTGCTCCACAAACCAGCTTTAATTAACTTTATCTGTAAAAAAACATTGTTGAAATATTCTCTTTTTGCATTTCTTTAGCCCTCCTTCCACCATACTACTTTTCTATGCCTTGCTCTAAAATCTAGAATTACTTTTATATTTTAACGCAAAAACTCTCTTCTACAATGTATGGCTGTAAAGCATTTTTGAGACTGTTAGAACTAGAAGGCATATGGGTGATAATATAGTCCAGTTCACAACATAGCTGAGGACCATGTGGTCCAAAGTTAGAATTGTTCAGAACGTGTGAAATGGACAGAAAAAATTATTTTTCTGATTCCCAATTTTGGATTATTTCCCTTTATAAGATGACTTTCATTTTAAATTCTGTCTCTGATTTTTAAATTATTATACAATGAGAGGTATGTCAACTGAATTTGCTTTGTTATGCACCTAAGAAAACACATAGGTACTTTACATAGGTTTATTTCATCATGACAGTTATACCCATAGGATCCATGGTCCTGTGGGTGGATAGACTTTGTTTTATGAAACTTGTATAATTTAAGACTTTTTCACATGAATTTCTGCCTTCAAGGCTTGTGAAACATTTTTTTGTACGTAATAATTATGTAGTGCAGTATGACTGGGAAAGGAGACAACACCAGCTTGATCCACAAAGTTTTTAGGATGGTAACATTCAGACTCACGGGTGTTTTTAATTCCTTTTGATTGCAAAGTTCAAAAAGTTTCATACACCTTGTTTTGGTGATACGAACCACAAATTATCTTTGATTTAATGACAGTGGCAGTGGCAATGACAGTACCTTATGCTGGCAATAGACTATGTTTACCTCAGCTATTCAAATGCAGAATTATATCTGTGGATTAAATTGGATAAAGTGTCCCATCAGCTGGACTCATTGGTACCAAATGTAGTTTTACCATGCAGAGAGAGGATGGATTCAGACTTCTGGGAGAAAAGTGAGAAAAGTGGAAAGGGGACAATTTTCATTTATTTATTTGTTTGTTTGTTTTAGGAAGTTAATCTTTTGTGAAGATGAACTCTCAAAACATGTTAAGTATGAAGAATTTCCTATTTCAGTGCGTAAGATACAAAAATATAAACTGGTAACATGCAAGACTGTTTTAGTGTTTATATAACATGGTAGTGTGTTTCAGCTATAGACAACCATAAATAAATGGCCTCTATGAACTGACATATATTGTTATTAAATAACCCAGAAAAAATGCATAAAATCTCTTTGCCTATAGAAACAAATCCTTCTAGCACAGCAATAACATTTCCACCCACTGCTGACTCACCAGAAGGCTTTAACATCCATTTTCTGGGTTTACTTTAAAAGCCAAGCAGGTGCCAACAATTCTGCCACTGGGGAAACATACACAGGCAAACTGAGTCATTAGTTAACAGTCGTTAAGAGTTACTTGTAAGCACTGACAGTTTTCTAAACCAGTGAGTAATCTCAATACACATGGAGAGAGTGACTTTAGAGTTATACAGACTCAGACTTCCGTCTTGTGCCTCTTGAGCTTACCCAGACAGCTGAGCAATTTAAAGGCCTTCTTCCTTTCCACTCTTTTTAGCAGAAAGCATATTTGCTAGGTGACTGCAGAGCAGATAATGGCCTGAGTTGCTCATTTGGGGAATTCGGTAGAAAGTGTGTACATTTTTTTTCTCATTTTATTGAGTCATTTATATATGTATGTACAAGTTAAGATGGACAAGATAGGGATAAGAGGTGTGACATGGATTGCTGAACCACTGCCTCTTTATCCTTGGCCTGGCCATATAAAAACCGAAACGAACAACACTGTAAGATTTTCTTTAAAGGGGGCATTTTTGCACTTCAAATAGACTTTCCAAGATGGAGAGTATGCTGCAGAGAATTCTAAAGGGGTGGGTGGGTGTGTGGGTGTGTATATATACACATGCACCCCCCCCTTAAAGGAAGAGGGAAAAAATGTCTTGGGCAACTTGGTCTACGTTCAAACCTTAAACTGACCCAGCAGACTCTCTTAAGTCCCTCAAATGATAAGAATTGCTCTGGCAGTTAATACCCAAACAGGGACAGCAATAAAGTAAGTCATGCCATTCACTGAGGATCCATAAATAGACAAATAATTATATGATTATGCATCACTGTCTTTGAGACTTGATAATGATAGAACTAAGGTTATCGCTCTAATTACAACTACCATAGAGATGACTCTAACTTTTCCTTTCACAGGGTAATATGCCTGGATTATGGACAATTAGAGGCATTCAAACTGGAAAATGCAATCGTTAATGGCACCTGGGAGTTGCCTTTTGTGACTACCTTTGATCATTCCTTGTCGTCTTAATGCACTTTAAAATATGTTGACCTATTGTTCCTGTCCACATGCACATTCTTAAAATAGATTTTATTTTATGAGCAAACATTCTGTCAAAGGGGGTCTTCACCCAGGGGACTCTACGATTTTCACTTATGCACAATTTCAGACAGATTTATGATGATCTTTCCATGCCCACAATGCCTTCTGCTAGGTAACACTTAGCACATCAGCATCTTGGAGAGAAACTAAAGCTGAAGTAACAGTAATTTCTAGTTTATTCTCCTATTTCTCATTCATACTGTGAGCCTATTGATCTCAGTGGCAGTTTCTAATGAAAATCCTTGAGAATCTTATGGCTATGAACAAGAGTTGGCTATAAGCAGATCATAGGTACTCTTGATTAGGGCATGTCGAAGGATATGGTGGATAATTAATCATCCCACTCAACACAGAAGCATATTTGCTCTTTTATGGACTAGTTTTCATTTTTTTCTTTGGGTATAATGGGGATATAACTTAGTTTTATTTATTTTCATAAGTGGCTGGCTATTGCCTGATGCAAAGGTGGTGTTTCTCTACCTACAAATTGCCTTGTCATAATTAAATAATTGAACTTGAGCTCTCCTCCAAGATTCCACATTCTTGTCCTTTCCAAGCTTCAGGGACATGTTGTACAGGTATAATAGCTCCTGACTGTGAGAAGAGTTCTGTGCCCTGAAGAGATGGCAATAAAGGCATTTTTTTAATAGCATGTTACTCCAAAGTGCTAACCAACTACCATTTTAGTAATATTTGTAGAATGCCAGCAAGGTAGATAGTATCACCATCACTTCACCGATGAGAAAACTAACAAAGCATGACTAGATGACTCAGCCAAGGTCAAGCATGCTGTTGGATTTGACTCCCAGGTAGCACCACTCTGTGTCCTGGGAGTCTTAACACACACAGTATTACACTCTATTATTGGCTTACTGGATTTTCCATAACCTCTGCTAATGCCAACCTAAGATTCTAAGGAGTATTTTCTTGTTTATAGGTGAGTAATTTATAAGGGTAGAGGGTAAGGAAGCAGAAAAAGTTGAGATAATAAGGTTAGTCTCTAAAATCTGAGCTTATATATTCCACATAAAGTAGAATTTCTAAGCCAATTTGTTTTTGCTAAGATATTTAATTGGCTTGTGGACAAAGTGGCATACTCCCTTTTCTCTTCAAGAGAAGCAATTACCTCTGGGTTCTCATTTTCAAAACATAATGTTTCTTCCATAATCACACAAGCAAGTGCCTCATTTTTCTCCTTCCACCTTGGAGCCATTAATGTTCCCAAAAGAAATGATCTGGTTCAAAATAGCCAAAACAAGTGTTCCTAATATTTTTTTATTAAAATTAATTTTAAACACAAAAATTAAAAAAGTTTCCACCAGTCTGGATCAGCTTTCAAAATGAGTAATCAGGTTTTGCATGGTATGTCTAGGTCTTTAGGAATTCCATTCTGCTTTATGCTGCTTCACAAAAATAAGAACTTGGGGTAATGCTGGAGTAACAATGGCAAGTTTTCACAGTGGGTGTCAACAATGAACCTGGGTGCCTGTGAGTGTGACATCTAACCCTATCTGCACTAATGGGCAATCTTAAAACCAGGAGACTAAAATCCTATCACAGACATGAATCATAATATCCTCCTATTATTTCAAAGATGTATGTATGAGGGATAAGGTAAACACCACTTTCTAAAGGGATAATTGGCTGGTGGTAAATGAAGAGTGAATCTTCAGATATTTGTGTTTAGCTTAGTGTCATACCACCCTTTCATCAATTGAATGGCAACCCTATGATTCAAACAAGAGAAAACCTGATACTGATTGAAGAGTTTCTCATCCATTCTTCATTAATACCACATTATCAAAGGTGTTTCATTTTATTCTGTGAGCACATTTTCTTATGGCTTCTTTAACCACCTGTCATTCTATGGCTATCATTTTAAGGGGTTTTAAGAAGAAAAATGATGACTCCACAAATGAAATTTAGAAACAATGATCTCAATAAAGCTTCTATTAGGTAGAAGTTATTCAAATGTAAAAGAGATTATAACAAAACCTCCATTTTTATCCAAACTCAAAAGGCCATCTTTCATTTAAAAATGCTAATGTTAAAAACCACCTTATTTCCGCAATTATCTCCATTTATCATTTTTCCTATTTTCACCCTAAAATGTTTTACCTATCATCTTTCACCTGGGCACTAGCTGACTTTCACTAGAGTATGTCTATGTCATACTGAGCAGCAGTAGACAGTGACTGAGCAAAAACACTATGTTCTCTTTCCCCCAAGAGACTGGCTTCTCAGATTCTATAGAAGGCCTGCCTGGAGCTTGTCTGAGCATCAGGATTCATGTTCCTTCCTGACCTTCCTGACCTTTGCTGCTTGACTTCTTTTGATATAGAGCGGAGTTATTTCCAAAGTGCAGGTACTTCCACTGTTATCTGTTCTTCAATGAGAACTGACCTACAGATGTCCGAAAGGGCTCGCTTCAGCAAAAGTAAAAAAGAAGGAAAAACATTTTTTGCCAAGTTTAAGGCTAGCCATCAATGTTACAAATTGTACTGCAAAAAAGAAAAACTTGTAAGTTCAACGAACATTGGGAAGAAAGAGAAAGGAGGATGGGTTTCCCTGTCTTCAGAGTAAATATGAGGTTCTAAAATAGTGGAAGAAAAATAAGTTATGCTCCAGTGTCTTTGACTCATTGACCTTTGAATACCGATAGCAATCTTAATGTTACAGAACAATGGAACTTGAAAATTAAGTGGAAAAGTGTACACAGCAATAATGTTAATCCATAATGCCCGCAGCATAAATACTGCATAACCAGAGTAAAGGAAGGTTTGAATGAAAGAGAGGGGAAAGTTACAGGAAACTGAGAAATTATGAAAAGAACATTTCTTTTGGATCATTGCATCAATACTCAAACCATTTTTTTCTCTTTACAAAATGGTAAACCTACCCACAGATATTTAATTTCTCCCCAATTATGAAGCTATGAAAATATGACTATGACAATCACTTTATACCACTTACTCCTCACAATATGAGCATACCTGTCCACTGTCCTAGTCTTGAGAAGGTAAGCAACTTGTACAATAAAGCTGTATTTACCTAAGAGATATGAACCCAGATTCCAAAATCCACTCTTATTGGGTCACTTTAGTGTCTCACTAGATGAGTATATGCAAATAACTACTCAGAGAAACAGAGTCAAGCATTTTAAGATCATTTAATTAAACGAATAATTGATTTAAAACTTGATCTATTGCTTAAGTCTTCCTGTGAACTTTCCCATTTCATCAGGCCGGTTTGCACGCCACCTTTAGGTAGCTTCAATTTTCAGATCAGTGTAAGATAAGCCAATAGATATTTCCAGTTGGCCCTCTCTGGTGCCCACCATAGAAAAAATCACCATAAATAAGTGTAAAACAGAAACAGCACATGTTACTGTGGCAGAATTTCCAATAGAGAGTGAGACCTCTTTGACATTAATTAGTATTTGTTGAATCCTTGCCACAGCAAGTAAGATGAGAAGACAAATGAACACAGACTGGGTCATGACTCATTAATGCTTAGCTTATTTTAAGCTGAAGCAACTCAAAGAAGATAAATTTCTTATCATAAAGCTTTGGTGATTTGGGAAGATTTGGGCTCAATTGCAGTATCTTGTTTATTGTCTTTCATATAGATAACTTTATCATTTTGAATCTACCCAATACGTTTTCTCTGTGTTAAAACAAAGAACTGGAGGCTAAGAAATTCTTACCTTTAATACTAAATGCAAAGCTAGTCATTGTATTAGTCAAGTCTTAGAACCTCCTTCCTTTTGTGATTTGAAGACTTCTAGCTCTAAGAAGATCAACCTATCAATAGTGAAAACAATGAAAGGATACAATTTAAGGATGACTGGAAAAAAGTTAATCCTGACTGATGTAAAGGCAAACAAAGAAGTTTGGCTTAATAAAGTCAGTGATTACTTCAAGCAACATCAAATCTTTATTATGATGTCAGTAATGGAGTATATTGAAGGAGGCTTTTCAGCGATTGAAATAAAATATGAAAAATAAGATATTTTTGACACACACATCTTCCAGGCAACAGTAAAATTAAGATTAAAATTATGAAGTCCTCTGGCTTAAAAAAAATAAGTTCTATCTATTTCAGCTAAGAGATATGGTAGGCAATACTTTGATATGAGTATGGTAATAACCCCCCAAATTCTCATTTATGTGCAATGTGGTAACAATCATAAATAAAATGTGACTAATGTCCATGAGAAGTGTAAATTATTAATATATTCCTTAATTGGGAGCTTATTTATATTTCTATTTGGTAGAAAAGAAAATTATTGGTTTAAATACTGTCCTATACTCTTAGAAGAACTATTGTTCTGTTAAAAAATAATGAATGACACTAGTCATTAGCTAAAGCATTCAAGACTTATGCACTGTACAAATCCACACTGAATTCAAGTATGCCAACACTAACACACACACAACCATGGCACTAGTAGATGGACTACACTTCCATTTGAATAGAGTATTTTAAATAATTAAAGGAAAACAGACAACACTTTGTATCTCACAAAAAATCCTTACAAACTGCCTTGAATATAGAAGCTTGATAGAGATAGTGTTAATCCAGCATGCTAATGGGATACCCTAACTACAAAAGCTGCATCTAAGGTTATATAATTCTTACTGGCCTCTCCGCCTTTAATTCCATGGACTTCCATTCTCTCAACTGCCTCCAAACAATCTTTCTAAAATTGAAATTTCTATCATGACACTCAATTTTAAAAATCTGTAATGGCCGCTCTTCACCATCTTTTCGTCTTCCCGGCTGCCGCAGCCATGAAGGTCGAGCTGTGCAGTTTCAGTGGCTACAAGATTTACCCTGGACCTGGGAGCCACTACACCAGGACTGACGGGAAGGTTTTCCAATTTCTTAATGCAAAATGCGAGTCTGCATTCCTTTCCAAGAGGAATCCTCGGCAGATAAACTGGACTGTCCTCTACAGAAGAAAGCACAAAAAGGGACAGTCGGAAAAAATTCAAAAGAAAAGAACCCGCCGTGCAGTCAAATTCCAGAGGGCCATCACTGGTGCATCTCTTGCTGATATAATGGCCAAAAGAAATCAGAAACCTGAAGTTAGGAAGGCTCAACGAGAACAAGCCATCAGGGCTGCCAAGGAAGCAAAAAAGGCTAAGCAAGCATCTAAAAAGACAGCAATGGCTGCTGCTAAGGCTCCCACAAAGGCAGCACCTAAACAAAAGATTGTGAAGCCTGTCAAGGTTTCTGCACCCCGAGTTGGTGGAAAACACTAAGTTTGCAGATCAGATTTTTAAATAAACATCTGACTATAAAAAAAAATATATGTAATGGCCCACAGACTCAAACTCAACTTCCTTAGTATGTCTTCCTCTTGGAGCCCTGTAAGATTTGGCTCCTAATTATCTAGAAGGCCTTAGATCCTGATGCTTATACATTAACTTTCTGAACTCGCAGAATGCTGAATAAATAGCAATTCTTTGAGTATGTCCTGTAGTGCTGTTTCATGCCCTAATTCCCACAGCAGTCACCATTTGTGCCCACTTATACCCCCCTCAGCACTCCCCTTTTTTGTTAACACTAATCTGCTGGCTTTCACCTGCAATTCTTTACCTGAAGGGTTTTCCTGGTGGCTGGAGTCCCAAGAGCCCACGTCCATGGAAAGTCTAAAGTCCTGGAGAATTATCACCACCTGACTGCATCTTTCAACCATTGAATAACTGGAATTTATTAATAATTCCAAGTCGTATGCCACACTCTTTCCCAGAGTTCTCGTTAAGAGACTGATTCCCAGTCGCTCACAGAGATGACTTGCCAAGAAAAGACTCTACAGTTGTTCTCACCTTCTTTTTCTCACCTCCTACTACATTTACCAGATCTTCCTCCCAAATAGGCTGCTGGTAGTCAAATCTTTGTCTCAAAGTATGCTACTAGAGAGTCCCACTCAAGGTCGTCCTCTCACAGATATTGTTTCCACTGCCACAGAATATTTTTCCCTTTCTCTATATTCATCTGAGATTCATTGGGAATCCTTTACAGCAAAACTATTCAAACTTTAATGTCGTACAAATCCCCAGAAGACCTTTTTAAAATGCAGATTCTGCTTCAGTATGTCTAGGGTAGGACCTAAGATTCTAGAATTCTATCAAACTTCCAGATAATTCCAATTCCCTGGTCTGCAAACCAGACTGTGAGTATTTCAGATACAATTCTATCAAGCACCTTCCCCTTCAGAAGTCTTCCCTAAACTGCTTCATTTCTGTCCTTATGATTACTTCACCTTTTTTTCTATGTTTTTATTCTATGTTTTTACGTGGTAATTCCTTGTTTACAGATCTTTTTCTCCAACGAGCCAATTCCTTTAAGGTGAAGATCATCTTTTTATTATCTTTGTACCCACAGTAACTACCATACTGCCTGATATATGACCCATACCTAATAAGTGCTTGTGAACTGATAGATTTAATGAACAAATTATAATTTTCTGATATCCTTCGCTAAAATTGTTATATTGTACCCTGGAACATTCAACTAATTCAACTAAGTGGGTTTTTAATGATTTTTAAAATTTTTTTTAATGTTTTATTTATTTCTGAGAGATAAAGAGAGAGAGACAGCATGAGCAGGGGAGGGTCAGAGACAGAGAGGGAGATACAGAATTTGAAGCAGGCTCCAGGCTCTGAGCTAGCTGTCAGCACAGGGCCCGTCGCAGGGCTCAAACCCATGAACGGTGAGATCATGACCTGAGCTGAAGTCAGAAACTTAACCGACTAAGCCACTCAAGTGCCCCTTTTATGATTTTTTAAATGTTTATTTATTTTTGAGAGAGAAGGAGAGAGAGACAGAGGATGAGTAGGGGAGGAGCAGAGAAAGAGGGAGACAGAATCTGACAGACTCTAGGCTCTGAGCTGTCATCAACGAGCCTGATGCAGAGCTCAGACTCACAATCCGCGAGATCATGACTGAGCAGGAGTCGGACACTTAACAAACTGAGCCACCCAGGTGCTCCCAATCAAGTGTTTTTTTAAATATGAGTTACATACATTCTTCAGCTGTCTACTTTAGTTTTCATGGCAAGTCATAGACTTCAGGACTTCCAAACAAACAGGAAAGTCATGCAATTTCTTCACTATGGATATTTAATAAAATATATAAACATCTACCTAAAATGTAGTTTAGTTAACTCCTATCCAAAGGATAGGGGAGGACCAAATAATCACTGGAATCCCTTCTCTTTATTTATATTTAAAATCTGTAGGTGAATGTGTGCAAGTTAGTAATTCATTGAGAGGTGGGAAGCAGTGTTTTAAGTATGATTGGAGGTAAGAGGAAGGATACGATAATGTAGAACTATAAGAACATTATAGGAAGAAGTACTTTAGGGATTATACTCCTTTACCTACTACAAATTGCTTACAAATGCCATTGTCCTTAGAATCTCAGAATTCAACTCCTTGTTCATTCCAGCTGCTTCCTCCTTAAGAAAAACTCCATGTACAGTGGTGAAACTAAATCTATCAAGGGAATAGCCTATATGGTATCCTTAGATAGACAACTAATGGAAATAGTATCTGATCTTTCTACTTTAAGATGCAAGAACAGAAACTAGGGTGTTTTCAGCATATCAATTTCTGAACTAGATAATAGTCCTGATAATGGACTAAAGTAAAGTGAAATGTGAAGCCCACAGTAGTGTTTGCTGGAAGTCAGCTCCTATCTCATTCCAACCTAATTCCCTTACCATTTGAAATCAACCTTGAGCATGTGAGAAAAATGTTCTCATGACAAGAGAAATGGCAACTGAAAGGCCTTGACATATTAAGATTAACTTGACCAGAACTTAAGTGATGTTTTGTACTTCATTTGCATCTATTATACTGTATTGTAACTCCTACTGTATAGGTCCATGTTTCCACTTAAGTTAATCAAGTTCTTGAAGACAAAAATCATGTTAATTCATCTGCTTATTCCAGAACATTGCCTAAACTATTATAAGTATTCACTTAGTCATTGTTGAATTAATAAATTACTCAATAAGCGAATTATGGCCATACCATAATTTTTAAAACAACACTAAGCAGTTGATTAAAGCATGGAGATTCCAGAAGCTAGGGAGGTTGAGTCCATTTCTCAAAGATTTTACTAGTTCAGAGGAGCATATTTAATATTAAAACCAAAATGAGATACAACTTCAAACCCACTAAGTTGGCTCTGAACAAAAATGCAGACAAGTGTTGATGAAAATGTGAAAAACAAGAACACTCTTACATGTTGGTGGGAATGTAAAATGGTACATTCATTCTGAAAAAGTTTGGCAGTTTCCTAAAAAGTTAAACACAAAATTTACCATAATCCAGTAATTCTACTCTTGTATCAACTCAAGGGAAATGAGAACATACATACACACAAAGACTTATGCATGAACGTTCATAGCAACATTATTCATAACAGCCAAAAATAGGAAACAGCTCAAATATCTATGAACCGATGACTGGATAAGCCAAGTATGGTATGTCCATACAATGAGATACTATGCAATGAAAAGGACACACTGCTAAGTTCTACAACATTTACAAAATTTACAAAACAAAAACTTTTCTAATAGAACCGCTGTTATTCAGTATTTCTTATCTTATGTTGAGAATTTTCTTAGAATGCTTTACCCACTGAATACCTCCTCCCACACAATCTTGTTCAGAGTTCCATTATCCTTTAAAAAACGAAAAATGTATATTTTTATGATTAATATTCAAGTGAATTTACTATTAAATGTTATTGGAGTTCAATTCAAATTTTTGTATCCCATCTTCACCCTAAGTTCACTATCTGTAATGGTTAATTTTATGTTCCAACTTGATTGGCCTAAGGAATGCCCAGATAGTTGTTAAAATATTATTTCTGGGTATGTCTGGGAGGGTGTTTCCAAAACAGATTAACATATGAACCTGTGCACTGAGTAAAAAAGATTACCTTCCCCAATGCCAAGTGGGCATCATCAAAAGTGTTGAGATCCTCAACAGAGAGACAAGATGGAGGAAAGGGCAAATTTACTCTCTGCTTAAGCTGAGACATCCATCTTCCTCTGCCCTCAGATACTGGTGCTCCTAGTTCTCAGGCCTTTGGGCTTGGACCAAGACTTACAACATTGGTTCCTCTGGTTATTGGGCCTTTGAATTTTGACTGGAACTACACCACCAACTTGCCTAGGCCTTAAGCCTGAAGATGGAAAATTATGGGACTTCTCAGCTTCCATATTCATGTGAGTCAATGCCTTATAATAAATAAAACAAAAAGACAAACTACTGTTTACTGAATCTACTATTTATATCTTCAATTACATTTTTTATTTTAATGACCAAATACTTTTTTCATTTCCAATTTTTCCAAGTGGGTCATTTTTGTAACCAAGCATTCTTGTTGCAATTTTTATTTCCTACCGTTTTTTTCTCATTTATTTTTTTCTTCCTGTCATTTAAATGGAAGATATGTCTTTATTTTTTGAACACCCTAAATATTCATACAATTACAATTGTTCTATAATTTTATATGAGGTAGTATTTTTGTTATAACTATTCATTTTTATTACCTGCTTTACTTAATATTAGATTTCCCCGTACACTCTGGAATTTGGTTTTTCAGCTCAGTTTAGTGGTAGTTTATTGTTTTTATTTTTCTCTGTCTCCCTCTATGCTCACCACTATCCATCTAGCATTTTCACATTTCCTGCCACCTAGTACTCCATGCCTTACTCCAGAACCAAATCTTATGTTGGCGGTTTACAGTTACTGCCTTGAATGAATTGGAAATTCTGTATATCTGGCCACAGAGCCATCAGGTGGCCAATTCAGTTCTTCTTCTTCAGGATATGTCTTTCCTAGATTGCAGCTTTTGAAGTTTTTTACCTCTGAGTACCCTTTCACTTTAGAGAGGAGCCACTACCCAGTTCCAAGATTCAGTTAATGAGCCTGGCTCCAGTCCCCTGCTTTGCAGAGAGCAGTTTTTATTTCCTTTCCCCCATAGGAACCCAATTCCCAGTCACCACTGGGATTTAGACTCAGATCCCAACAAGTCAGACATCAACTTCTGTCTCTGTTTTGAATTTCTATTTTATTTCTATTTTTTAAAAATCTTTTTTAAATGTTTCATTTATATCTGAGAGAGAGAGAGAGAGAGAGAGATCAGGGGAGGGTCAGAGAGAGAGAGGGAGACACAGAATCTGAAACAGGCTCCAGGCTCTGAGCTGGCTGTCAGCACAGAGCCTGACTGACACGGGGCTTGAACCCACAAACCGTGAGATCATGACCTGAGCCGAAGTCAGACACTTAACCAACTGAGCTACCCAGGCACCCCTTCTATTTTATTTCTAGTCCAAAGTGATCTTTCTCCTGTTTTTAAGTTCAGTTCTAGGCATGAAGCTTCAAGAAGATCAGGATTGTGAAAATATATTTGAGAGTTATCACTATATAAATTGTCTTTACAAAATCTTTTAAGGATAGAGTATAGCCTGAAAAAAGCCAAACAATAACAGTACCCTGGGAAACACCAATGTTTTGGACTTATTAGAAGAACAATTATCCTTGAAGGAAATTGACAGAAAATAGGAACACAGGGAGAAAAACCATGAGAGTAATGTTAAGAGAGTCAAATTAAATGGTTAGAGACTTTTAAGAATGAGTATGTATTACATTGTATCATATTTCAAAGTTTAAAAGTACAAAGTTTCCAGCTAACATATTAATAAGAAAATTCATCATTGACTTCTATCAGTTTCAAAAGAATGGAAAGATAATTTTTAGCAAGGATATGAAGAAAGGAAATGTCCTGCACTCTTGGTGGAAACGTGAAATGATCTGTAGCTATTATGAAAAACAGTATGTTGGTTCCTCAAAAAATTCAAAATAGAATTACTATACAATCCAGTAATTTCACCTCTGGATATATAACCAAAATAATTGAAGGTAGTGTCTTGAAGAGATATTTGTACACCCATGCTCTTAGTAGCATTGTTCCATAGCCAAAACTGAAAGCAACTCAAGCATTAAATCATGGATGAATGGATAAACGAGATGTGGTATACACATGCAATGGAGTATCATTCATTCTTGAAAAGGAAGGAAATTCTGGGGCACCTGGGTGGCTCAGTCAGTTAAACAGCTGACTCTTGAATTTGGTTCAGGTCATGATCTCAGTTTGTAGGATTGAGCCCAATGTCAGGCTCCTCCCTTCAAAATAGAGCCTCCCTGGGATTCTCTCTCTCTCTCTCTCTCTCTCAAAATAAATAAATAAACTTAAAAAATGTTTTAAAAAAGGAAGGAAATTCTAACACAGGCCTTAATATGGATGAGTCTTGAGGATATTATGCTATGTAAAATATGCCATACACAAGAAGACAAAATCTGTATAATTTCATTTATATGAGGTACTTAAAGTAATCAAATTTATAGAGAAAGAATTATTTGCCAATGGGGCTGGGGTAGTAGGGGAATAGAGATTTGTTGTTTAATAAGTAGAGAATTTAAGTGTTGCACAACAAAGAATTCTGGAGATAGATTGCACAACAAAATGNGGGGATGAGCACTGGGTGTTATGTGGAAACTAATTTGACAATAAACTGTTTGTAAAAAAGAAAAAAAAGATTGCACAACAAAATGAATGTATTTAACACTACAAAACTGTTCACTTAGAAATGACTAAGATGATGAGACTCCTAAGTGGCTTTGGGTTCTATGTCTCCCTCTGTCTCTCTGCTCCTTCCCAGTTTGTGCTCATGCACACACACACTCTCTCTCTCTCTCTCTTTCCCAAATATAAACATTAAAAAATGAGTAAGATGGTAAAGTACATTTTATGTATACTTTACCACAATTAAAAGTAAAACTAAGTGAGAATAAAAAATAATGAAGACTGAAGCCACACATCAGGAGATTGAGGATTGTAAATGAGGATAATAAAATCATAAGTAGTGTGTGAAAATCTATTCTTTCTAAAACTGTGGTTGACGGGACCTTTCTGAGCATAAAAGTATTCAATAAAAACATAAAGTATCAACAAATCTAACCACCTAAAATTTAACACATTTGAAAGTCAAAACCTTAGATGAAATAAAAGAGGAAAAGGTCAAATGAAGAGAAACATTTGGTTAAAAAAATCATCTACAAAGGAATAATATTAATATTTAAATAGTTAATAAAAACAACATTTTGGGATACCTGGGTGGCTCATTTGGTTAAGCATCTGACTTTTGACTTCAGCTCAGGTTATGATCTCACGGTTTTTGAGTCCAAGCCCCATGTCGAGCTTTGTGCTGACAGTACGGAGCCTGCTTGAGATTTTCTCTCTCTCTCTCTTTCCCTCCTCTGTCTCTCTCTGTGCCCTTCCCCCATTTCAAACAAACAAACAAAAATTTTAAAAAACAGATAACATTTACAAATCATAAAGTATGTGTCAGATACCACTTAACATATTTTATCTAATTATTTCTCAGAAGAATCTGAAACACAGCAATAATTATTCCACATTTTAAAGATGAGGATTCAAGCATATCATCACTCTGCAACTTACACCTTAAAGTCCCAAAGCGAATGGTAGAGCTAGTATGAGGCTTAGGCCATTGACTCTAGACAGTCTATGATCTAAACCACTGAGCTCTATTAAGAAAAATATGAATACTCTAACAGGTTGGGGTGGGGGAAGACACGGGATATAAATAGATAATATTCCAGGGAAGAAAGACATTGTCAAAAACCTAAATGATCACTTGTCATCAAAGAAATGTAAATTAATGTGGTACCATTGTTTACCTGTCAAGTTGACAGAGATTTCTCACACTTAAGATACTAAGTGAACACAAGGTTATAAGACAGATTGATGAAGAAATGAATTCAGAAAGATTAGAAACTTGATGGGGCAAGCATTCTAAGAAAAATAGATGAAAAGGAAAGGAAGGAAAAAGAGTGAGAAAGGTTGAAAGGGATAGAGGAGGGAAAGGGAGGGAGAGAGGAAGAGGGAGAGAGAGAGAAGGAAAGAGAGAAGGAAAGAATAAGCAAATAAGAGTTACAGCAAGGGAGAAAATCCCTGCCATTTTTCTCCTTTTCCTGTTTTCATCTCCATAGACGCACATATACCTTTTAAAATAAGCAGTCAAGGGGTGCCTGGGTGGCTCTGTTGTTTAAGTATCTGACTTCGGCCCAGGTCATTTTCTCAGGAATCGTGATGGTGAGTTGGAGTCCTGCATCTGGCTCAGTGCTGACAGTTCAGAGCCCAGAGCCTGCTTCAGATTCTCTTTCTCTCTCTCTTTCTCTCTGCCCCTCCTCTGCTTGCATTTTCTCCCTCTGTCTCTTTTTGTCTTTCAAAATTAAATAAACATTAAAAAAAATTCCAAAATAAGCAGTCACCTATTATTGCAGGGAGAAAAGTTCTGATTGTAGAGATTACAAAAAGTAAGGGTGCTCTCTGTAAGACGTCTGATTGGGGTCCATCTGGGAGTCTACTCACCATCATCATGGCACATAGAACCAATTTTTCTTCCTGGGACTCTGCCTTAATCAACTACCAGCTGACCTAGAGCCAGAGCTTGCTACCAAACCCTCTCTGCTATGTCTGCCACCGGTTTTTGTTTACTTTCACACATTTGTGTTATTTAGTACAAATAAGCCTCTACAACATACTCCAGGCTCCATACTCTGCTGGTTTCCAAGGACTTGGAGGATCAAGAAGGACATATTGTGTGGATTCACCACAACAGTCTTCTGGGCAGTGACTCATTGCTTTTGGCTTCCTTCCTATGGTGATCATTTATTAATTTCCTAGTTAAACTAGATCCCCTGCATACTCCCTCCTATCAGGTGTGATTAGCTCTTCATAATTTGTAGCCTTTGTTTCTTCCCTTTAAAATAGCAGATATTCAAAGAGCAGAAGTATTGATATTCCATCCTATTCTGAGAAGGTTGGAATGTGATAATCATTTCTTCTATGACCTAGGGTCAGGTTGTCTGCAGGGAAGCAATCATTTTAAGTGTGTGTGTTTTTTTTTAACTGAAACTTATATTCACCACAGAGTGCCTATGATCATCCAACCAACAATCTCCTATCAAAGATTTATTTAGCACCAATAATTTGTACAGCATAGTTCTGGATCCTGAAGTCCTTAGATAAAGTCTTAGTCCTCATGAGCTTCCAATGGGAGAGAACATATAATAAATAGAGAAATAAGAAGCTTGAGCATTCCAGGAAATAGAAATGTTATAAAGAAAATACACAGAGGAGATGAGAAATAACTTGTTTAGATAAGATGGTTCTGAAGTCTCCTGCAAGAAGGTGGTATCTGATAGGAGACTTGAATGCTAGGAAGGCGCCAGCCTTACAAATTTCTGGAATCTTCAAGCCTGGATGGTTTAGGGACTAAAAGAAGTAAGGTTGGCTTTGACCTAATAAATGAGGAGGAGAGTGAAGAAGATAGATCAGAGGAGCAGAAGTTTAAAGCTGCAATGAAAAGTTTAGACTTCATTTGGATTGCCAAACTATCGAAGATTGAGGAAGAAGTGATACAGTTATTTTCCTGGAACTGTGAAGCCATATGAAATATTTTCCTACAGCTCAATCCTTGATCTCCACCAATGTGAGAATAAAGCTAACCTGTGGGCAATGATTCAGAGCCCAGGCAAGCCCCCCTATCTGAAAGACCTCCTAGGTATCCACATAATGTTTTAATTTTAATAATAGAAACTGATTTTTTTCCACTTTCAGAAATCCCCACTGTGATGCGAATACTAGATCATAATAAACTCTTGAAGTCCTTAGCACATCAGTCTGGATTAATGAGTCTGTTTGCATCCCTGAAAGAATAGGTGAGTTTGGGAATAACGGAGAAGAGGTAGAAGGTGAAACTCCTTCAAAATGGCAGTCCATTGCTAGAATATCCCAGTCGGGAGAACTCTGGCAATAGCAGTATTGGTACTGGAGCAAGGAAACACTCAAGGCAAGAGAAGATGGGCCAGATGGCAAACAAACAGAAAGACCCTAAAGACAAACCTGAACACTCACCATGAAAAAAGTAGTCTTAATGCTAGGATTCTGCCTTTAGTAGAACTGCTCAAGCAGTCATATATAGGTCTTGTTAATGCCTCTTATTTCTAGTAGCCCAGAAATCAGGCTTTGAGGAAACCAGGAGAAAAAAAAATTAAAAACTTCACTTTCTCACCATTTAAAACTTCTGCTATTCAGTCAACAGTTAACTCCTTACCTCAAAACTGCAAAAGCCAGAAATATCAACACATTTAAAGTAGGGATACTGTTCCTCTGTCCAGTTCTAAACTCAGGAACCTGAGACAAGATTTCCTATCTAAGTGGATACTTAAAGGTACCTTGCTAAAGAGTTCAATGGTACTAAACACATAGTGACTTAAAAATCTGAGGAATTTTCCTAAAATGCTTAAAAGGAATGTTCATATTTGTTTAGGCAGTCCTAGAGATACTCCTGAAAATAAGTGACATTTTCTCGGAAGCTCTCAAATTATAAAATCTAAATGTCTTTTGCTTTTTGTTTGTTTTAATTGGAAAGCTAACCTTAGACTCTATGACAACCGTTGTGTATTTTTTTCATGTGTTTACCTTATATCTCCCATTTCATGTATAATTCTCAAAGACAGGAGCTGTTCCCTTTTATAGCTCCCTAGAGTACACAGTGGACATTCATTAAATGCTGTTGACTGACTGGCTACCTGACACCACACAAACATGGGACAAAAATAATTGACACCATCCTTACAGAAACAAATTAAGGAGACATAAAATTGACATTTCACATTGCTGATACCTACCCTGCATCATTCACAGATGAAGTAGAATTTCTAACTTTAGAGTGGCTCCACAAATCCCAAATAACATTCTGACTTTGTTACAGAATTCTTTAAAAAGTTGTTTTCCCACTTATCATGGCCAGCAAGCATTGAATCGTCTTGGATAATATGTGACCAAATTTAGATCTGACAGATGAATCTGAATGTTGTTAAATATTTGATATTTGCTTTTAAATTTCAAGGGGAGACCCTTTATATAGTAACTTTTACAGATACCTTCCTCTGCTTTCCTATGTTTAACTTGTAACAGGAATCTTTCTGTGGATTTATCTTCTCTTGGGAATTTAAATATTATTGAAGAGGAAAATGCATGCATTGTTATGGTCAATTATATTTTTTGATATTTAATAATCAGGACAATCAAGGCCATTTCTATTTCTGTATCTTCTACTTATGGATGATTCATGATTATGGATCATAATGATGAAATCTTATTTGATCATATTTATATCCATTTATATTTTAAAAGAATGATGCTGACTCAATGATGCATTGAGTCATTCTTATTCAGTGATAAGATAGTTGATTGAAAGCAAGTGCGTAAGAATGCTTAATTTGCATATTATGAATGCCTTCAATGTTATTTTACTTCCCTCTCCAACCATCCTCCCTCATTGACAGGAAAGATTTTGAGAGAAGTTCCTGCTGAGCAGCATTACTGTATGACAAGCCAATAATATCTACAAACCATCAGGTCATTTGAGTCCCGTAGGGAAACCACTATGTGACTATATCTAACAAGCATCCCAAATTTTTATTTCAAAACCTTGTTTTGAAGGAATTCCAGTTACTCAGAAAGACATTCTATGGAAAAGTAGAAGTCTGATTCAGATGTGAGACTTGTTGCCATGAGTAACTCAACTGAAAAAAAAAAAAAGATTGTATTTAAACTACCTGCAAATCTCACAGAAGGTGCAGCAAACTAATTTTCCTGGTGGGAAAAATACCCTTCCTTCCTTTGAGAATGAAAATATGACTCCTTTTGCTGGTAAGAGACCCTTGTGGGAATTCATGCTGTTAACATCAAGTGAAACTGTAATATCTTTGCCTGTCTGTGGCAAGGAGAAATCAGCTGGGATTTAGAGGGAATTTCAGGGCTTTCTAGAAAATGAGAAGGCTAGAAAAGAAATTGCAAACTGTTCTACTTGCATCTATCATCCTCCAATGAGGAATCTATGTGCTACTGAGTAACAAGGGTGTAAGGAATTGGAGAAGGAATGTCTTTTCCAACAAATATTCCAGGGCATACTGCTAGGAGCCAATGTTTCATCAGTAAACAAGACCATTTAATCCTTGCCTTCGTGGACATATGGGTTAGAATGGAAGATAGTCCTCAAGGATGCTGTTGTCATCTAACTTCCTTTGTGAGATCCAAGCAGATTTGCAGAAGAAAATTATGTTTAAGCTCAGATTTAAAGGAGAAGAATCAAGGGGTGGATATACATATATATATATATATATATACACACACACACATATATATATACGTATATATATGTATTCTTTCCCCAACCAAAACCTCCTAAAGTATTCTAAGTACTTTAAAAAGATTAAATCATACAATCTTCAATACAAAGCTATGAGAGAAGCACTATATATCATCATTGTGCAGTTGGGAAACAGAAGCATACAGTTTAAGTGACACACACACTCAAGACCACAAATCTACAAATGAAGAAGCAGGCATTCAAACCTATGTAGTCTGCTCCAACTTTTGTGTTCCTAACCACTATGGTGAACAATCTCTCCATCTGCTGCCAAGCAAAGCATAGTAAATTTGAGCTTAGACCTAAAAACTCAAGATTTGATTGGGGAGTGACCTAAAATGGCTAAGGATTGTGGGTAAATTAACTATTACATTTACATTTTTTTAAAAAAAATAAAAGTTCTACAGTGAATTCACTTTTACATGTTCTGTATTCAAAAGCCTAATAATGTATGTATTCCACATATTAGCTTATTGAATTCTCAAGAAAACAACACTAAGTGCTAGGCATTATCATCTTCACTTTAACAATATAAAAATTAAGGTTCAAAGAGATTAAGAAAACTACTAATGATTACACTTTTATAAACAGTAGAGCAGGTAATCAAACCAGATTGGCCTTGGTATAAAAATCTGTATTCATTTTTCTATTACTGTCAGTACAATATTTAGACTTCCAAGAGTAACCACTATAATTTATAGATTCTGAAAAATAGAGATCTTTTAAAATATCTACTAACCACCGAACCTTCCTCATCTTCTGAAGTTGTAGGGATGATACAAGCATAAGAAAACAGGTGCAAAATAAATTTCCTACAACTCTGACTTTAATTCAACAAAAGTTCAGGCTTTTGCAATCCAGAGTGTACAGCTGCCAAGAAAAAGGGAAATTTCTCAAATAAGGGTGAAAGAGCTCCTAAGGAATTAAGAAAAATAAATAGAAGAGCTTAAAGGAGGAAAATCTGCAAATCTGTCTATAGTTATAAGAACTATAGACAGCGATATGAGCTTATGGAAAGAAGGTAAATCCAGAGGGAGAAGAACTGTGAAGACTGAATCAATATCCCCATATCAATCAGAAGTGAAAAAGCATGTTTAAAACCCTTAGAAATGAGAAAAGGCAATAGCTGGCTAATCCCTCCATAAAAGTTTCAGGAGATTTGTCCTATAAAGATCAATGGGGAAAAATAAAAAATAAAAATCTTATAGAAAAAACTATTTTAATATTTATTTTTATTTTTGGAAATTTAAAAATGTATTAATCTGGATTTGAAAGCTGACAAAGGCCTACTGAGTTGTAAATGGTTTTATATATATGTCAAAGAGATGAAAAAATATTTATAATTATTTTTTTCTAATGTAAGTTAACCTGAGAAAAAGGATAACAATCTCATATTCTCAACTGGGAGAATTAAGCCTCATTTCCAAATTGTATTTGTCCTTTCAGTGTACAGCACTGTGACCAAAAATTGAAGAATAACCTGTACTTTTCAACATACATAGGTTACTTTTTCTTAAAAATCTATATAACATAAAGCAAACCTCAAAAAATTTCAAACATTGTCATTTTGAGTCTACTATCTGGCAAAATTGCACTTAAGTTAGAAATCAAGAATCTACATGTTAAAAAAATTTTCAAACTTAATGTCCAAACAACCAATGAATAAAAAAAAGTCATAATCAAACTTTTAGAATACTACAGAGTGACATCAGCAAAATGGCAGAGTAGGTAGGCCTGGACCTTCCATACTTCTGCAAACACACAAATTCATCAACAATTTACAAATTCTCTTTGTGAGAAATCCAGAATTTCTAACTGGAAGACTACTGCACCCCAGGCAAACACAGAACCAGGTTTATCAAACCTGGAAGGGAGATTCAGGATACCCTCTCACCAGAATCCTTACCTCTGGCACAGTGCTATATCATCAGAAGGAGATGCCCTAGCACCCAGCTTCTCTAGGGGAGGAAAAGAGTTGGTTCATACATCCAGCATCTTATCTTTTTAAATGGGGCTCCCCACAGAACTGACTTCTTGGAACCTGCCAGTCTTGGACCTCTGACAGGCCTGACATACTCTAGCTTCCTGATGGAGAATGGAGAGACAGAGGCTTAAGCTAATTGATTTCATAACTCCTCCCTCTGCTTAGTAAGAATGAGAGAATTAAAAAATCCCAGCTCTCAGCTTCTCCTTAGGGGGAAAAGAAAAGAGTTGATATATACATCTAAGGCTCCAATTTTTCTGGAGCTGCCCAAAGAAATGATACATGGTTTGCCAGTCTCAGAGTAAAGATGGGTACAGTGCAGTCTGACTACCTAGAGGAAAACAGATACAGTGGTTTGGACTGATAGACATCATAACTTCTTCCCTCGACTCAGCAAAGTATAATTGGACAATAACCACAGCTGTTTGCTTCTTCCCGGGAAAGAATTGGTCTGGTCATTCAATTCCACAACTTTTTGAAGTACTGCACAAAGGACAATCTTCTAACTTGTGTGTCTCAGAGTACTGGGAGTTCCTGGCATAAATTGCTACCTGAAGCAAGTAAGAACAGGGACAGATTTTTGGCCTGGTGACTGTAAGGACACAGTGAGTAGATAAAAAACAAAAAAACAAACCAAGAAAAAACACCTAAGTCCCCTCTTCTGGAAAAAAAAGAGTGAACCAGAACATCCATTGACCCAACTTACCTGGAGATGCCCCAAAAAACTGGCTTCCATCTCATTTGTCCTGGTGCACTGATAGGACCCAACATACCCTAGAGAGCTGAAGGCTAAAGAACAAAAAAACGCAGGTTGGACTAGCATGAAGAATTGAGAACCTACCAGAATTTTTGTGTAGGCTGCTTGGTTGGGGTCTTTTCCTGTACAAGGCCAATCCACGAAAAATAGGAGAGGTGGCCAGATTGTTCAAGATTCAGACACCAACACAGGGAGTCAAATAAAATGAAGAGAAGATGTTCTAAACAAAGGAACAAGCTAAAACTCCAGAAACTGACCCTACTGCAATAGAATTTTACAATTTATCTGACAGAGAGTTCAAAATAATCATAAAGATGCTCACCAAAGTCCAGAGAACAACAAAGAGAATTTCAACAAAGAGAAAGTATTAAATAGTACCAAACACAAATCATAGAACAAAATAATACAATGACTGAGAAAAGCAACTTGTCATGTATAAGGAAAATTTCATAAGACTATAAGCTATTTCTTTAGCAGAAACCTTGCAGACCAGAAAGTGTTGAAATAAATTGCCAACCAAGAAGACTATATCTGCCAACATTCTCCTTAAAAAAGTGAAGAAGTGGGGCACTGGGGTAGTTCAGTCAGCTAAATGTCTGACTCTTGCTTTTAGCTCAGGTCTTGATCACACAGTTCACAAGATGGAGCCCGTGATTGCTTGGGATTCTCTCTCCTTCTCTGTCCCTCCCCTGCTTGCATGCATGGTTGCTCGCTCTCTCGCTCACGCTCTCTCTCTCTCTGTCAAAATAAATAAACTTTAAAAAAAATAAAGAGATAAAAGAATTTCGTGAACAAAGGCTGAGGGATTTCATCACCACCAAACTTGCCTTACAAGAAATGTCAAAGGGAGTTCTTCACATTGAAACAAAAGGACACTAACAGCAACCTGTCAGTATGAGAAAACATGAAAGGCATTGGTAAAGGCTAAATATTTAGACAAATACAGAATACTGTATTACTAATAATGATGGTGGGTAAACAACTTTTCAATCTAGTATAAAAGTTAAAAAACACAAGTATTTAAAATAACTGTAACTTTAAAAATGTTAAAAGATATACCATATGAATAAATGTAAGTTGTGACAATAACATGAAGTGTGAGGATTTGAAGTGTAGAGTTGTATGTAATTAATCTTGAGTTGTTATCAGCTAAAAATAAACCACTGTAACTACAAAACTCTTTAGGTAAACTCCAAGGTAACCATAAAAACATACCTAGAGTAGTTACACAAAAGCATAAGGGAAATGAATCGAAGCATATTGATTCCAAACTCCAAGAAAACACAAAGGAAGATAGCAAGAGAGAGAAAGGCAGAGAAAAGAACCAGAAACCAAGCAGAACAATGAAATGGCAAGAATAAATCTTTCCCTATCAATAATTACTTTCAATATAAATGGACTTAATTCCTCAAACAAGGGACACCGGGGGGGCTCAGTATGCCTTTGGCTCTGGACGTGATCTCACAGTTTGTGAGTTCAAGCCCCACATCAGGCTAGCTGCTGTCAGCACAGAGCCCACTTTGGACCTTCTGTCCTTCTCTTTCTCTGCCCCTTCCCCTCCTTATGCTCTCAAAAATAAATAAATCTTTAAAAAAATAATTCCTCAAACAAAAGATGTATAGAATAGCTAAATGGAAACAAACAAGACCCAATTACATGTTGTCTATAAGAAACTCACTTTGGATTTAAGGACACAGATAAACTGAAAGTGAAGAAACGGCAAGACGTATTCCATACAAATGGTAACCAAGAGAGAGTGGAGGTTGCTATACTTACATTATTAGACAAAGTAGACTTTACAGCAAAAACTGTCACAAGAGACAAAGAAGGACATTATACAATGATAAGAGTCTATCCACCAGGAAGGTACAATTATAAATATATATGCACTGAACAGCAGAGCACTTAAATACATGAAGCAAACACTGAAGAACTGAAGGGCGAAATACACAATACAAGAATAGACTTCAGTACCCCCCTTTTAATCAAGAGAACAGATCTAGATCAATAAGAAAAAAAAGGATTTGAGTAACACCATGGACCAAATGGACCTAACAGACATATGCAGAACATCCCACGCAACAGCAGCAAAATATATATTCATCTCAAATGTACACAGAACTTTCTCCAGGATATATCACAGGTCAAGTCACAAAACAAATCTTAACAAATTTAAAGACTAAAATCATACCAAATGTCCTTTCTGATCACAGTGGAATGAAATTATAAAACAACAGCAGAAGGAAAACTCAAAAATACAAATATATGTGGAAATTAACATCCTCAGAGCAACCACTGGTCAAAGAAGAAATGAAAAGGGAAATTAGAAAAAAGCTCAAGAAAAACAAAAATCAAAACACAACATATCAAAAATAATAAAATGTAGTAAAAGTAGTACTAACAAAGTTTTTACAGTAACTGCATTAAAAACAGGATATTTTTAAAAAAACAACGTAAATTTTACATCGAGGAACTAGAAAGAAAGAAATAAGCCCAAGATTAGCAGAAGGAAATAATAAAGATTAGACCGGAAATCAACAAAATTGAGAATAGAAAAACAATATAAAAAAATTAACAAAACTAAAAGTTTGGTTTTTTGAAAAGATAAAATTGACAAACCCAAAACTAGACTGAGAAAATACTCAAATAAAATTGAAAATAAAAGAGGTGATATTACAAGTAGATAACCTGGAAGAAATGAAATGGGTAAATTCCTAGATATATAAAAACTGCCAAGACTGAATCATAAAGAAATAGAAAGTCTGAAGAGAAATATAACTAATATAGAGATTGAATCGGTAATCAAAATCATCCCAAGAAAAAATGTTTAGTACCATGTGGCCTTACTGGTGACTTCTACCAGGCATTTAAGGCACCAATACCAAGGGCACCTGCATGGCTCAGTCAGATAAGCGTCCAACTTCAGCTTAGGTTATGATCTCATGGTTCATGGGTTTGAGTCCCACATTAGGCTTTGTGCTGCTAACTCAGAGCCTGGAGCCTGCTTCAGATTCTGTGTTTCCCTCTTTCTCTGCCCTCCCCTACTCCTGCTCAGTCTCTCTCTCTCTCTCTCAAAAAATAAACCTTAAAAAATTAAAGAATTAATGCCACTCCTCAAACTCTTCCAAAAAATTAAAGGTGATAAATCACTTCCAAACTCATTCTATAAGGCCAACATTATACCAAAGTCAGACAAAGATATGACGAGGGAGGAAAACTATAGGTCAATATCCCTGATGAATATGGATGCAAAAAGTGTCAACAAAATACTAGCAAACAAAATCTAACAGCATATTAAAATGATCATATATCATGCTCAAGTAGGATTTATCCCTGGTATGCAAAGATGGTTTAACATTTGAAAATCAATGATACATCACATGAACAGAATAAAGAATGAAAATCACATGATCATTTTAAGAGATGCAGAAAAAGCATTGGACCACATTTAACACTTTACATAAAAACTCTCAAGAGACTAGAAGGGCCATATAGGAAAAAGTCCACAACTAGTATCATATTCAATGGAGAAAAACTGAAAGCTTTTCATCTAAGATTAAAAATAAGACAAGGATGTCATTTTGCCACTTCTATTCAACATAGTACTAGAAGTGCCAGCCACAGCAGTTAGACAGGAAAATAAATTGTAAACATCCAAATCAGAAAGAAGTAAAATTGCCTCTGTTTACAGACAACATGATCTTATATATAGAAAACCCTAAAAACCCAATTAAAATAAACCTTGTAGGACTCATAAACAAACTCAGAAAAGTTTCAAGACACAAAATCAACATTTAAGCATCAGCTGCATTTCAATACACTAAAAATCAGGCTATCTGAAAAGGAAATTAGAAAATCCTACTTACAATAGCATGAAAAAGAATTTAAAATTTAGGAATAAACTGAAATAAGGAGGTGAAATATTTATGTACTATAAATGACAGAACATTGAAAAAGATATTTTAAAAACTGAAAATGGAAAGGCATCCTAGTTGCATAGATTAGAAGACTTAATATTTTAAAATATCTTCACTATGTAGAAAAATCTAAAGATTCTATTCAATCTCTATCAAAATCCCAATGACATCTTTCACAGAAATAGAAAAAATCTAAAATTTATACTGCACCACAAAAGTACCTGAATGACTAAATCAATCTTAAAACTAAGAACAAAGCTAGATATATCACAGTTTCTGATTTCTAGATTTATTACAAAGCTATGGTAATCAGAACAGTATGGTACCGGCAAAAAACAGACATATGGGTCAACCAAACAGAATGGAGAGCCTAGAAATAAATCCATTCATATATTGTCAACTGGTCTTACCAAGAATACACATGGGGGAAAATAGTTTCAATAAATTGTGTTGAAAAAAATTTGAACATTTATATGCAAAAGAATGAAGTTGTACCTTTATCTTATACCACACATAACATTATTCAAAATGGATTAAGGATTTAAACATAGTCCCCAAAACCATAAAACTCCTATAAGAACACATAGAGGAAAAGTTTCACATCATTGATTTTGACAATGAATTCATGGATATAACACCAAAAGCAAAAATAGACAAGGAAAAATAAACAAAAAACTCAAACAAGCAAACAAAAAGTTCAAATGAGAAACCTCTGCCCACTAAGGAAATAAGCAACAGAGTGAAGAGGCACTGTAGAGAACAGGAGAAAATACTTGCAAACCATATCTCTGGTAAGGGATTAATATCCAAAATATATAGTGCCTGGGACACAACCATGACTGCTTAGCAACTGGAGCACCATGGTGCTGTAATTCCGCACTTGAATCCTTAGCTCCTGTGAAGTATTGGAGTATCAGAATCAAGGCAAGATGGCAGAGAAGTAGGGAGCTCCGTGCATTTCGTTTACACCCATCTCTCAAGTAGAGAAGTCCTAAAACCATAGGACACTGAGCCGCAGAAGTTTGGGAAGAGAAAGAGACAGAGTACACTGCGAAGGCAATCACATAAGGCTACCTCAAGAAACAAGCCAAAGTACACATGGTGCAAAGTCCCAAATATCACTATGAGTAGGGAAATAAAATAACAAAAGTCTCAACTAGAGAGACCGAGAGACACCATTCAAAGTACACTTCCTGAACAGACAGGCCCTCAACAGTCAAAGAGCCTTCTTTAATACAGCAGTACTCACAGGTGCAGAGTGCATAGCAACTTTTAAAACTAACAAGAGACAGAAAGCTAACCGAAATGATGAAACGGAAGAACTCTCCTCTAAAGAAATTCCAGGAAGAAATGACAGCTCAAGAACTGCTCCAAGCAGATATAAGCAAAATAACTGAACAAGAATTTAGAACAATAGTCACAAAATTAATCACTGGGCTTGAAAAAGGCATGGAAGACATCAGAGAAACTATTGCTACCAAGACTATGGAGCTTAAAAATAGTGATGATGAATTTAAAAATGCTGTAAATGAGATGCATAGTAAAATGGAGGCGTCCAATGCACAGACTGAAGAAGCAGAGAGGATAATAGGTGAATTAGAAGACACAATTATAGAAAAAGAGGAAGCCAAGAAAAAGAGAGAGAAACTGATCCAGAACACGAAAGGAGAGTTCAAGAAGTGAGTGATACAGTCAAACAGAACAATATCCATATCATAGTAATTCCANAGTACACATGGTGCAAAGTCCCAAATATCACTATGAGTAGGGAAATAAAATAACAAAAGTCTCAACTAGAGAGACCGAGAGACACCATTCAAAGTACACTTCCTGAACAGACAGGCCCTCAACAGTCAAAGAGCCTTCTTTAATACAGCAGTACTCACAGGTGCAGAGTGCATAGCAACTTTTAAAACTAACAAGAGACAGAAAGCTAACCGAAATGATGAAACGGAAGAACTCTCCTCTAAAGAAATTCCAGGAAGAAATGACAGCTCAAGAACTGCTCCAAGCAGATATAAGCAAAATAACTGAACAAGAATTTAGAACAATAGTCACAAAATTAATCACTGGGCTTGAAAAAGGCATGGAAGACATCAGAGAAACTATTGCTACCAAGACTATGGAGCTTAAAAATAGTGATGATGAATTTAAAAATGCTGTAAATGAGATGCATAGTAAAATGGAGGCGTCCAATGCACAGACTGAAGAAGCAGAGAGGATAATAGGTGAATTAGAAGACACAATTATAGAAAAAGAGGAAGCCAAGAAAAAGAGAGAGAAACTGATCCAGAACACGAAAGGAGAGTTCAAGAAGTGAGTGATACAGTCAAACAGAACAATATCCATATCATAGTAATTCCAGAAGAGGAAGGGAGAAGGAAAGCCGCTGAAGGAGTCCTTGAACAATTATAGCTGAGAGCTTCCCCAATCTGGGGAAGGACACAGACATTGAAATCCAAGAGGCACAGAGAACACCCCTCAGACGTAACTTGAATCGATCTTCTGCACAACCTATCATAGTGAAACTGTCAAAACAGAAGGACAAAGAGAGAATTCTGAAAGAAGGTAGGGATAAAAGAACCCTAGCATACAAAGGTAAACCTATCAGAGTGGTAACCTAACTATCTACTGAAACGTTGGCAGGCCAGAAAGGAATGTCAGGAAATCTTTAATGTGATGAATAGAAAAAATATGCAGCCAAGAGTCCTCTATCCAGCAAGACTGTCATTCAGAATAGGAAAGATAAAAGGCTTCCCAAATAAACAAAAATTGAAAGAATTCGTGACCACTAAACCAGCCCTACAAGAAATCCTGAGGGGGACTCTATGAGGGAACTGTTGCAAGGAATACAAGGTACCAGAGACACCACCACAAGCATGAATCCTACAAAGAACACAATGATTCTAAACCCATATTTTTCAATAAAAACAATGAATGTAAATGGACTAAATACTCCAATCAAAACACATAGGGTAGCAGAATAGATTTAAAAAAAAAACCAAAATCCATCTATTTGCTGTCTACAAGAAATTCATTTCAGACCTGAGGACACCGTCAGATTGAAAGTAAGGGGATGGAGAAATATATATCATGCTACTGGAAGTCAAAAGAAAGCTGGAGTAGCTATACTTTTATCAGACAAGCTGGACTTTAAAGTAAAGGCAGTAACAAGGGATGAAAAAGTGTATTATATAATAATCACAGAGTCTATCCATCAGGAAGAGCTAACAATTATAAATGTCTACACACCGCATATGGGAGCACCCAAATACATAAAACAATTAATCACAAACAGAAACAATCTCATGGATAAAAATGTGCTAATAGCAGGGGACTTTAATACTCCACTTACAGCAATGGACAGATCAACTATACGGAAAATCATTAAAGACAATGGACTTGAATGACACATTGGGCCAGATGGATTTGACAGATATATTTAAAACTCTACATCCTGAGGCCATGGAATTCACTTTCTTCTCAAGTGTGCATGGCACATTCTCCAAGACAGATCACATACTGGGACAGAAAGCAGCTCTCAATAAATATAAAAGAATTGAGATCATACCATGCACACTTTCAGATCACAATGCTATGAAACTTGAAACCAACCACAGTAAAAAGGCAGGAAAACCTCCAAAAGCCTGGAGGTTAAAGAACACCTTACTAAAGAATGAATGGACCAATCAGGCAATTAGAGAAGAAATTAAAAAATATATGGAAAGAAGTGAAAATAAAAATACAACAATTCAAACTCTACAGGATGCAACAAAAGCAGTCCTAAGAGGAAGATACATTGTACTCCAGGCCTATTTCAAGAAATTAGGAAAAAAGCACAAGCACAAAATCTAACAGCGCACCTAAAGGAACTAGAAGAAGAGCAACAAGAGCACCACAAACCCAGTAGGAGAAGAGAAATAATAATTTCAGGGCAGAAATAAACAATATAGAATAAAAAAAAACAACAGCTGAACAGATCAATGAAACCAAGAGTTGGTTTTTTGAAAAAGTAAACAAAATTGACATACCTCTAGCCAGGCTTCTCACAAAGAGAGGGCACACAAATAGACAAAATCATGAATGAAAACGGACTTATTACAACCAAGCCCTCAGAAATACAGGCAATTATCAGGGAATACTATGAAAAATTATATGCCAACAAACTGGACAACTTAGGAGAAATGGACAAATTCCTAAACACACACTCACTACCAAATATCACATGGGAAGAGAGAAAATCTGAAAAGACCCATAACGAGTAAAGAAATTGAATGTTATCAAAAATCTCCCAACAAATAAGAGCCCTGGACCAGATGGCTTTCCTAGGGAATTCTACCAGATATTTAAAACAGAGTTAATACCAATTCTTCTCAAGCTATTCCAAAAAATAGAAATCAAAGGAGAAGTTCCGAAATCATTCTATGAAGCCAGCATCACTTTGATTCCCAAGCCAGACAGAGATCCAGCAAAAAAAGACAACTACAAGCCAGTATCTTTGATGAATACGAATGCAAAAATCCTCAACAAGATACTTGCAAATCAAGTTCAACAGCACAAAGAATTATCCACCATGATCAAGTGGGATTCATTCCTGGGTTAAAGGGCTGGTTCAATATTTACAAATCAATCAATGTGATACATTAACAAAAGAAAAGATAAAAACCCTATGATCCTATCGATAGATACAGAAAAAGCATTTGACAAGATACATCATCCCTTCTTAACAAAGACCCTTGAGAAAGTTGGGATACAAGGAACTTATTTAAACATCATAAAAGCCATCTATGAGAAGCCCTCAGCTAACATCATCCTCAATGGAGAAAAACTGAGAGCTTTCCCCCTGAAATCAGGAACATGACAGGGATGTCCACTAACCACCATTGTTTAACATAGTGCTGGAAGTCCTAGCATCAGCCATCAGACAACAAAAGGAAATCAAAGGCATCAGAATTGGCAAAGAAGTGAAATTCTCACTTTTCACAGATGACATGATACTCTACATAGAAAACCTGACAGACTCCACCAGAACCCTAGTAGAACTGATCCATGAATTCAGGAAAGTTGCAGGGCACAAAATCAACATACAGAAATCGGTTGCATTTTTATACACCAATAATAAAGCAACAGAAAGAGAAATCAAGGAACTGATCCCATTCACAATTGCACAAAAAATCATAAAATACCTAGGAATAANGAAAGAATGAAATCTGGCCATGTGTAGCACATGGATGGACCTTGAGGGTGTTATGCTGAGTGAAATAAATCAGGCAGAGAAGGACAGATACCATATGTTTGCACATATAGGAGGATTAGGAGGAACTTACCGGAGGACCATGGGGGAGAAGAAGGGGAAAATAGTGGGGGAGAGGAAGAAAGGCAAACCATGAGAGACTCCTGAATGCTGAGAACAAACTGAAGGCTGCTGAGGTTGGGGGCGAGGGGAGGAGGGGTGGTGGGCACAAAGGAGGGCACTTATTGGGATGAGCACTGGGTGTTATATGGAAACCAACTTGACAATAAACTAAGAAAAAAATCCAAAATATATAAAGAATTCTTACAACTCAACGGCAAAATCCTACTAATAATCCATTTTTTAAGTATTTTATTTTTTTATTTTACAGAGACAGAGTGTGTGGATGGGGGAAAGGCTCAGAATGAGACAGACAGAGAGAGGATCTCAAGCAGGTTCCACACTCAGTACAGAACCTAATGTAGAGCTTGATCCCACAACCCTGAGATCATGACCTGAGGCAAAATCAAGAGCTGTATGCTCAACAATGAGTCACTCAGGTGCCCCAATAATTCAATTTTTAAATGTGTTAATGGCTTGGATAAAATGTCTCCAAAGAAGACATACAAAAGACTACCAGGTATATATGAAAAAATATTCAACACTACTACTCATGAGGAAAATGCAAATCAAAACCGCAATGATTCATCACCTCACATTTGTCATGATGGTTACTCTTAAATAAATAAGCGATAAAGTGGAAAGAGTGTTTGTGAGACTCTGGAAAATTAAGAAGCCCTTGTACACTATTGATGGAAATGCATAATGGCACATTTACTATTAACAACTGTATGGAAATTCCTCCCAAAATTTTAAACTGTCATATCATCTAGCAATCCAACTACTGGATACTTATCCAAAAGTATCGAAATCAGGATTTCAAAGAGATATTAGCACTCCCATGTTCACTGAAGCACTATTCACAATAGCCAAGAAGTAGAAACAACCTACATGTTCCTCAACAGGTAAGTGGATAAACTGTGGTATACATATAATGGAAATATTATTCAGCCTTAAAAAAAAAGAAAAAAATTCTGCAATATAGGACACCAAGGATGAACCTTGAAAACATTATGCTAAGTGAAAGACAAATACTGCATGATTCCACTTATATATGGTATCTAAACTAGTCAAATTCACATAATCATTGAGTGAAAATGATGGCTGCCAGGCACTATGTGAAGGGCAGTATAGCGGGTTAACTCATCAAGGGACATAAAGTTTCAGTTAAACAGGATGAGGAAGTTCTAGAGATCTGCTGTACAACATAGTGCCTATAGTCTGCACAAATATATTTAACAAAATTCTGGGGAAGTTTTTAAAAGGTAAGGTACAAATAAACATAATGAAAAGTATATATTATTTCAGATATTCCAGAGATTAAATATGTAATAAATATTATCAACTTTATACCAATACATTTATAACTAAATGGTAAATTCCTAGAAACCTACAAGTGACCAAAACTTGACACAAAAAGAAACACAAAATTTTAATCGTTCTATAAGATTAGATCAATAAAATCAGATGACAAAATTTTTTCCATAAAGGAAACTCCAACCTGAGGTCATTTAACCACCAAATTCTATGATAATATATTATTTTCATCTTATAAAGCCACAACAAAAACAAAACCTGACTAAATGAATCTTATGAGATTAGCATAACCTTAATACAAAAGATTGACAAGAATACAACAAAGAAAAAGTACAATCCTTGCCAAGTATTAGTGAGGATATGGAGTTACAAATGTAAAGTTACAAAAAGCATTAGCAAACTTGTTCCAACAATATGTAAAAAGGATAATTCATCATGATCAAATTGGGTTTCTTCCAGAAATGCAACATTAGAAAATTAATATAATTCACCATGTGAAAAGATGATAGCAGAAAATATCAAATGATTATTTCAACTGATTCAGAAACAGTCTTCAGTGAAATTTAACATCTATTAATTAAAAACAAAACAAACAAAAAACCTTCAATTACCTGGGAAAGTAAAATTAAGCCAACCATTTCACCCACAAGGTTGCAGAAAATTTAGCCAGAGAACATTAAGTATAGGCAATGATATGAGGCATTCGTAGACTGCAATCAAGAGTGAAATTTTTATCATTTCATTCTGTTCAAGATGCATCTACCTTACCACTTAGCAATTCCACTCCCAGGTACATATCCTAAAGAAACTCTTGTACAAATACACTAGAAGATAGGCAAGGAATATTTATAGTAATATATTTTTTCATAACAAAAAAATGAAACCAGTTTATATATTCATCAACTGTAGAACAAATAAAAGCTCCTGTGAAATAATCTACTGCAGTAAAAATGAATGAATTATAGCCACATACTTCAAAATAGATGAGAGGGCAAATCACAGAAGAGTAAATACAGTGTGTGATTTTATTTTTATAAATTTCAAAAGCCTAAAAAATTAAAACTATATTATTGAGAAATACAAACACATAAAGTAGAGGTGTGAAATTAAGGAAAGGCACACAGGAAAATTCAAATGTACTGGGTGGTAATATACTTCTTAAACAGGCTGATGGTACTCAGGTATTTATTTTATTACTATTCTTTTTATCTTTTTCAGATACTATTAATATTCCTTTTGTCTATTTGATATTTAAGAAACAAATTAAAATATAGCAAATGAAAAACATAAGGATACCAATGTTCTTTCCTATTCCAATGTGATATAATTTCAAGTTAGTATCAGAAAGCTGATGCTGAAGATTTCTTCTTCGTAACAAGTGGCTCCTCAAAAAGTTGGTTCTGCACAGCACACAATTTGTTGGCATAAAGGTGGCTGCAGAGTATGCACATTTTATTGTCCTTTGAAGATCAATGTGTTACTTAACCACTTTGGTAAGTAACAAAAAGATGCACAAGCAATAGTTTGTGGATTCCCAAATGTCCTGCCTGTCTGGTTTCACTTATATGTGGTGGGTGGGTGGGTGTGTGTGTGTTTGTTTCAGAGAGGGAGAGAAGGAGAGAAAGAGAGAGAGGGAACACAACCAAACAGGGGAGAGGGGCAGAGGGAGAGAGTGAGAATCTTAAGCAGTCTCTAAGCTCAGCACAGAGCCAGACACAGAGTTCAGTCTCACGACACACAGATCATGACCTGAGCCGGTATCAAGAGTTGGACGCTCAACCTACTGAGCCACCCAGGTGTCCCTGCACAACAATATTAAGATTTGAGATATTTGAGCCATACAGTGAGAACCTGGCCACAAAAGGAAATTAATTTTATTCATCAAATTAACACAATAATGTTATTACTATTAAAGTATTAAATATAGTTAGCACAGACAAAGCTTTCACCTAAAGTCATATAATCTGTGAGAATAACACTTTTATTACTAAGATATAGTTTTATATTTTAACATAGTGTTGATAGAGTAATTGTTATGTTTTTATCAGTAAATTAATTCCACTGGGGCACCTGGGTATCTCGGTTAAGCATCCCACTCCTGCTCAGGTCATGATCTCACGGTTCATGAATTTGAGCCCAGGATCAGGCTCTGTGCTGAGAGCTCTTAAGCAGGAGCCTGCTTCAGATTCTGTTTCCCTCTCTCTCTGCCCATCCCCAGCTCATGCTCTGTCTCTCTCTCTCTCAAAAATAAAGAAAAATATTTAAAATTTTAAAATTAATTCCACTTAAAACATGTACTATCTTGGATATATATTTCTATTTAATATAAATATCAGTGTAAAGTATGCTCTGTAGTACTAATTTGGGGGACCCTCAAAGTTTAAAGTGATATGCCTTTCTGTCCTTACAAAATTGGTTAGGGTTCATCCATTTTCAATATAGCCATCAAAATTTTAAACAAAATTTTTTTTAAGTGTTTATTTATTTGGAGAGAGAGAGAGAAAGAGCATAAGCAAGGGGGCAGCAGAGAGACGGGGGAGAGAGAGAGAATCCCAAGCAAGCTCTGCACTATCAAAACAGAGCCTGACACAGGGCTGGAACTCATGAATCATGAAATCATTACCTAAGCAGAAATCAACAGTGAGATGTTCAACTGACTGAGCCACCCAGGTGCCCCAAAATTTTAAAAATTCTTGAGAGTCTGCAAATTAAGAGTATTGTGAGGAGAATACTGGATGCCATAAAGGAAAAAATAAGAACCACTTTAGGCACTCTAGTATAAGACAGAGCATAAATACTTTTATTTAAATGATAATATAAAGCAACAAAGAACAGATACCTCAATAATAAGAAAAGTATTCTTAAGGGTTTAGAGGGGAAGAGATTATTGTGGATTCGACCAATCTGGAAAAGCTAATGAAAGACAAGACATGAAAGCTGGATACAAAAGAATGAGTACAATGTGAACAAGTAGGGAGTCTTCCGTGTTAAAAACAGTAACTTGCACAGAGAGTGAAAACAGAAAAGCATAGAATACAGAAGACAATGAGTAGAAGAGTACAGTCATTGTATTTCTGTCTTTACCTTCCCAGGAGAATGAAAACATGATGGGACTGGCCATGTGACTACTTCTGGCCTCTACGCATGTAATTCCAGCCCAAGACCCACCAGGGCTCCTTTTCCTGTAGCCATGATGACCAGCAGTGTTTCAGAAGTCTTCGGTCTGTCATTTGGGTCCCGAGGAAGAATAGTGTGGATCAGAGGACCAGTTGAGCAGAGAAAGGTATGGCATCTGTGTATTACTTTAAGCCACTGAGATTTAGGAGCTATTACCCCCACATAACCTACCCCATCTTCTTTCACAGATAGAATATTTAGAAGAAGACATAAATTCAAAGAAGATTATGAAGAAGTTTAAATGACAGGCTAAAACATTTCAGTTTATTAAAGAAATAGTCTATAGGCAATCACTGAAGTTTTGTGAAGAAAGAAGGGAATTAGTCAACATATGGTTTTAAAGTAAGTATGGGCACAGAAATAGGATGAATTATAGGGAAGAAGAGATCTAGAGGTCAGTTAACAGACTATTGCAATAAAGGGAGTCCAGCATTTCAAGCTTGATTCCCTTGGAGAAACAAAGTACAATTAAGGTATAGAACAATCCAACTGGAAAGATTGTCTATCTCTGTTAATAATAGTGTCATTTTCTTAAACTGATTTTGAAAGAAAGATTATTGTGGATGTGTCAGGCTTGGGACGACAGTAGGTCAGATGACTCAAATGTGTCCACCAGGGAAATGGAGATTTGGAAACAGAAAAGGTAGAAGGTAGAGAATTAGATCTGGGAGCCATCTGCCCACTGGCTGGCTTGTGTAGTTGTCTAGAGAGTGGTGACATTCACCAGGGTAGACCTTGTACAGAGAGAAGCCATTTGAGGAGTGTCTCAGCATTTGGGGCAAGGAGAATTCACAGATGAGGAACAGCTGTTTGCAACCAAGAGCCAAGGACTCTGCTGCCAGTATCACATCTGGGAAGCTGGCAGGGGAGCACAGAGCTCCAGCTGCCAGCACTCAGGCCTGATGGAGAGGTTCTGTGCTCATACCACTGTAGAAAAGAACGACTCCCACCTTCCCAGGAGTTCATAAGTGCATTTCTTTACCAGAACTGCAATCACATCTGGCATCCTAGCCACAAGAGTCGTTAAAACATGGTGTTTGGGCTAATAGCCCCTCTAATATATGGAGGGGGTAAAGTGCTGAAACACAGGAAGGGGATAGAGCTGGGTGCTGACGGCAGCTACATAATGCCGATCCCAGGGGTAGTGGTAATACGCTCAGTTTTATTTGTGCTAAATTTGAGGTCCCTCTGAGACATCAAAGTGGAGAAATAGAATATCTCCTACACAGTTATAAATACGGTTCTGGGATCTAGGAGAGAGATCTGGACTGAGTGTCAACATTTAGATGGTGGTTGAAAGAACTGAGACTGTTTAGGGAGAATATTTAGATCATTTGAAGTGTTAAATCTCCTTCCATATAACTGCCAGCATTCAAAAAAGGAAAGCCTACATTTAAAGGCAGAAGGAAAGAGGGAAATCAAGGGTAATTTGCTCCATATCAAGCACACCATTCCTGACAAAGAATTTCTAAAGATTGTACTCAAAACACTATAGATCAATCCTATATAGTGAAAGGAATAATATGTGAAGGCATAAGTGGTTTGCAATCAGAAGAACTGAATCAAACTGATAACAAGTTAAAATATAGTAACATATAAAAATTCCTAATGTGAATGTAGGAGTGTGTCATGCATGTATACATATTTTAATGGATTTACCTGAAAATTAATATTACGCTCTAATGAGAATTTTATTTCATTTTTTATTTATTTATTTTAACGTTTTATTTATTTCTAGGAGAGAGAGAGACAGCGTGAGCAGGGAAGGGTCAGAGAGAGAGGGAGTCACAGACTGAAACAGGCTCCAGGCTCTGAGCTGGCTGTCAGCACAGAGCCCGACGCGGGGCTCGAACCCACGAACCGCGAGATCATGACCTAAGCGAAAGTCGGACGCTTAACCGACTAAGCCGCCCAGGCGCCCCTGAGAATTTTATTTTAAAAGTTGACATTGTGTACCTCCAAACTTGAAGGTAAGGTATAAAATAAAATGAAGTATGTTTTCCTTGTACTGTCTTACTTAGATCAATTTCATAACTCATATACAAAAAATGTTTCCACGTGAGCATTTATGGTGTTCAAGGACTATTAAGCATTATGTGAGGTCTAAAGTTTAATAAGGCATTGTCCTTGCCCTAAAATTATTTAAATTTGTTAAATATAATGTTGCTTAGAGTAGATCTTAAGCATTCTCACCACACACATACCAAAACATTATTTATGTTGGGGGAATAGATGTGTTAATTATCTTGACCTTGGTAATCATTTCTCAGTGAATGTGTACATCAAATTATCACATTGCATACTTTGTATCACATTATATACTTTGTCAATTCTCTCTCAATAAAGTTGAGGGAAAATAGATGTAGCCTTCAGGGTATATCCTAATACATTTATACTAATGTTATGATTTACAACTACGTTGGAGTCATACACTTATTAGAGTGATTTTTCATTTCTAATTTTTATTATTTTTAAAATATAATCTTTCTACTGAGGTAATAGTTGCCTCAAAGATTTTACAATTCCAACTGGTTTTACAAAGATTTATATTTCCTTTCATATTTGGATCTAGTGAGAATGTGGTTTTCTTTTAAATTCTGTCATTTTTTTTGGCAAGTATATTCTTTGTTTCCCTAACAATTGCCTGAAAGTGTCCACTTGATTTTTATTTTATTAAAAACAAAACCTGTCCATATCCTTTATGAGATCATATATATACTATCTACATAGTCAAATATACCCACAGATTTTCAAACCTAGTGTTAATAATGGTTAATAAGTAAATTCATTAACCGTGTTTTTATTTATACTTCCACTGTCAAAATTAATGTTTTTGTAAAGTCATATATTCTAGCTTAATTAGGAATAGCAGTGGTATTGAGTAAATTAAAATGTTTTTGAAATTCCACAGTGCACACATTTGACTGAGTCTGATACGAACAGCACTTTCACATTAATATCACTCATCTTGGGATAGTATTGACCTTTAGAAAAGTAAAAAAACTTACCTTCCTAATACCTGCTCTGTGTTTGTATGTGTGTGTGCAAGACCTTAGTAAAGCACATATATTTACAGTATTGTAAATATTTCAGCATGTTCCATTTGCACACACCTGGAAAACTAGAGCTGAGAGCAATCTGTTGTGCATTGCTGTTGGACTCAGACATTGAGTGTTGCTCTACCGACTTTTAGTTTCGTTCAAAAGTGGAATCTGAACACTAAGAAAGTACAAAGATGACCGTTTTAAGTTTGTATGCCTAATGAAATAGTTGGTATTTGTATTTTGACTACACTTTAACTATGAATCAAGGTAGAGATCCTAAGGACAGTTTGCTCCCATAAGATTTCATCATGTCATCCATTCTCACTCTAATGTGTGGGAGCCTTGGGGACATAGGCAAGTTACATAGACAATAAAAGTAAAATGCCCAGCACCAAAAAGCAGCACCATACCTAATTAGCCAAAGTCTACATCAGAATGGAAGCCAAGGGCTGGAAGCCTGGAACTCTCCATATTAAAAGGAAAGCAGATAAGGGGAGGGGGAGAAAAAAAGAAAGGGAAATAAAAAGATTCCAGGGCAGTTTCTGGCAATACATTCTATTATCTGGTCCTTCACTGCATTAGCAGGTGGGAGTATGGTAAAGCGGTGTGTCAGCCTGGCTTTAAAGGTAGGATGACAAACCTATGTTCCAACTATACTGATATATAAATGACAAATAACATTGTGTAAATTTAAGGAGTACAACAGGAAAATTTACCATATGTATATATCAAGAAATGATTAGCACAATCAAAATAGTTAATACAACCATCACTTCACTTAGCTACCAGTTTTCTGTGTGAACGGTGAAAACATTTGAGATCTACTCCTATCAAATATCACATATGCAATCAGTATTGTCAGCTATCATCACTATTCTGTACATTAGATCCGCCAAATGTACTCATCTTATAATTGAAAGTGTTACCCTTTGACCAACACTGCTCATTTTCCCTACCACCCATCCCCTGTCAATCATCACTCTACTCCATTTCTGTAAGTTTGACCTTTTAGAGTCCAGATGTAAGTGAGATCACGCAGCATTTGTCTCTTATTAAAAGAAATACAGGTGTAAAAATATAATGATATTTTTAATAGTATTTCTGCCTTCTGAAGAGCAATTTATTTGAATTATTTTACGCTTCCTGGGATATTTAAATTTTGTAGGATATATTATTGCCTACTCTTAAGATATAGAAGTGAAAGTATTTAAAAGGAGACTGTAAATACAATAGAACTAATTAAACATAGAAAGTGCCCAAATTTGATTTAAAAAATGATAGTGACATGTTCCTTTGTTTCCTAGGATAGTTTACTCTTCCTGTTTTCTCTTCCATTAATATTTCTCTGAACTGGCTGCAACCGTTAGGACAGACTTCTTTTATGTAGTGGCAAAGCTGAACACAGTCAAACCTAAAATTCATTTTGCCTTGTGGCTCTACTCTTACCAAGCACACATTACACTGACTCTTGGTGTTCATCAAATGTGATGATATCACCTTAAGGATCTTTGCAACACAAGTGTTCTATCCAGGAATCTTCAGGATTTTACTTACTAGGTTTGTAGGAATTTGTTTCCAGCTCTCCAAAAATGTCCAGCTACTTTATAGCTATTGGCTTTTGGTAGACCAGTTGCTAATCCAATCTTCTTACATCTATATATTTATTATAATTATTTTCCATGGCCATCATTTTTACTCTTCAAAGCACATTAGGTATCATCATACATTATACTTCTCTTTCTCAAGATACAGGTAATTTGTACCTAAGAAATTGAAGTTGGATTCCAAATAAATTAGCTTTGATAAATTAAGGAGTCTGGCTTCCCTGTTCTGGTAACATTTTTTTTTCTTTAGTTTTGAAGCAGTTTATTTCTCAAAACTTAGTTATGTTTTTGCTGTATGAATATTGACTGTGACCTGAACATAGGATTGAAAAATGTAGTTAGTCTATCTTTTCCTAGGCTTCATATGGCCTCTTTTAAAATCATCCAACAGTTTTGGAAAACTCCATATAAATTTATCTTTTACTGTAATTCTTTTCTCCATTTTTATCTTTGATGTTTATCCAAATTAGAGAAAGTCATTCTTTGTTGTTATTGTTTTAAAGAACACAATAACATTTTTATTTAAAATGGCAATAATTACTCTCCACAATAGCTAAAACATGNTAATAAAATAAAATGGCAATAATTACAACATGCAGATTCCCCCAATAGGAAAATAGAGTGTTCCTATGAAACTTTTCATAAGTTGAAATGGGCTAAACTGTAGAGTATCGACTGCTTTTTGATTAGGCTTTATACTTTGTTTTGTTTTTTATTTAAAGAATATTTATTTTTTTTATTTAAATTCCAGTTAGTTAGCATACAGTGTTTATTAGCCTCAAGTATAAAATTTAGTTATCCATCACTTCCATTCAACACCAGGTGCTCATCACAAGTACACTCCTTAATACCCATCACCCTTTCACCCATCCCCTTACCAACCTCCCCTCTGGTAGCCATCAGTTTGTTCTCCATAGTTAAGAGTCTGTTTCTTGGTTTGCCTCCCTCTCTTCCCACCCCACCCCCCACCCCGCCTTTGCTCATTTGTTTCTTAAATTCCACATGAGTGAAGTCATATAGTATTTGTCTTTTCCTCATTGACTTATTTCACTTAGAAAAATACTATCTAGATCCATCCATGTCATTCTTTTTCCCTCACACTTTGAAAACATGATTTTATACCAAGCCAGCATTTTAAAGTCTTTTCTAAGGCTGGCAACAATAATCTCTCTCCTGTAGACACACATCTAATGAGGCTATCTCCTTTCATTTCTGTAACATTGAATAATATATTATTAAGCTTCTATACATTTTGAGGAAACTGAAAAGTGACTAAAAAACTTTTATCATGAATGTTTCAATTTCATGAGTATATTATATATTATACCCCTTTTTAACAGTTTTGTATAAAAAGTACTCAAGATATTTATCTGTGAAGATCTTTTCATTATTTTGGGGAAGAAGTTTACAGACTGAATGGAATTTGTCACAATTTATAATTCTACTATCCATGGAAATATGAAAATACATGAGAAAAGCCTATTTTGTATTTGTACAAGGTAAAAACAGTGTTTTATGTTTTTTGAAGCTTTACTAAAATCTTCAGAGAAATCAAATATTTTGAAACTACAATTTTATTTATTTTATTTTCTTACTAAATTTTTTTTTAATGCTTATGTATTTATGAGAGAGAGAGACAGAGAGCAAGTGGTGGAGAGAGAATCCAAGCAGGATTCAGGCTCTGAGCTGTTAGTGCAGAGCCCCACAGGGGCTTGAACTCACAAACCACAAGATCATGACCTAAACTGAAGTCAGATACTCAACCAACTGAGCCACCCAGGTGCCCCTTGAAACTCCATTTTTAAATCAAAGTGTCAAAGTGCCAGAAGGATTAGTTTCCTGTTGCCGTAATTTGAAGCATCACTTGCTATACTATAGAGAGTCTGAACGTTTGTTAAGACCCAATAGAATCAGCTCAACATATTTGTTATCAAAATTTCTCTTTGTTTACCCATAGGATATTCTGAGATCAGTTGCAACTTCAGAAGCTAACTTTACTCAGTTTCATAGAGCAATCAGTTAATGATAAAATAGCATGTATTCTTTCCTGTGGTATTCCAGAGCTACTATTTTTTCCTGAGTGTTGGTTTCATTTTGGGAGATAAAAGCTTTTGATTGATGGGAGTATTTGCCTGTCTTATCCCAAGTTGTGAGATACATTCCTCATATAATCTTTCACATTCCCTTTTCTCCCATGCTTAATCCCAATTATTTTCTGCATATTGTGCATTTTTGCTTTGAGCATTTGCCTTCCTAATATAATTGTATGTGCTCTTCTATCTAGTCTTAAAGTAACACCGTAATTTAGAATTTTTCATGTCGTCTTGGTCATGTTGGAATTGGTATTGTAATCATTCCCTTTTTCATTTTCTGAACTCTAAGAAAATATGGTCACTCTTAGGTTGCTGTGAAAACACTTCATGATATTAAAAAATTAAAATAGCACTATTTCAATACAAAGCACAGAAGTTAATCCATAGCCAAAGTAAAAAACAGAGACACATACTCTCAATGGCAATGCACTTAAATTACATACTTGAATCACATCCATTGCCATGAACTACAAATCACAGCTGCCAATATCAGTGATCAGAGAAAAAAGAGGGAAGAACAAAACATGACAGCAACTATAAAAGGTAGACCATCTATGCCATATTCATTTCACACTAAAAAAAAGTATGGCCAGCCCCTAATTTGGGGGCTTTTGGGTGTGTTTTGTACTCCCCCCCCATCCTTCCTCATTCATCCTTAAAAACTAGGACTTTTCACATTCTTGGGAGGCTTTCCTAGGACATCATATTTTTAGTACTAAAACCTGGAAAGTATCAAGAAGATTGGGATGATTGGTCACCTGCCTAAGAACCAGAGGCAGACTTGGGAGCTATTAGTCATTTCTACACACCAAATCCATCCAAAGGAGCTGAGAAGTTAACTATGTGGTCTAAACAAATAGGCCATTTAATCTGAGTGATTGAAGGATATGGACACAAACTAAGCAATCATCTTTGGTAGAATGTGGTGTCTTCCTGAGGACCTGATCCACTTTTGGTAGGAATTAACCTGATTTCCAATAGAACTGAAAGTCTTTGAAAATTGTCTCAGTGACCCAATGTGAAGATTTGAGTTTTTATGCTACCATGCCTATAACTTCAGGAAGCTTAATACATGTCAATGGAACTTCCTTATTATGTTTTAAGTTAGCTGTCCAGCTCTCAGATCACAGGGACCACATTAAGCTAGCCTGCTTGCATTTATGCAATAAAGCCTTTAGTACAATGACCCTGTACAATTTTGCATAATCACAGACTATTATACATACCTATATGTTCAGAAAGCAGGTTCACAGGTAGGATTTCCCCTTAGGTTTAGAGTTTCTGTTTAAGCCCCTTAGAGATCTACAAACAAAAAGCTAATAAACTGGAAATTTTGGCTCTTAGACACTCATGCATTTTGAATTTTTAATGCTTACTGAGAGCTTTTCTTTTAGGGATCCTGCTGAATTGGAAAAACTTCAGGGCCAAGTAATGAATGCTCCATCTTCTTTTAATATATAGCTTGAACAAAGTGTTTCTTAACCAAGCCCAGGATAAAGGCCTACCATCTTTGCTCTCAAAGACAGGTGGGTGTCGAATTTCAAGCAGAAACTCAGACAACTTTACAGAATCCAGAATCCCAAGTGTCTGATAGGAAATGAACCAAATCACTTAAGATATGCTAGTAGATTCACAATTTCCTTTCCTTTCCTCCATGTTCTCTGAGTAAATAGTGTAATAGTGAAAGCTATAGGGTTTTGCTAGGGCTATTTGTAAAATCTATAAAGTAGTGTATTTGGTGACATGCCTCTTTTCAACTCTTTGCTACAAAATTCTTTTTTTCCCCAAAAGAACAAAGTAGAAGTCAGTAAAACCAGAAGTTAGTCTTAGCCCAGCCACTCTGTTCTGACCTTGAGTGAGTCAGTGACCTCTTTTTCTATAAAAGCTTCATCTTTCACCAAGTTGGTGAAACAAAGTCTAAAGAATCAATGCCTCTTATGTGAATTTCCCTTTCGCATCAGAGATAACTGTTCAGTAAACTATTTTAAGAGTTCCTGTGAAAGATGCTTACTTTCTTTGATTAAAGACGTTGTGTGTTACCTAACAGTATAGACTGTGTAAATAAAATATCATAATGACTATATAGATGATTTATATATATCTGCAAATTAATAATACAAATAAACAGATGATTATTTGTATATATACAAATTAAAATTGAAGCTTGGATAAGAAAGGCTATTATATAAGTAAATTACACAATATCATTTTATCTAACGTTTCTGAACTTTGACCTTAAACAGACTTGTTGTAATTACTATGATGATTAAGTGCTTCACTTTCCAAGATTTAGACAATCCCAGAAATAATGAAAAATAATAATNCTCAGGTCATGATCTTAACGATTCGTGGGTTCAAGCCCCACATCAGGCTCTGTGCTAATAGCTCAGAGCCTGGACCCTGCTTGGGATTCTGTGTCTCCCTCTCTCTCTGACCCTCTCCCACTCGTGTTCTGTCTCTATCTCTCAAAAATGAATAAAGCGTTAAAAGAAAATTTAAATACATACATACATACATAAAAATAATTCCCAATACTTTAATCCTTAATACAAGGCAAGAACTTTCTAAGTGTTTTATGTGTATTGACTCAATTATTTTTAACAATCTTCTTAAATAACTATCATTATTATCCCTATTTTACAGATGAGAAAATTCAAACACATAGAAGTTTAAGTAACCTGCCTCAAGACATGAAACTAGCAAGTAAAAGAGTCTGGATCAAATTTTGCTTGGTATTCTAAGAACATTCAATACTGAGTTATTCCCAGGGGGTCATAACTGTAAATATGTTCCTCAGAAGAACACTTAACTCTAGCGGCATCTCAGTATGGTTTGTCAAACAGCTGGTTTAGTCATAGGCTGTCTTGGCCAATATGGAAAAGTCACTAAACTCATTTAAACAGACTGCCCTTGAGTACATCCATGCATATCCCAGTGAATTATTTCTCTGTTCAGCTATCTTGGCTCAACAGCCTCTTTAACTTTTATAAGGCATCTGGTAAAGAAGCTTCAGTATTAAGATCTAATGATCTGACAGACCACTATTGACAGCAGGTGCTTCTCAAGAATTTCTAGAACTACATGTCCTATATGTAATCACACGAAGCAAGCTGGATCACAGAGTTTTCAGTGAAGTATGTAACAATCTCATTTCATCTTCAGCTCTTTAACAATATGTAGAATACAAGAGGGTCTCTCAACTCCCCACAACCTTCTTGAAGCCAACATGGAGATGGTTCTTTGAGTCTTTGTTTTATATGTGAGGAAATAGAGGCCAAAAAGTTACTTAGTTTCTCTGACACATTCAAACTATCCAGTCACAGCATGAAAACTGCTCAGCTAACTATTAATGTATACTTTGATTTTATCTTCTACTCATCCCTCCAGAATCTAAATATCTTAATCTTAGATACTGGAATCAAAAATACAATGTGTGGGGGACTGAATGGAGGCCAATTGGAGACCTTAGGCCTCAACTTCAGGGAGCAGTACTACCAGCTCTAGTTGATTTTTTCCCTAAGGAAAGGAAGGTACAAAAGAATTGTTATTTACAATGTTTCATTTTTTTAAATGTTGGCAAGTACACTACAATGCCAGGAAAAATCAAATATATGAATGTGGTGGCAAGTCCTAAATTCAAATATTCTCATAACTAAAATTTACTATTGTTTTTTTGATCCACCTTTTAAATGCATACATTTATTACAGGCTTTGTACCTGAATATTTTTCAACCATATAAGGGGGAAATAACAGAAAAATTAATGGTAGAATTAAGACGAATTCAAAATCATGTCTTCTTTACCATTCCCTGAACACATTGATTTTAGGAGTTATACAGTCCTGAGGAATGTGCATTATCTCCAGTTTACAAAGAAGGCAAATGAGAATTTCCTCCCAAAACTTCAACCTATACTGAAAGTTTTTTTAGAAATTTATGCAAATATAGTTCCTGATATTCAAGAAATTAGGAGACAATTCCAATTCCATAGTCATTTTGCTTAGTGATCTAACCTTCCTGTGTCCCTTAACCACCAAAGTAACAGTAATATTTGCCCAATGTCCCTATAAGGTTGTGAAGAGTCATCCAGAAGAGCCTATCTGGACTAGTGAAGTGTCCAGTGCAATGCTGTGATTTCAAATAGTTGACCTACAACTGGTGATGAAATAGCCAAGAGTATGAATCGTGCAGCAAGAGGCAGCCATTCCCTGATGCCACATAAATGATTTAAGGGTTGAAAAACCAGAACTGAAGGGAGAGAGAAAAGGAAGCAAGACTATTAGTCCAAAAATAAGAGACTCTTCAGTAACTTAGTAACGATCTCAAGACTTAGTGTAAAGGTGTTCCTGACCAGCTATTTTCCATCTATCACCATAGAGACTGTAACTGAAGAAAATGCACTTAAAGTGCCTTAGAAATTTCAAATAAGCAAATGGAGGACCTTTTCAAGAAGCAAAAGTAGCTGACAACAGTTGCTGTTACTAGTGTATTTTCTTCAAAGAGTTGTTTAGAGCAGTCTTCTAGATGGATTATATTTTCATTTTTTCTAAGTCTGGGTTTTAGTCTACATTATTCTTATTTTTTGCAAAAGTCATGGACCCCATTGAGAATCTTATGAAAGCTACACATCATATCAGAAAAATGCATATGTTCACAGAGACTTTGAAATTCTTTAAGAATCCCTGAATAAGAGGACACCTGAGATTCCTTCCAGCTAGAAGTTTCAGCAGGATGCTCTGAGATGCTTTTAAGAAATGAATTCTGTATTCTGAGTATCACACAATTTTCTCCTGTTTTCTCTGACTTCTGGCATCAGGCTGGAATCCCTAAGCTGTCATTCTTCCTGCTCTATATATCATCTAGACACTGGAAGTCCACAGCTGAAACAGTGGAACATACTGCAGGAAAATGGTGGGCAAAAATAAACTCTTGTTAAAGCAAATATAGATCTTTACTGTTCCAGCAGACATCAAATCTAATTCTCAGATGTTCCAAGACTCAAGGCCCACTCTTGGGAAAGCAGGGAACCATGGCCACACCCACACTCCATATGCCCTTCATCAGAAATCAGTCAGAGCTGCCACACTGAACAAACACTTTAGCACTAGGAAGAGAACCATTAGGCTCTTCCTAAATCAGCTTAGCCAAGCACATTAAGGTTGACCTGGCTAAAGCGGTTTTTCAGTTATGGTTTAGCTTGAGCCCAATTGGCCTTAACAATCAAGGACAGAGCATCAAAGTCTGAGAACAAGTGAAACTAGCAGATGTTCTGCCTAAACATTATGTCTCCTCTAGTTCTAGAGCTACCTAAGTTTCTTCAAGCTGGTTCCCAAGCACAGTTGTAATTGCCACCTTAAAAAAAAAAAAAAACCCTGCAAATTTTAACTTCTCCATCTTCAAAAATCTCCACCAACCATTATTCATAAACTAGTTCATGTTTGAATACATTTTACAAGGTCTTCAGAGAGTCATTATAGTATTGTAGCAAAGAGCCTATACTCACAAATCAGACTGCATAGTTTCAAATCCCAGTGGTGTTACTAGCTGTGCTACTTTGAATCAATTGCTTAATTTCCTTGTACTTCAGTTTCCACATATGTAAGACAGAGGAAGTAATAATTCTCATTTCATAGAGTTGTAAAGATTAAATGAGATAAAGGGCATAAAGTTCTTAAACATGTACCTGGCACATAGGAAGTGCTCTCTGTAGGGTCAGCCATTAATATTTCAAAAATATTATTTCATTTGATCCCCATAACCACACTGGTTGAGAGAGAAGGTCAGAGTTCCTGGAAACAGATTCATAGAAGTTGAGTGATTGGCCAATGTCTCATGTAGAGTGTCTGGTGCGATTTCCTTTATACCCTCATAAATTTTGCTGGGTCATAGACCTTCTGAAAATTTTATAAAAGCTGTTCCTCTACCCCATCCACTAAAGACATGTACCTAAAAAGCACTCAAATTTTTGTTTATAATGTCGAGGGCTCAAGGATTACATGAAGCCCATCTATGAATCCTCCATGGATCCCAATTTCAGAATTCCCTCTTTTTTCCCAAGAATTCTTTTGAAATATGTTTTCTTCAAATTTCAAAACTCCTTTCTGTCAATGATTCTTGGACAATACAGCAGCTTGATGACTTAAAATGCAGCTTGAATTATAAATTCCCTGACTTTCCTGCTTCTACATTTAAGTCAACAAGTTCATTCCATCTCTGTTTGGATCATTCATACCCATTACCTCAGTCTCTGGGTTATTTCCCATTTGTTTCCTGATTGCCTTCTGCTTCTTTAAACAAAAGTGAAGGTAATGACTACCAGCTGCATTTCTACTCTAACCTCCTATCATATGCCAAAATTAGATAAAACTAGCCTGGCCAAAAATATCAGGAATTCAAGCAACTATCAAACTTTCTGAGGTTCTATCAGTTCATTATTTTAAATTTATTTATTGGAAGGTTAGATTATATTACATATGAACTCATTTTACACAAATCTTTAGGATTTCATTTGTTCTTTTATGACCACCGTTTTGCTTTCGAAAACATCTTTGGGGCAAGTCAGTTGGTATCACCACTAGATTTAGATTAGATCTTTCTGCTGTTTCTTCCGACGCATATGGGAGTAGAGGGTGGGGAGAAATAATGTATTCACCAGGAATTTGACAAGATAATCTTACTTATCTTAGTTACTCATGTTAATGAGTCACCCTCTTGGAAGATAGGCAGCTATATGCATTTACACAGCTGATGTCAGCTGAATTTTATTCAACTTCAGAACACAGAAATAGCACAAGTCCAATTCTGGAGTAATTAGCATTCATCCATAGATGACCCATAGTAATAATTCCTTAAAAACAAAAGTATAATTACACACTGAGCCTGAGCAGCATAAGCTTTGCCTGGAAATCCAACCTTCCTAGGAAGGAAAACATAGATTGTCAAACTATTTTTAAAAAATGGTATTAACAAAGTTAATTTTCAGTCTCAATTAAGACTGTATTTTGGTAAACTTGCCCTGGAATTTTAAAAACTGGAGTAGACAATACCTTCTGATTCATCTATTAAAAACAATTTTTTTAGGTTATACTTCATGGGGCAGCTGGGTGGCTCAGTTGGTTAAGCATCTAACTTTGGCTCAAGTCATGATCTTGCAGTTTGTGAGTTCGAGGCCCGCGTCCAGCTCTGTGCTGACAGCTCAGAGCCTGGAGCCTATTTCAGATTCTGTGTCTCCCACTCTCTGCCCCTCCCATGTTCATGCTCATGCTCTGTCTCTCAAATAATAAAGAAACGTTAATTTTTTTTAAAAGTTATACTTCATAAGCTAAAATAACACCAACCTTTCTATGAATTATGAGCCATGGAGTGATAGCTTCATGAAAAAGAAAAAGAATTTTTCAAGCTACTGTAAAATAAATAAGTACATGATTAGTGCCATTGTCATGAAAAAAAGAAAATATAAATAAACCTTTTGAATGATGCAAGATGTTCTCAAGAAAGAATAGAAAAAGTTTAACAGGGAGAACACAGTTCCCAGTGATGCCAAACTACACTTTGCCTTGTTTTTTTCTCTTTGTGAATTAAAATGTGGTCTGCACTAAAGACAGCAGATAGCATTGAGCTTATTTGGGAGCATAAGCACTTCCCAGTCATTTCCAGTAGTTCTACAATATGCTGCAATCCCCACAAGGGTTACCATGTGGCCAAAGAATCATTGTTTCAACAGTACTGAGTACCTGGTGTCAGCCATTGCCCTGGGCACAAAGAACATAAAGATGTACACAGCATCTCTACAGCCTTCATGGAGACATAATTACAGGAGCATAATAATGCTCTAAGATACCAGCTGCTAAGGCATCCATTGCCTAGCACTGTAAACCATTTTAAGCCAGCAAAGTGCCCCAAGACCTGTGTATATGTCAACCAGAACTCCTACACAAGGGGCAATTCCAGCCTATTTTTCCAAACTCAATTTTATGGGTGATCATCCAGATCCTTTGAGGATGTAGGTGTAAGAAGTCAGTACCATTCTAAAGTCAGGGCCTAAAATATTGGATATGGAGAACCCTGAAATTAAATCCAGCATTACTCTTATAACCTTATGAATGAGTAGATGTAGTCCATAGTTAACAGAGCATCTTGTATTTTTCAAAACTCTTTTAGAAATTTTTATTCTTTTGTCATATGTGAAGTTAGAAATTATTCTTATTACATTAGGAATTATCGGCAATATATCACCTATTACATAATAGCTTTATATATCTTACTTACCAAATTATGTACTGACACATACCAAATACAATACAGATATATAAAGCACATATTCATTACATTTTTAAAAAATGATGTATTATAAACCAATATATGTTTGCATTTTAATTAATATTAGCCTATCCCATTAGAAGTAAACTCCCGAGGGTTTATCTGCTTTATATATTTTTACATGCTCTTGCTTAATGAGAACAGGGCTAAGCACACAGCCTCTATTACATGTATGTCAAATGAATGTTAATGAACACTATGTTTGAGAAAACAAGAGTTAAGTGACCTAAGCATAGTAAACTAGTTAGTATATGGAAGACACAAGATATAATAAGTATCCTGGCTCCTTCAAGCTTCTACCAGGTTTCCTCACAATGACTTAATGAGGAAATAGTTGGAAGATTTTTTTTCTTCCTTCCCACTGTCTACCCATACTGTCTTCTCTCCACTATACCTACCCTCGAAACACAAATGAATCCATTGATGACAAAGGGCCTATGGATACCACTCTGACAAACAGAACCAATGGAGGGCTTGATTTAACAATCTGACAAAGCCATGCTTATGATTCTCATGCTGCCTCCCTCTTTGCTGTCAGGAGTTGGTAGGATAGGCCTTTGGTTAAATCCTATCTTTGTTTTTTAAACAAAAATTTTTTAAGCTTTCCATTTGACTTTGGAATATTCTGGTAAGAATATCAGAAGCAGAGCCAGACAAAAAATATCTAATACTTTCTGCAATAACATTGGCATTATTCTAATCACAGAACTTCCCATTATTATGACAATGTAGAATAGCCAGGTCACAATGCTTTCTAAAAATATGGGCCCTGTGATGAAAGCACGTGCCAATATCAACTGTAATCGCAGTGAACCAAACTAATCAGGGCTTTACACAAGCCTAAGAAGAATAGGGAAGATCCTCCTTCCCCCCAGATATCATCTACATGGTCCCTGCCATGTTGCTTGAAATGCTCATATTAACTAAACCTTGGACTTAGGGATTGAAGATGCTGTTTATAGGCCAATGATCTTTTGTGAGAACATCACCAAAAAGTATTGTAAGCAAAAGAAACTTTGGGTCAAATTAAAGTATCAGAAAAGTTAATAGCCATGAGCAGTACTCTCAAAGAATGGGATACAAAATAAGGAAGCGTAGAAGGAGGAAATTACCAATGGTCCCTTTCCCAGCCCCATTGTTCTGGTGTAAGTTCTCATCATCTTTTATCTCAATTATTAATTGGCTCTCTGGCTCTAGTCTCTTCGAATTTCCAAACTTCCTATTCATTCCCAGACCACCAACATAGTGATGAATGTAAAACAAATCTGATTGTGTCTTTCTGATACTTAAAATTTCATTTGTAGTTCCCCATCTCTAAAGTGGATATCCACGCTACTTAGCATGTAAATGGAATGGCTAGTTTCCTGCCACCCTTTCAAGTTACATCTCACACAAGTACCCAGATTTTTTTTAATCATTTCAAGTAAAGGGAAATAAATATAAATGTAGTTGTTTTTTTTTTGCATGAGGAACTGAAGCTTTCAGTGGTTAAGTAACTTGCCCAAGTTGGTGGTAGATAGTAGGGCTAAACTTCAAACTCAGGTCTGCTTAAGAACAAAATGCAGGCTATTAACAACCATGACATAGTGATTGCTAAACACAAAGAGAAACATTAAGAATGTAAATTCAATATAGCTGCACTCTAGGTTCTGGAAATGAAGTACAATTCAAACTCCCCACTTACCCTCCTAGTTCTCAAAGTTTGAAATTGCAATATTCATGATGTAAGAAATCATATCTTTTTAATACACTATGTTATATCAAGCTCTGAGTCCCGTTAATGGTTCATTGTAGATAATAAATATTTGTGGAGTGAATAGTGGAAAATCAATTCTCTGAAAAATCTACAGTCTACCCTCCAGATTCTTAAAATATACCAAGTTAAGCAATACTGGAAGACTACTAGGTACCTAGATAAAACAGTAGATCCCCTGAGAATTGCTAATATAGAATTACAGAGTGGGAGGATGCCATTGGTCTGGTGAAGGAGACTCTTAGGAGTTGCTGAAGATACTGCACTGCATTCTACTAGGCTTTCTCATCTTAGAATTCTTGGGAGCAATGGCTCTCTAGAATAACTTTGCTTTGCCTAAGAAACTTTTGCACCCTAATTTTGGCTCTATGAATCATGGCACCATTATCCCCCCCCCTTCTCCCATTATCTTCCTAAAGGCTTGGAGTCAAATATCTGATGTACCCTAAGCAAAAGCACTGAAGTTCCTGGCACATAATTCATGCAGTAGCCTAAATCTTGACTTCCCTTTACAACTCTACCTTTGTTTAAGTCATCTAATGTCTCTCAACTACATTCCTTTAGAAATTGTGCCTTTTATTCATTATTCAACAAACCTTGATAAGACCATCTATTTGCCTTAAGTATTTTTATTTTTTATTCTTTTTTTGTTCATTTATTCATTCGTTTGACACATAATTGTAGCTCATATATTCTGTCAAGAGCAGTTTCAGGTTCTAGGAATAATATAGAAGTGAATAAAAATAAACAAAAACAACCCTAAATAGTGAAATCCTTGGTTATATTCTAGTTGGGGAGGAAGATGACAAATAAGATAAATAATGAAAATATTAAGTATGCTGGGTAGTAATAACTGAAGAAGTAAAGTTATCCTAAAATCAGGCGCTAGGAAGCATCAGGGGCTGCAAGGATTAGAAACAAGAATATTTTGACAAGAAAGACTCATTAAGAAAGTAGAGCTTGATTAAAGATTTGAAGCAGGTGAGACAGTGATCTCTGAGGCTATCGATAAATAAAAATTCAGGGAACTAATGGGGGCCAGAGCATGCAAAACCTTAAAGATAATTTTTAAATGTTGGTTTCTACTCTGAAGGGAATGGAAATCAACTTAAAACTTTTGAGCTGAAAATTGATGTTTCATTTTTATTTTTTTTAATGTTTTATTTGTTTCTGAGAGAGGGGGAGTGAGCGAGGGGGGGTGAGTGGAGGGGGAGGGTCAGAGAGAGAAGAAGATACAGAATCTGAAACAGGCTCCAGGCTCTGAGCTGGCTGTCAGCACAGAGCCCGATGTGGGGCTCAAACCCACAAAGCATGAGATAATGACCTGAGCCGAAGTCGGACGCTTAACTGACTGAACCACCCAAGTGTCCTGATGTGTTCTAACTCATGTTTTAACAGGATTATTCTGGTTTCAGTTGGAAGCAAAGTGACCTGTTAGAAGTAATGCATAATCCAGGCAAGTGCTCATGGTGGCTTGGACCAGGAAGGCAGAAGCGAAAGTGAAGCCATTAGATTTCGGGCATATTATCAAGGTATAGCCTATATTATATGGACCACTTGTTGTCAGACAAGAGAAGAATCCAGAGTGATGCCAATGTTTTGGGGGGAAAAAAACTTTCCAGAGGGTAGGAAATACCGTGAAAAAAGTAGATGTGAGGGGTTGGCAATAGCAGTTCAATTTTGTTCATACTAAGGCTGAACATTTATTATGCATCCAAGTGAAGATGTCAAGTAGGCAATTGAATATACTTCAGAGGAGAGGTCTGGGATGGATTCATGAGAAAGAAAGGGAGAAGTGGATTTGGAAACAATAGTACAGAAAACATTTTTGAGGAGTTTTGCTCCAAAAAGAAAGAGATAATAGCTGAAGGGAAAAAGATAGGTTTTTAAAATTAGAGAAATAAGAGCAAGTTTTATCGTTTAGAGTGGAGAATATTGGTTTTCAGCAAGAAAGCATGGAATCTAGTGAAGAAGTGTAGATTATGGCTGTTGCTCAGAGCAGAGATGGGTCATAGAGTAACCCAGGAGGAGAGGCTGTAAGGGCTGGTGCAAGGGAGAGGATTAGGCAGTGCTGAGAATTTATGGAAGTTCTCTTCTGCCTGCTTCTATTTTCTCAACAAAATGGGAGGCAAAGTCATGAGTTACACATGAGGATGAGCAAAGTAAACAGAGATTTGAGAAGACTGGAGAAGGTATGAAAGGATTTAAATATAGGGAGAATGAGTGGACCAGAAAAACACAGTACACTTGCCAAGTAGCATTAAGTGTTCCCTTGATCTTAGTGACCACACACGCAAGTTGTGTGTTTCCTCCAGTAGCCTTCCTCTGTACAGGTCCAGATGCAGAACAGAGTGGGGGATTCAACCTCGTTTAGGAATTCATCAAGGGAGATGAGGGACAATGACAAGATGGTAAAGAGATGGACTGAAGGTACCAATAGAAGGACTATTGGCATTTCGAAGATGCCATGTTCTCTGCATCTCTGACCATCCTCACACACATAAAAATTATTTTTAGAAGTAGATATAGCACAGAAAAATAAACTAACATCCATGGTTTCTCATTGCCATGTAAAACCATCGACCTTGAGGGTGTTATGCTGAGCGAAATAAGTCACGCAGAGAAGGACAAATATCATATGTTTGCATGTATAGCAGGATTAGGAGGAACTTAACGGAGGACCATGGGGGAGAAGAAGGGGGCAAATGGTGGGGGAGAGGGAGGGAGGCAAACCATGAGAGACTCTTGAATGCTGAGAACAAACTGAGGACTCATGGGTGTGGGGGGGAGGGAGGAGATGGGCATGGAGGAGGGCACTTGTGGGGATGAGCACTGGGTGTTATATGGAAACCAATTTGACAATAAACTATTTGTAAAAAAATAAAATAAAATAAAATGCTTGGAAAAAAAAAAAACTAACATTCATGGTACCAGACTCCTATGTGGAGATAGGAGTCCTTCAGGCGTTCCTTCATCAACCTTTGGATATGCTCAAATGGAATGTGTCACATTCTGTTTGCTGAGATGTTAATTCCATTAGATTTTGAAATGCTTGAGGGCACCCACTGTCAATTTTTCTTTATAATACTATAGCTAGAACAATGCTAAGACATGGATTATTTTTAACGACTTTATACACATATATTTATGGATAGATGAATAAAAATCTATTGTTGCATATAGCACAGTGGTAACTATGATAGCTCTGCTAGATACAAACCTGGTCTTTACTACCTGTTAATTATGAGTGATGACTTAATATCACCTGCCCCAGGGAATACATCAGTAAATTGGCAAAAACATTACTATTAATAATAATTGTGGCAAGGATAAAATGAGCTTAATATATAGCAAATCCCTTAGGAAATCTACCAACCCATAAGTGCTCAATAAATATTAACTTTCAGAGCATCTGGGGGTCTCAGTTGGTTAAGTGTATGACTCTTGAGTTCAGCTCAGATCATGATCTCATGGTTCATGGGATGCAGCCATGCATCAGGCTCTGGCTTGATAATGCAAAGCCTACTTGGGATTTTCTCTTTCCCTCTCCTCCTGCTTGTGCACTCTTTCTCTCCCTCTCTCTCTCAAAATAAACATTTAAAAAATAACAAACGTTAACTCTTTGTATAGTTGATATATTCTTCCCCTCTTCCCTCTTTTTAAAAGTTTATTTATTAAAATAAGTTTATTTATGAGAGAGAGAGAGAGAGAGAGAGAGAGAGAGCGCATGTGCAAACAGGGGAGGGGCAGAGAGAGAGAGAAGGAGAGAGAAAACCCAGGCAGCCTCCATGTGGATGTAGGGCTCAATCTCATGAATCGTGAGATGATGACCAGAGCTGAAATCAGGAACCAGATGTTTAAACGACTGGACCATTCAGGCAGGCACCCCATCTTCCCGCTTTCTTAATCTGTGGAGATTTTCTTATTCCTCCTCTTATCTACATAGAACCTAGCTGACAACAGTAGAGTTATATATACTCATTATGAATGATTTTAGAGTATGTGTGTGTGTGTGTGTGCACGCGCGCGCATTTATCCAATCAAATTCTAGAGGCTCCTTTAAAGCAAGAATTGTGCTTTATTCTGTTGGGCCTTGGATAGTTCTGTCATGTAGATTGGACTCAATGTGTTTGTTGAATTGAACTGAACAAAATCAGGTAAATATGGGATTTTTGGTGGAAAATTAGGCTACTCAGAGGGAGTCAACAAGGCCTTGAGTGTCACAGGTGGGAGAAACCTTGGAAAAATAATAACTACAGAAGAGAAACAGAAAAGCAGGAAATTACAACTTTTCCTACCCCACAATTTGGCTTGGCATGGACTGGAGCTCTTCCTTTCATCCCCTGGGTAACCGCCCTGCTTTTCGAAACCTGGCCATTTATAACAGAATTTTTGCTAGCTGACAAGTTGGATCAAAATAAATATTCACCTTGATAGAAGGGATGACATTAGAATGATTTGCCAAGAACATGTTAAAATTCCTTTCCAGCCAGAGGGTGTTTGAGGGTAAATAACAGTGACAGAGTAAGAAACATCTTAACTCCACATCTTTTTCTTTCTCCCTATTGCCTTCTGTCTTTCCCACAAAATACCATCATTCCAAGTAAAATGTCGCCCACTCCCATTTTTGTTCTGTCAAAGGCAGTTTGTTACAAGTATACTGAAGAAGGCTCTTTTGATTCCAAATCTGAGGAAGTCCCTTTGAACAAAGATGCTTTAAAAAAAACCATTAAACGTAATAGCCATATTAATAAAGGCAAGAACTTTAGAAAAAAGAATTATGACACTTCAGAGCCAGTTATTCAAAATGAGGGGGATGATGTAGATGCCTAGAAAAGTTTCCACTAAGCATGCAAGTGAATGAGGCAGGGGGAAACACTGGTATACTAGGATAAATGTTGGCTTGTCACTGAAACGATAGCCGCCACCAGAAATTTTCCTACCCAAGTAACATTCATGATGCCAGGCCTTGGTCCAAATTTCCTCTGAAGATTTATAGTGACAAAGGCTGCTGTCGCTTAGATCCTTTGCTGCTATTCTCAGGAGAAAATACTAAAAGCGCATACTCAAATGTCCTCACTTTATCCACATGGTAAGATTTCTCAGACATTCACAGGGACAAAGTAAGATGAAAGTCAGTCTTTATTGTGAGTATTATAAAGCATTTGTAACTTATCAAGTGGTGTGCAGTTAAAATTGCTCCCTGGAAACAAACTTTGATTTGTAGAATTGCCGATTTCCTTGGTGTAAATACCCCCACTGTGTGCAAACTACCAACAAGATGTCACTAAATGTAAAGTTGGAAACCCACATCAGTGGACTCCAGCACACCACTGGTTCTTATCTATGAACTAACTAATTGCCTCTCTCTCCAGAATTAGAGCTGAAATGGATATTAGATGTTATCTAATCTAACCCCTCACCCAACCCATTGTAAGAGAAGGGATATAAAGAACAAAGACTCAAGTTCTTTATCTCAAGGTTTTCTTTGAGACAGAACAGGTCCTTCAAAAAAGGTGACTTTGCAAGTATGAGAAGGGGCATGGAGTACCCCATCAGAAGAGAGAACACTTCATGTTGGCTGTCATTATTTCACTGCACATCCAGCTGCACACACGGTAGCTATAGTAGTGAAACAAGGATCTGAGGAGCAGATGCATTCTCTCCTGGTTTGCCACTACCTCCTTTTTCTCACTGACCACAGTGCCAAATGCAGAGCTGTCGCTCCACTGATCTATCATGGTGAGAAAGAGGGATGTCGAAAAAGGGAAATAATTCCATTACACTTCTTCACAATTCTGCCTAGAACTGAGATCAGATAAGATTGACCAGTACAGTAGGTCAAGGGGAATTCAACAAATGAGGTCCTTACATACCGTATTTCAAGGAGGTCGATTTTATTTCTTAGTGTGATGTTCCTGCCATGAGTAAGTATCACTGTGCTTTTAAAATCATGCTTCCAATACTTGCCACTTCATGGTTTCCTGGGCAAAGATTAACTAATATTATCTCAATTGTGACAAGCTTTCTATTTGTGGCTGCTAACAGATGGACCCAGTTCTGTGTGTGCCTCCATTGCATCCATTCTGCTCTGAAATTCTCTTAATTGTGGGGGAAAAATTCGGAGCAGGGCTTGTCCAAGGGTTGTATCTCCAACCTGCCTCAGTTATACCTAGTAAGCAAATTCTATCATGTATTATCAGGCATATTGCTGGGAACTTAAGAAACTGTGTTTCTTTCCATTCTTCTATTTTCCTAAGTCTGGATAACATAAAAATCTGTTTTGGTTAATATTCAATGTCCTAATAAAAAGCATATGGCAAGCCCTAAGGTCAGGTTGTTAAATTTGTCCAGAAAATGAAGCTGATTTTTAGAATTCCAGAGCATGAGTGAAAGTACAGTACATCCTGCTTTCAGAAGATAATTTTTAATGCTTATCATTTCTTTGAAAGTGAGTCTAGTTCTAATGAGAAATAGTCACAGAGGACAGGGAGGTGAGCGTCTTTTCTCTGTCTTAAGACAGCTATAGCATGAGCACACAAAAATAGGGGTTTTCTGTTTATTTTTCAGTTGTCTCAGCTTCTATTATATCCCCTTGCTAGCTTTCTTTGTGACATTTTATCAGTGTTAATAAACATTTCATTTAGTTGTCGGTTTGCACATGTTACTTTACACTTCTTAAATACCTACTCCATGAGGGAACAGACGTGATCAGTCTCCAGATTGTCATATCCTCAGTGCCCAGCACCAGACCTAGCACATAATGGATGCTCAATCAATGTCATTATTAGTACAATCCATCGGTGGGGACAGGGTGCCTGCTTAATTCCTCCATCTCTTACTACTTTTTCTGCATCAGAGTAATACCTCTAAATGGCTAACTGCAATGTGAGACAGATGGCGAAGAATCCAGACTTAGAACTAGATCTTCCAACACCATCCAATGGATAGACCCTGGTGCACATCCTACTGGGGAACTCTACCACCCCTAGAAGCAGTCAACATCAGGGAGGTTCAAGGCAGGGAAGCAAAGGACAGAAACATCTAGACCAAGAGATATAGCTAAGAGCTCCAGGCAGGCAAGGAGCATCAGGAAGTTCTAGAAACAAAGCAGTTCCCATGATTCTGACACAGACACAGGAACAAGGTAGGGATCTAATTATTAAAATTATGGGACATGGTGGGGCTCAGGAGTAGAAAAGAACCCCAGAAACTATATTTGGTGAGCAAAGCCAGGGCCAGATTGGGCACGAGAAGATGCTGGTTTCAAGAGTATGTAACTGCAAATCTTTATTTTCCTTAGTTCTTCAAGAATGAACCTGGGCCTGGAGTGAAGCTTGACTTGTGTGTGTAAGTCAAGTGCTCCCATTTGAAGCACAGTAGCTTATTACAACACAAGACACTTATTAAACATCCCAAATGGCCAGCCCTATTAATGGATCATAAGATGTGTGGGGTGGGTGTGTGCATGCCTACACACATGCACACACACACACGCAGTTTCCTTCAGAACACTACAAGGACTTTCTCACATCAGTTTGACCCTAGTATTCTGGAAGAAAATATTCTTTTGTGATCAGCCCCACTTTACAGGAAGGATAGTGAAGTCATGTGAAAGCTCAGACAATAGTAACTATGTGGAGACAAGAAGTTAGGTCTCCTTATTATCTGGCTCAGGGTTCTCCTCAAAAGATGCTATTTGCCTTTAGTAATATGGACAATGAATCCATTTTAATTTTTTTATTGTTTATTCATTTTTGAGAGAGAGAGATAAACAGAGTGTGAGCAGAGAGAGAGACACACACACAGAATCCAAAGCAGGCTCCAGGCTCCCAGCTGTCAGAACAGAGACCAATATGGAGCTTGAACTCGTGGACCACGAGATCATTACCTGAGCCAAAGTCAGATGCTTAACTGACTAAGCCACCCGGGCTTAGTCAAGGTTCTTGAGATAACATTGTATTCAGTGGTACCCCCAAAAGGCTGTCAGAAACATATTGTTTCTATGTAACCAAATTTGTCAGTATAGTCATTAATACGGAATCTATCATGAAGCTGCGAACTGAGCTCTAAAACCTGTAGAGAGGTTTATAGCTCCGGGAACTCATGAAGTAAAACTGTAAAAATATTCCTGCTGACTATGCAAGAAGGACTCTGGAAAATAATTAGCTGTAACCGTCCTGTCCAGACGCACTGTATTCTCCAGTTAAAAAGCAAACTCTGACAAATATAATGTATAAGTACCAAGAAACAGAGACACACATACACACACACACTCAACATGGCAGAACACTGCTACTTTCCAGGAACTGGATTTCACAGTTCCTTGATTCACCAGAAATCTTTGACAAGTATCTTTTTCCTTGTTTCAATATCAACTTGTGCGTATGGGGGTAGGGATGGCTATTTACCCTCCTTTCTCACTGAATTTTTTTTGTTTAAGAAATAGACCCTTGCCTTAGAAGGTGAAGAGGCTTTAGCATTAGTCATAACCACTGCTTCATCAGGATTTCCAGCTTTAAGCAGTGGTACAACTTTTATATTAATAGCTTTTTACTTTACAAAGAAATTTCTTGGACACAATTTCACTTACCCTTCACAGTAACCCTGTAAGAAAGGTGTCATCCCCATTTGAAACATGAGGTTTGTCATGAATTGGCCACTCTTCAAAGCACTGGGCTTCCAAAAAGAAGAAGACTGAAAAGCCCTAAAGAAGTTCGCATTCTAATGGAGGGAAAAAATGACAAATGCAAGTAAGTAAATGGGTTGCATTCGGGTAGTTATAAGGCTACAAAGAGAACAACTGGGGGCAGAGTCTATCAGGGGGGTTCTTGGAGGTAGTGACCACTGACGTGAGATTTAAATGGAGAGGAGGAGGCAACCATACAAAGATCAGGTAAGGTGCATTCCAAGAAGAAACAGCAAATCCAAAGTCCTGAGACAGGGATGATCTTGACAGGTCTGAGCAATAGACTGGAGGCCAGTGTGACTGGGATGTAGTGAATGAGGAGAGGAGGGGGAAAGTAGTGAGAAATTAAATCAAAGAGGTAGGCAGGGGCCGAACCAAGTGGGGCCTTGCAGCCCTGGTGAGGAATCAGGTTTAGTCTAGCTGCCACGAGAAATCTTTAGAATATTTTAACCAGATGGGTGACATAAAATACAGTATTTAAGAGCTCCTGTAATAGGGCTAGGGCACCCACATTTACATCCTGTGTCTATTATTAGCAGTAAATTCTTGGACACATTTCTTATCTTCCCTCTGCCTCAGTTTCCTCATCTGTAAAATGGAGATGGCTGTAATACCCATCTCAAAAGGTTTAAAGGAACAAATACATGTAAACAGGACCTAGTAAATGGTAAGTTCTCAGTAAATGTTAGCTATCATTACCATATTTAGAGAAGTCATGCTGATGGCTCTTTGGAGAATGGACTATAATGGGCAAGTATGGAAGCAGAGAAGCCAGTTAGGAGACTGTTGTGATCATCTAGGTGACACATGACAGAAGGTTAGATATGGTCATAGCAGTAGAGAAGTAGTTGAATTCCGGATCTACTTCAATGTTTGCTAATAGGACTCACCAGCAGATAAAAGTGGTGTGAGGGAGAATCCATGTGATTGTTGTTTCTTCTGAGAACAATGTGAATGGTGGTGCTCTGAAGCCTGGGAACAGAGCAAGATCAGGAAACCAGAGACTCTGCTGGTTGGAAACGTTTATTAAAGAACCAAACAAATAAACACACAAGCCTAAACCCAGGAGAGGTACAAATGTGGGATTTCTAAGCTACCGGATTAGTCGGAAACTAAAAAAGAGAATGTCAACAGTGGAAAGAAGAGGACCAAAGACTGAGTGCTGAGAATCTCCAGGATTCTCAGAGGGAGAATCTAGAGGTACAATCTAGAGGGAGGAGGAATTAAAAACGGAGACTGAGAAAGCAGGGCGAGCAAGATAGCAAGAAGTCCAGAAGCATGTCACGGAAGCCCAAAAAATAAATTATTGCAAAGACTAGAGAACATCTATGTCAACCACATCTGAGAGATTAGGGAAATATAGGCAGAGATGTGACCTTGACATTGGCTAAGTAAAAATCATTGGTGACCTCAACTCTGCAAAAAATATCAGGCTCAGTGAAGTTGGAGAAGTGGTAGAACTGATTTCAGAGAGCAAGGGAAATAGAGGAATAAGAGAGTGGACTGACTGAGACAGATTTTAGGAAGCGGGGATTATTCGTGTTGGCCTAGGATGTGAGAGCTAAAGGAGACTATTGTTGAAGCTGAGAAGATCCAGCTGAAAGACCAGCAACTAAGACTTAGGAAGAAAAAATTGCTTGTCTAAGGAAGTAAGCTTAGCAATGTAGCAATGGCAGCATTCACTAGGAATCCTGTGTTCTTCACAGGCCGGTGCTACAACCCAAATTATTCACAAGAACAGAGGGGGCATGTTACCAGATGAAATGCTGAGAGTATAACCTATTTTGATGTTTCAACTATGGAATACAACTTGGATGCTTGTTAAAATACATCCTTTTATCATGAGAAAATGGAAAGAAGTATTTCAAAAGGAAGAAAAAGCTAAATATCCAAAAGCTGAATTGCCTCATTGCCTACAATCAGGAAAATAGAACTGAAATGCAAGAGAAAATCATTCAGCATTGTGGTATACTAGAAGGGACCTTCAAAGAGCAGCTGATGCACCCACAAAAACTAGAAAGTCATCCTCCACTTGTTCAAAGGAGAAAACACATATGCTGTGCTTAAAGAATTATAGGACAGAAAACATCTTATAAAAGGAACAAAGACAGTATGTTCAAACTTCCTTTCAATTTAAATAGGAAGAAAAAGTTTCCAGAAGGTTTAATTTGGGTACTAGTAATATCCTTTTACTAACCAGTTGCACCATAATGATAATCATAGTAAGCTTATGTTTCGCTTTTGGAGAAGGAATTATTTTGTCTTTGATTTCTAAAAAACATTTACTGTAATATCCTTGTAATTGGTTTTAAGTCATCTATAGTCTCAGCTCTTTCTTTAAATAGGTATTGGTGAAATAAGTAGTCAAGACTTTTTTGTTAGAATATTTTTGAAAAGTTATCATGTAAGTAGAATTTTATAACCTAAAGAATTAAACACAAAAGTTAGAACTGTAAAGCCTATGATGTAATTGGTTTTGCAGCTCTCGTAATTGCTTACAAGTGATTTCCAAGAATACCCCCAAGATACTGGAGTTTCTTTTTAGTTCAAGAACATTTCCCTTAAAAGTTGACCCTCTTGGAATTAAAACACTTAAAATTGTAAGTATGTACAAGTGCTGAGGGAGAGGAGGGATGACCTTTCATAATGTATGACCAGCTGCTGACTTGGAGTGAAACTTAGTGCTGAACATTGCAGGGGCTCCATTTAGGACATTTCAAAGGAAATAGAAAACCAGTGCTGACCTAAATGAAGCTGGTTTTCATCTGTTTCTAGTTTTCTAGAATACTTTCCTTCTTCAACTTCATGATAACTGGTGGCAGAATAGCATCACTTTGCTGTCAGATTGCAAACTCTTTGAGGACAAGATTGATTTTATTAAGTCACCCATGGAAATGCCCAGTGCCTCGAAAAAACTAAATATACTATATTTTTTAATAAAGGTCTGAATAAATTCCTAAAGTGGTGGGATGTAATATGCATGCCTTCTCTAACTGCTTCTTGTTAAGAGTTTCTAGTATCTATAAAATAGAAAATAAAATTTAAATGTTAGATGATCTCTCTAGGCTTACCTAAAGACTTATAGAGAGGCACCTGGGTGGCTCAGTCAGTGAAGTGTCTCATCTTTGGCTCAGGTCATGATCTCACAGTTCATGGGTTCAAGCCCTATCTTTGAGCTCTGTGTTAACAGCTCAGAGCCTGAAGCCTGCTTCAGATTCTGTGTCTCCTTCTCCCCCTGCCCCTTCCTGACTCACTCTCTGTCTCTCAAAACTAAATAAATGTTAAAAAAAAATTTTTATAAAAAGACTTGCAGAAACACTTTAACTTGTTAAGGAGTTAAAGTTTTAAAACTAAAGAAAAATATAATCTTATTTTATAAATGAATCAATGTTGAGCTTGTTGGTCCAAAAAGGATATTGTTAGTGAAGACTGTTAGAGGTCTACCAAACTCTGCTCTCCAATATGCTTACATTTTCCAGTCTCCATTGCAGTTGACTATACCATGCAACTAAGTTCTCTCTGGTGGAATAAGAGAGGAATAGTGGTTCACTTTTAGACCTGGCCCACAAAATAATCTCCTTGAAGTATGCCTTCAAGTTCTTTCCTGCACTCCACCCCAGCCATCAGGAAGAGTGGCATCCTGAGCAGCACAAGCTGGTGATGGAACCAGCACATTCACCTTGCATCCCTGAGGGATTGTGGGGAGCAGGCTCATCTGCTAATTCAGAACATTTACTTGGGGGGTGCCTGGGTGGTTCCATCGGTTAAACATCCGACTTCGGCTCAGGCCACGATCTCATGGTTCATGGGTTCAAGCCCCACATCAGGCTCTGTGCTGATAGCTCAGCATCTGGAGCCTGTTTTGGATTCTGTGTCTCCTTCTCTCTTTGCCCCTCCCCCACTCACGCTCGCTCACATGCGCTCTCTCAAAAATAAAGATTTTAAAAAAAATTTTTAAAAAGAACATCCACTTGAAACTGTAAGGGGAAATAAATTCTGTCATGTTTGAGCCACTATATCCTGAGTCAATTTATAACAACCCTTTAGCCTAACCTAATTAATACAAGTAGCATTTACTGAGTGCCTAATCTCTACTAGGCACGGTGTTAGGGAAGGAAATTTCTAAGACATTATTAACAGCATATTTTCAATCTAGTATTTATTGAGTCCTAATGTGTCAGGCATGGCTAAGCATTTCATGTTTAAGACCTCATTTATCCTCACAATAGCCCTAAGAAATAGGTACTATTTTTCCCCTTTTACACATGAAGAAACTAAGGCTGGGACAAGTTAAAAAAAATTGGCCCAAGGTCACAGCTAATAAGCATTGGAGCAGGAACAAAACAGAAGTTACACAAAGTCCATGGGACTAACCATTAGGCAACGCTGCCTTGGTCAGGTGCTTTGCCTTTACCATACAAAGGACACATCCAAATGCAATAGACACATCAAGAGCAATGTCAAAAAAAAAAAAAAAGTATCTGGTGCAAAAGACTCTGATTAGTGTGACTTCTAATAGGTATGCTTCCCCATGACTGAAATGATCATGTTCTGTGTGTCTAGCTTCAATGGTACACTTTCATACTCACATGAATGCTCTGAAGACCCATTGAGACAGGCCCTGTGTTCTACAGGGTACACATGAGTGCACTGCGTGAAGGAGTTGGGGCTACAGAAAGGTCAACAGTATCCATCCTGACCTTGAGGGGCAACAGCACACAAGTACCAACAGGAAGCAAGTAAAATGGTAGTTTTCTTTGAAAGATCTCCAGTGGTGATTTAGAGACTAAGTAACCTGGAACATAAGTAAGGATTTGGCTTTTTCAAAACTGACCTCTACTTGGAAGGTATTTTCATAAGAGTAATTCCCTCAGGGGCACCTGGGTGGCTTAGTCGGTTGAGCTTAGGTCATGATCTCGCGGTTCGTGGGTTCGAGCCCCGCGTCAGGCTCTGTGCTGACTGCCAGCTCAGAGCCTGGAGCCTGTTTCAGTCTGTGACTCCCTCTCTATCTGACCCTCCCCTGCTCACGCTGTCTCTCTCTCTCCTAGAAATAAACAAAACATTAAAAAAAAAAAAGAGTAATTCCCTCAGTAAATATTACATATTTTGAAACTCTTTAGAGAATGATAGGTGTAGAAATCACAGGACACAAGGACATTGAATAGAGCAATAATGGTGGTCTGCGTTGGAATATCCTTGTATAATGCTCTTAGAATGTAGATTATTAAGGGGGCGCCTGGGTGGCTCAGTCAGTTAAGTATACAACTCTTTATTTTGGCTCAGGTCACGATCTCACAATTTGCGGGTTTGAGCCCTGCACCAGGTTTTATACAGTTAGTGCAGACCTTCCTTCAGATCCTCTGTCCCTTCTCTCTGCCCCTCTCCTGCTCCCCTGCTCACCAACTTGCACACTCAGGAGCTCTCTCTCACAATAAAAAAAAATTTTTAAAAAAGGAATGTAGATTAGGAATAGTATTTGAATTTGCTGGACTTGGCAAAATCAAGGCCCTTATCAGTGGATACACCTATACATGGACACACCTAAAACTAATTCCTTTAAATTACTCTCCAGTTACAATTTAGACTGAAACGTGCCTGTTTTTAATTAAGGCAGCTGTTTGTTTTGCTACAAATGTTATTACCACCATTGAAGCTCATAATATAAGTGGATTTAAAATAACAGGGTGCCTTTGAAATCTGAATTCTCCTATCTGGATTCATATTTGCTTGGCTTGACATCCTGCCTTTTGTAGCATCAGCTTTGGGCTCAGACTTGTCCTTTGAACATGGTCTTCTGCTGAGTCTCTTGCTCCTTACACGGCTACATGGCTAACTTTCCTAGGAGGAGTTTTGGGCCAGCCAAACATGGTCTCTGAGTGGACACTGCAAAATAGAGTATCATCCTTCTATAGCCTCCTTCACCTTCACCTGCACCTTTACATTTTTTATAGCCCTACATGATTCCCTATAAGCCATACAGAAACTCAGGCCCCGAAGAAACCGACAAGAAAGGCAGAGGATTTTACTTTTGTTTCTTGAGGGCCTCCCAGCCAAGTGCCCTCAACCATAAGCTTCTCCATTCCTACCTTATGAATTGTTGAGAGTTGCTAGATTCCAGAGCATTCATTGGACGTTTTTTAATGGGTAGTGTTTTTATGCCTTAACAGATACATAGCCACTCTCCACTTTACTTCTTTTACTATCTGATTTTATTTCAATGTGGGAAGCTGAGGTTGGCAAGCCCTACCTTCTTGTACAAAACCCCCAGTTTCTGGTTCATGTGTCTGTCCTCAGGGAAGCAGATGCCAAGACAAAATTTAAATCACAAGAGATATATTCAGGGTAACACTTATCAAAGATAAAGAGGAAACAAAGACTTGTTTCAGACCAGCAATATAGGCCTGACACCTCTGAAGAGAGAAGGGAAAAGAAGGGTGAGTAGGTAGGAAAATCTTTACCCTCTGGTGTGGCTCTTTAGAGGCACCTGGGTGGCTCAGTCCGTTGTGTCCAACTTCAGCTCAGATCATGATCTCACAGTTCGTGAGTTCGAGCCCCATGTCGGGCTCTGTGCTGACAGCTCAGAGCCTAGAGCCTGCTTTGGATTCTGTGTCTCCCTCTCTCCCCCTGCCCCTCCTCTGCTTGCACTCTCTCCCAAAAATAAATACACATTAAAAAATAAAGAGCCTCAGACAGCACAACGGGACGCCAGAGTCCAACCTGTCTGTGGGAGCGTCCTTGCATGGGGCAGAAATGGTCAGGCCCACTATCCCACCAAGCCTGTTCATCTCAAGGAGAACATGCACCCAGCTCATGCACCCAGCTCAAACACAGTAGATCACAAAGACCTAAGGCTGAAGACTTATGGGCTGCCTGCACTCCTCAAGGCAGGTTCTCTTTTAAGAAAAGAAGTGTGTGGGGGCCTCTAGGATGACCTCATCTGGGGGTGAAATTGAGGCTTGACTTCAAATGTTCCTTTTGGGAGAGAAACTTCAGTCAGGGTATGGGAAAGTAAAGTCAGGGAAGGGAGCCGACCAAGAAAGTGTGACTTACTGTATTAGCTTTCTGTTCCTGTCGTAACAAACTTAGTAGCTTCATCAGCATGAGTTTAGTAGCTCCATTTCCACAGGTCAGGAGTCCTGGCACCGCAGGGCTGAACTGCTTCCTGCTGAGGGTCACGTAGGACTGAAACAGGTGCTGGCAGTTCTGGGCTTTTATTTAGAGGCTCTGAGGGCCACCATTCCAGGCTCACCTGAGTTAGTGGCAGAATCCAGTTTTGTGTGGTTGCAGGTCCCATTTTGCTGACTGTCAACTGGCGGCCACCCTTAGCTCCTGAGGACTTTATCTGGTCCTTCGGTCTCAGAGCCAGCAACGATGCATCAATTCCTTCACAAGCTTCAAGTTTTTCTGACTTCTTCTGCTAGATCTCTTCTGCTTCCAGCTGGAGAAAATTCTCTGCTTATGGGTACCTGTGATTCAAAAATTGGACCCACCTAAGTAATCTGGGATAACCTCCATATGATCTAGAACCTTAATTACATCTGCAAAGTCTCCTCCTATAGCAATTTCACAGGTGCCAAGGATTAGGGTGTGGCCATCTTGGGTACCATCCTTCTGCCTACTACAATTATTAAGCAGATTACCACTGTCGGCACCTGAGTCTCAACTATGCTAGAGAACTCTGGGAGAAAGTAGACGATCTAGCCCAGACTTGTCCCCTGAACAGTCAAGAAGCTGGGGTATTTTGCCTTCAGATCTCATCACTTAAGGGCATTAACTTCTAGCCTGCCCCATGGTGAGTGTGCCTTAAGCTGTAGAGTCCTGAGTGCATCCCTTCAGCATATGCTAAGATAGTAAGCGCTGAGAAGAATTGGGTGGGATACTGACAGCTTCTGTGAAAATGTGCTTATGTCAGTGAGCTCAAAGTGGACCCAATCATCTTTTTCCCCCCAAGGAAATCTTGATCTGTTGATCCCAAACTTTCCATTTTAGAAGAAGCGGGTGGAAAACAGATGACAAACCTTACTTAAGCCTCAATCCTAAGCCTCAGGCTCCAAGGCAATCTTTTGCCAGACCCCCAATCATGGGTTATGAGGTTCATGCCCAACTATTAGTAAAATGGAACTTCACTTCATTTGCTACTAGATTCCTTATTTGTAAGATTTCCATTGAAACCTACAAGGAGGTGTGATTAACAGGATAGGATCCAGATATCATAATGTCACAAAAATCCACCTCTGGTCCTTATAAGCATCTGCAACTATTAAAGGTGGCCTACATTCACAAAGAGCTGAAATAGCTTTCTCTGGAAGCAAAAATGTAAAGCAGTGGCACTAAAGCAACTGGTGAAGTGGTTCCCACCCCATTATCTACAAACACTGGGTCAATGAATAAAAAATGGGCACTCAGCTGCAGACTCCAATTCTCAATATGTTTTGGAATAGTTTGGTGGGTAAAGTTCCCCATTTATGACAAACTCGCCACCATATTTTTTGGTTGAACTTTCCAAGCCCAGTCCATATCACAACAGTATCCTCAACATGTGGTCTGAGGCTGCTAAAATTACCCCTGTTTTTGAGCTTTTGAGCATAGGCCAACAGTGTAAGATCGAAAGGAACAGCCTTGGGGTCAGACAAACCCAGGTTAGTCTCAGATTCCCTACCTACCTCATGTAGAACCCTGGCTCACCTCATCTTGCTAAATATAAAGGTGGTTGAAAGGTCTCAGTGAAATAATGCATGTAAAGCAAATAGCTGCAACAGCTAATGTGTATTTAGAAATCAATGAGTCACATTTTCTTCAAGTAATATTAGTGCAGGTACCTTCTAACACGTACAGAGTGCTATTGGTTTTTGTTTGTTTCTTTGTAATGTTCCTTTGAGTTGGACCCAGTTCAAGTAAGTGTTGTGATGTCATCTCTCATTGTCCTAACTCAACACCTGCACCTGCTTAAGGGCCAGAAGATGCTCTGGGTCTGCACACCCTGCTTCCACGCCAAGTCAGAGCAGCTGCTCTCTACCTCACAGGGAAAGAAATACACCCTGAGCCCTGTATGTACATGGCAGAAGTTCTTATTTATCCAACAGAAAGATTATCTTTTTTGAGTGTTAATAAGCTCATCATCAGGTTTAGGAAATGAAAGCACATGTTAATGCTCACTTCTCCTCCTGAAGAAGAAAATGCACCTTTCCTACTCATCAGAAAATAAGTTTGGCATCACAGTTGGTCTTTCTATGCCTCTGCTCTCAGGAATTGTGACAGTTAACGGAGAACTGACTGTGTAAGGGCCACTTCCCAGATGTTTAAATGCATCAAAGCATTTTCTTTGATCTCCTCATTTATAGGTCCATCTAATTTCCCACATCCAGCTTCTATAAACAAACTTCCAGAGTGTTAGGTCCTCTGGATGTGAATTAAAATGCCATGCCCTGTGTAGCAAGACACCTTAGCTGTTTTGTATCAGCTATTTTTGAGTGGTGCATAATAGAGGTAGCCCCCAGCTGTATGTTTTTGGAAAATTGAGAATCCTGGCATTTAATTAACCTCCAAGGCATGCTTTAGTTTTGCTAAAAATAAATTTAGCAACAATTTTGATAGCATACAGAAATGTCTTCAGCTCCAAAAGAACTGATAGAGTAGCCAAGTACAATGCTGTTGTCTAAATTAATATAACATTTTAAGAGGAAAAGTAAACATATTTACTAAATATTCACTTACAGATCATTGTGCCAAATGCTGATGATTTTTATAAAGTACAACCAAATCATACCCCCAGGGAGTTTACAACCAAATAGAAAAAATAAGATTATATTAAACATATTAAGCATCGAGGAGGACACCATAGGATAAGATTAAATGCCAACTGGAACACCTACAAACATTCTTAGTAAAATTAAAACAAGAACTTCAAGATTGTCAATCAGGGAGAATTTCTTTATGGGGACCTTATGTCCCTGGCTTTCTTTACCTTTCTTTTTAGGATGTATTGCTAATGGCCTACTGGAAAGGAGAAGAAAAGCCCAAGTAGTGGGATTTAAGCAGCGTATAACCCCAATAAAGTTCAAGTTTAAATCAAGAAAATCCCAATTTCCTTCATGACTCATGGCAAATCTGAAATGAGGTGAAAAACTAAACCAGGCTGAAAAATAGAGAGACTGGAAGGACAGAAATTTCCTGTAATTTGTTAATTGAATCTGTTAGTCATATTTTCTTTGATAATTCTATGCCTTTTATTCAGTTATTTCAAAAATGTTTGCTGTTCAAAATGTACATTTTAAAAAATCCATACAAAACTGTAATTCGTTTTAAAACCAGACAGAAATGGTGGAAAAGGATTTTGAAAAAAGTTCACTGAAAATAAAAAGAATGCCGCCCCAAAAAAACAAAACAAACAAGCAAACAAAAACCTTTTAACACGAAAGCCTAAATACAGCAGGTACAAATTTTCCTTGAGCTCTTTGTTGCAATTTGTGCCTTAAGGTGAACAGGCTAAAGTAGAAAACAAAAAGATACTTTGTCCGCATTTGCATTATGAGTTGCTCATCGGCACCTCACGTCGGCACCAGCAGCTCAGCCTGTCCTTCAGCTATTTGTTAAACCAGAGGGCTGGACACGTGAGGTGTATGGTCTCATCACATACACATATGCATGTGTGTGTGTGTGTGTGTGTGTGTGTGTGTGTGTGTAGATATGTATATATCTTCATACAGAATCCATACAAGGCAACCCCTCAATCTAGATCCATATGTAGCTCAACAACTTGCTTTTCCCTCCCATCACTTGAAACCTCATTTGGATACTTCTAAGTGCAAGTCCCCAGAAGAGGCAGGAGTTACTTTTCCTGCTCAAACTCATGTCTCCTGAATTCTGGTTCCCTATCTGAGAGTCTTGCCTCCTCCCCAAGTAATTAACATAATACCCACCTCCTTGAGGATGGAACCTACCACTCTTCCTACCACTATTACTATTACTTGTAATGTTACTGCTGATGTTACTACTACTAATAATAGGTACTATTTATAGAACACTGATGCTAGGTGCCGTGTTGAACCCTTTATATAAATTATTTTGGGGGGGTGCCTCGGTGGCTCAGTTGGTTAAGCATCTGACTCTTAGTTTTGGCTCAGGTCCTGATCTCACGGTTTGTGGGTTTCCGCCCCACAACAGACTCTGTACTGACAGTGCAGAGCCTACCTGGGATTCTCTCATTCTTTATTACTTCTTCCCTGCTTGCACTCTCTCTCTCTCTTAAAATAAATGAGTAAGCTTTAAAAAATTATTTTATTTTATTCTCACTACAACTTTATAAGGATATATGGTTTAAAGAGGTTAGGTAATTAGCCCAACACCAGGAAGTATGAGAGCTGAAATTTTCATGAAGGCCTGTCTGATTCCATATCTAATGATCCTCCCCACTACACAATACTATCCCCTTGAGGCCCATCCTATAACTTGAAGACAATTATATCAAACTCTCTCCATTCATAAGATGGTTTGGATTGTGTGATGATTTATTACAGGGCAAAGACAAGACAATAATCATGCTGTTTAGACAGTAATTGCTACCTAAATATCATGTTTTTCCTCATCCCAGTGATGGGATGATGGGGTGCCACCATCGGTTAATGGAAATTATGGTCTGTTAATGGCCCAGACATTTTCAAATAAATATACCTGAGCCAGGTGGGATTCAGACATAGGGGAAGACAAGTCCTTGCCAACCCTTTGTTGCTCCTGATTTTCTTATAAAGAGGTATAATTATTATCAAGTTGTTTCTGACACCAAACTTTGGTTTTCAATGACTCTCATCAAATTCCCCTGATTATAGGTTTGTTACTCCCTCAGTCCTCCCAACTGTGCTTGGCTTGCTGCCGCACGACCTGCCATGACCACCACCAGTACTTAAACAGCACCTCTTTAGACATACTAAGCATGAGACTCCCATATTTATAAATAAAAGATATAATTGGCTCTTACAGTGACAGACAGCCTTGGATTCTTTTTACAAATACAGAGATTGTTCCACCAAACTATCCAAATAACAGGTTGGGTGTTTTGACCCAACTCAACAAACATTAATTGAGGACTATGGGGCCATTCACTGTACTGGGTGCTGGGGGCAGAAAGGTAAATGAGCTTTGTGCCCAGGAGTTGTCTGGTGATAGAGATCATTACACATCACATGGTGTCAGCAGAATAGACTTGATGATGAGATAGAGGGACAGAAGTGCTCTGCCAGCACAAGGAAATAGCATGTGCAGCAACTTGTACATTCAGGGATTCTTACTCAATTTGAGTAGAAACTCTGAAGAACACAGTTCAAATAGCAACCACACTTTACCACAGAGCACTGCACTCATCTACAGCTAGAAAAATGACACCTGGAATCAAAAATCTTTCTTGTGAAAGAAAAAGACAGTCTTCACAAATGCACTAACTTTGCATTTGACACCTACCTGCTTAGGTGATGATTCTTCTCTTTTGGCTTCATGGCTGTCCCCAAACAAGCTGATGGTATATTCTGGCAAAAGAGAGGACTCTCAGATAATAAATTCAGAGGGCTCTTATCTCCACTAATGCCTTGCAGTGTGGTTTCACAACATGAAACCCCTTTACAATGCCTTATAGAATACACCCAGAGAGCAAAAATTTAAATATAAGCCCTCTTGAAGGTATTAATGAAAAAAATACCTAAAATGAGGACCTTTTTCTAATAGCAAGTACTATATATTAAACACTTTTGTGTAATCATTCATTTCATCCCCACAGTAGTATGAGCTAGGGAGTAGCATTCTGTCCCTTGACAGTTGAGGAAACTAAACTAAAGGATCAGAGGAATGGAGAAACTTCAAGTCAGCCTGAGTCAGGATGGAAATCTAAGACTGCTCATCTTCAGACAAATCAGGTCCAAGTGGCATGAGTAAAGAGTAGGTAAAAATGACTGATACCAGAAAGTTTCCTAGGGGAAAAAGGAAGAAGTAGATCGAAAAGGGAACACTTTAGTGGGATGCCTCAGTGGGTTAAGCATTAGACTTTGGCTCAGGTCATGATCTCACGGTTCATGAGTTCAAGCCCTGCTTTGGGCTCTGTGCTGATTCAGATTCTGTGTCTCCCTCTTTCTCTGCTCCTTTCTGGCTCATGTTCTATCTCTCAAAATTAAATAAACATTTAAATTTTTTTAAAAAAAAATTAGAGAGCACTGAAGAAAGGGGAAGGATGGGAGAAGAAGGAGCTCAAATAAAATTCTTTCTTGTGGTTCTGGTGAAAAAGAACCTTACCCACATCTGATGATAGCCTCCCTGACACTTCTCCAATTCCAATACACACACCATGCAGACTTTGAAGTAGCTTGAAACCAAACTTAATTTTCCACCTGAGAAATTCCAGGACCAGCACACATTAGACTTACACTAGGCATAGACCCAACTCTCCCCACTCATTCCGCAGGCACTTTGGGGACACTAAATTGCAGGAAACGATTATCTTTATCATTTCCATCAAAGGAGTTATCTTTAAAAGCTAGTCTTATGGTGAACAATTACTGAAGCAGCTGCCAGGCATGAACCTTCTGCCAAGTCCTCACCCACAAAGCAGGTTTCTATGATGTGAGGACAATGGTTCCGGGAGCCTATGGAAGTCATTCTCGAAGCACACTCATATATTCCTCAAGGCCCCCCAACACCCTGTGCAGGAACTAATAGACTTTTCATACAAAACAAAAACTTGCAACACATTCCAGAAACTGAGCCATACAACCTATGTGCTAGTCTGTACTCTTCACCTAATTAGCATGTGACCTTTAGAAACTCATTCTTTCTAAAATTCCACTGTCTGTGTGAGAGGAGAATTACATGACTGCCAAAGGTTTTCCCTACTTTAAATGTGTGATTCTATGAGACGTCAATTTAACTAACATGTAGGCATAAATCCACACAGGGTGCAAGGTACTATATCATGAGGTAAAGGACACAAAAACAGGTAAACCGTGTCCCACATCCTCAAAGAGTTGCTTTGTCTTAAGAACTGCCAAGAATACTAAGGTTACAAAATTATTACTGGGATCTGAACAACTCAATCATTACCTCTTTATATCATGGGCTTTATAAAAATATTAAGAAATGGAGCATGTGTGTTTGTGTGTGTGTGTGTGTTTGCATGTGCATGCATGCACGTTTACACTCCTATCTACCTCACATTATTGTTGCCAGGATTAAACCCAAAAATATGTGATAAATGCGAAAACGTAGTAAATACTGACTAATAATAATAACTGCCATATGCTGGGATTTTCTACATGCCAGGTATTTTTAGCACATTATTTTGTCATAAGTGACCTAATGTTCATGACAGTGTTAAGATATGTATTCCTGTGTCCATTTCATGGATAAGAAACATAAGGCTAAGAAAAGTAAATACCTTGCATAGGTCACATCGAACAATAATTTAAACTCATATATGATGCCAGATTCATATATTTAGTCAGCTCGTTATTTTTCCTCTTTGGTCACTCTTTCTCCATGCAGCTAGCCCTGTTCTGCACATCTAACATCATGGTCTCTGCTTTTCAACTCAAGTTTGAGGGGCGCCTGGGTGGCTCAGTCAGTTAAGTATCCAACTTCGGGTCAGGTCATGATCTCACGGTTCCATGACTTCAAGCCCCACGTGGGGATCTGTGCTGACAGCTCAGAGCCTGGAGCCTGCTTAGATTCTGTGTCTCTCTCTCTCTCTGTGCCTCCCTCGCTGATGCTCTGTCTCTCTCACTCTCAAAAATAAATAAATATTTAAAAATTCTGATGCAAAACTGAATTTAAAATTTTTTTTAATTTATCTCTGAGAGAGAGACAGAGTGTGAGAGGGGGAGCGGTAGAGAGAGAGAGAGACAGAATCTGAAGCAGGCTCCAGGCTCTCAGCTATCAGCACAGAGCCCGAGACAGGGCTCGAACCCATGAACCATGATATCATGACATGAGCCAAAGTCAGGCACTTAACCAACTGAGCCACTCAGGTGCTCCGATGCATCAGATATTTTTTTAAGTTTATTTATTTTGAGAGAGAGAGAGACAAAGTCTTCACATGTGCATGAGCAGAAGAGGGGCAGAGAGAGAGGTAGAGAGAGAATCCCAAGCAGGCTCCGTGCTGTGCACAATTAATGGGGCACTTGATCCCACGAGCCATTAGATGAGCTGAGATCAAGAGTTGGACATTTAACTTTTTTTATTGTTTATTTATTTTTGAGAAAGACACACACACACACAGTGTGAGTGAGGGAGGGGCAGAGAGAGAGGAAGACACAATCTGAGGCAGATTCTTGAAGTCACAGAACCTTGAGATCATGACCTGAGCCAAAGTCACATGTTTAACCAACTGAGCCACCCAGGCGCTGCTGCATTAGAATTTCTACGATACATATCTAGCAATTGTATTGGGAATGGTAGAGGCTCACAGTTTTAAAACTTTCCTGTTCCCTTTCCTTTATTTGTTTTTTACTTGAGTATAATTGACACATAATGTAACATTGGTTTCAGATTTACAGCATAGTGATTCAACTTCTAAATTATGCTATGCTCACCACAAGAGTATCTACCGTCTGCCCCCATACAACACTATTATAGTGTCATTAACTGTATTCCTTATGCTGTGCTTTTTATTCCTGTGACTTACACCATAACTGGAAGCCGCATCTCCACTCCCCTTAGCTCATTTTGCCCACCCCCACCCCCTCCGCTCTGGCAACCATCTGTTTGCTCTCTGGGTTTACAGGTCTGATTCTGCTTTTTGGTTTATTTGTTTTGTTTTTTGTTCTTGTTTTTAGATTCCTAAATGTGAGACCTGAAACCGTAAAAACTCCTAGGAGAGAATATAGGCAGTAATTTCTCCAATACCGTCCGTAGCAACATTTTTCTAGCTATGTCTCCTAAGGCAAGGGAAACAAAATCAAAAATAAATGATTAGGACTCTATATAAACAAAAGCTTTGTACAGCAAGGAAACCATCCTGTTTCCTTTTGAAAATATATGTATGTATATTTAAAAATACATGTAACATCACTTGCTCCATTCTGTGGCCCATCCCTTTTTTTCTTACTGTATCAGGGAACATGCTCAAAAGTCACAAGAATTTTGAAATAGTCCTGCCAGCATCTTCATTCATCACCATCATCATCAACTCGTTGAAGAGCAGTTGTCTTTCTGTGGCAATGAGTACGTGTAGTACACCTGTTGGCAAATCACCTCTCGTCTCGTATATTCTCAGTGTTGATCACCTCCCTGTCTCGCCACATGCATTTAAAATTTATATTTAGGGGCGCCTGGGTGGCTCAGTCGGTTGAGCGTCCGACTTCGGCTCAGGTCATAATCACACAGTTCGTGGGTTCGAGCCCCGCGTCAGGCTCTGTGCTGACAGCTAGCTCAGAGCCTGGAGCCTGCTTCAGGTTCTGTATCTCCCTCTCTCTCTGACCCTCCCCTGCTCACGTTGTCTCTCTCTCTCAGAAATAAACAAAACATTTTTAAAAATTTTAAAGAATAAAATAAAATAAAATTTATATTTATATCCCAGGTCCACTGCCACCCACTTTTATCTGTGCTTATACTCAGCTAAACAAGGTCCCTTCTTCATGGTTGCCCCTCTTGACAGGTTTTCCATTTCTTGCTGGTCTAATAGGATTCCGTCATAGTCACTCTCCTTTACTGCCACGCCAAATCCCAGCCTTTACTACTGCAGGATTAGAAGAGTGGCATCTTTAACCTTCCCTTTTTCAACCTCAATTGTATCTTTCATATGGATCTTGGCAGCCCTATCTGCCCATCCCCCTGGCTGTAAATAAATTCCAGGCTATGGGCATGCTAATCAGGAAATTTTAAAGTGGGACTTACAAATGAGTTTCAGGGGCTCTAGAAAACTCCTGAACCTGGGCAGAGAAGGACAAATATCATATGTTTGCACATATAGGAGGATTAGGAGGAACTTGACGGAGGAACAAGAGGGAGAAGAAGGGGGGAAATGGTGGGGGAAAGGGAGAGAGGCAAACCATGAGAGACTCTTGAATGCTGACAAAAACTGAGGACTGATGGATGTGGGGGGGGAGGAGGGATGGGGATGGAGGAGGGCACTTGTGGGGATGAGCACTGAGTGTTATGTGGAAACTAATTTGACAATAAACTATTTGTAAAAAAAAAAAAAAAAAGAACTTGAAAAAATCGAAAAAAAAAGAAAAAAGAAAAAAGAAAACTCCTGAACCTGGAAAAATGCTACTTGTATGTCGCTCTGTGCACTTTTCTAATGAGAGCATGTATGGTTTTCATGGGATCATAAAGGAATCCATAAACAACAACAACAACAAAATCTGGAATCTTAGAGTAGATGTAAATAGAACCAGAGAATGTTGAACCTAGAAGGGTTAAAGGCACCTAGTTTGGTGCTCCATTTTGAAGCCCACGAACATTGGAATTTTGTGGTGATAGCAATGTATGTACTTCGTTACTTGAAATATTTCAAGTGCAAAGGGAATTATTTATTTATCTGCAAAAAGGCTATATAATAAAATGGACATTTCTAGATACTTTGTACTAAACACTTTCCATCTTTATTACATTAATCTTTGAATAGAGTATGTTTTATCTTTTGGGAGGGATGATAAAACTAAGGCTTTAAAGAAGCACTGACTTTGCCCATGGCCATAGGAGAGAGCCAGCCTTTAAACCCAAATGGTCCGACTCCAAAGTGTGTGCAGCTGACCGCTATGGAGTGAGGGAGCCCTGCTTCCTTCATGCTCTCCTTGTCAGCTACGTACATTTGGATTAATAAAAATGGGAACATATAATACTACATAACAAATGTATATTACTTGTGTTTTGTTTTCCCTTAAGCCTGTGGTGCTCAACTGGGGATGATTTTGCCTCTCAGGGGACATTTGACAGTGTCTGGAGACAAGTTTAGTCGTTAGAACTGGGGATGCTATTAGCATGGAGTAGGAAGAAGCCAGCAGTGCTGTGAAACATCCTACAAGGGACAGGACAGCCTCTCACAACAAAAAATTATCTGGCCCTAAATGTCAATAATGCCACTGCTGAGAAATCTTGCCCTACACATTCATGGTTTATAGCTTAACGGGAATTTCAAAGAACTTTCTTGCTGATGAAAATATTTACAGCTATTCATCTTCTTCCACCATGATACAGTAAACACGCGGATTTTTCATTGAAGACATGAACTCCTATACTGTTTTCTCCCCTCTCAGCTTCCCTTTATTTTCTCTGATATTATCCCCTGTGTCCTCTAACCCAGTGCCTCTCAAACTTTAATGTACAATAGAATCACCTGGAGGGCTTTAAAAACACGACTCTTAGGCGATAACTCCAGCATTTCTGATTCATTAGTTCTGACGTGGGGACTGAGAGTCCGCTGTTCTAACAAACTCTCTGTTGATGCCGGTGCTGCTGGCAGCGGACTGCACTGAGTAGTGAGGCAGATCACTCTGCCCTTCTAGAAGCTTCCCCCATCCTCCTAAAAGAACTGTACTCCTGTATCAGGCCACAGCTCCTTGACCCTGCTCCTCACCTAACCTTGTTTACACTTTGTTTGTTGCAAAGTGGAAGTGGCCACAGATTCTTTCTTTATCCATCTAGCACTTTCACAAGACTGGCAACTATTTTTCAGTCACCTTTAATACATCACAAGGACAGTTGAAATCTAATGTCACACTTCTTTTATGCAGAAAAAATGGATAGCTCTTCCCCATTCCCCCTCAAAATCATTTTTTATGTTTTCATTTTTTTCTTTTGGGATTTGGAAGAATGAAAACACATTTGAAAACTGGGGTGCCTGGGTGGTTGAGTCAGTTAAGCATCTGACTGTTGATCTCGGCTCAGGTCATGATCTTACCGTTCATGCACTCAAGCCTGCATCGGGCTGTTTTCCTACGATGTGGAGCCTGCTTGGGATTCTGTCTCTCCTTCTCTGTTACTCTCCCTTGCTCTTCTCTCTCTCCTTCTCTCTCTCTCTGTCTAAATAAATAAATAAATAAATAAATAAATAAATAAATAAATAAATCAACTTTACCAAAAAAAGAAAAGATCATGCCCTGAGCCAAAGTCGGACGCTCAATTGACTGAGCCACCCAGGCGCTCCAAGAAATCACATTTTAAATTCACATCTTTTCCCTACTCCAGTCATGTTTTCTAAAACAAGCATTGCACAACATTTAAACACCTACACTGTGTGTGTGGAGGGGGAGTTGTATAGGGGTAGTCCCCATTCCTAAAAAAAAAAAGTCCCCATGACCTCTTCTTCCAGTATTTACATTCAGCTGTTATCCATATTCTCTTTTTCCATAATCAGATCTTTTTGGTTTCTTAACTCTGAGAGGGACTCTAGAAGGCTTCTGGCTTTGTTTTTTCTGTATGACTTAGTCCAACTTGAGGTTAACTATGTTCTGTACTTACCTAGAATGTAATTATTATTCAATGCCTCTTTTGAATTTCTTCTGTTCTTTACCCCCCTTTTTTAAAAAATATTTTTATTTATTTCTAGGAGAGAGAGAGACAGTGTGAGCAGGGGAGGGTCAGAGAGAGAGGGAGACACAGACTCTGAAATAAGCTCCAGGCTCTGAGCTGGCAGTCAGCACAGAGCCCGACGCGGGGCTCGAACCCACGAACTGCCAGATCATGACCTAAGCGAAAGTCGGACACTTAACCGACTAAGCCACCCAGGCGCCCCTGTTCTTTACCCCTTTTAATTCCTCTCTGTCTCTGAATATTTTGTTCACCTCAGATGCAGTGAGCTTCCCACATCCCTCTATCCCTATTCACTCCTTCCTCTAGGTTTCCCCTGGACAATCTCCCCACCTTTTCATTTTTATTCTCCATAGATCTTATACATCATGCCTTTGGTAAGGGAAACCCTCCTTGTCTCCTTTCCTCAGCTACCCTCTCCCTGATAATTCATTGCTGTATATATTTTCTATACTAATAGTTTCATGTAAACATAGGGTTGTTATGATGATTAAAATAATAAATATAAAGCCCTTATATCTTAAATATTATTAATATTATTCTCCCTAGACTCATATTTATTTCTCTAACAACACCTTAACTACCTCTTCCTTTTCTTCTTTTCCATTATGAAGCCTCCCCAGCCCTTCACAGCCTTCCCCTGCTTTCATCTGAAGAGATGCTTCCTGCTGGGATATGCCATTGCCTGCTATGAAAAGTAAAGGAAATGATTCATTTTGAGAAATACCGAATAAAAGCTGTGCTGTCTAGTGAACAGTAGGTTTACAACCTATTGGAAATATACATTGGAAACCACCACCACCACCACCCAAAGGTGATGTCCCAAACCCTTGGACACTTCACTTCCTGGTTCTTTTTACCCTCTCCATTTCACAGCCTTGGCACCATGCACCAAAGAATAAAGGAGGGACTGAAAGCATCTGTGTCACCTCAGAAAATGTACATTTGTTCCAGTCAAACTACTTTTGGCCTTACACGGGCATAGGTGACATCCAGGTGAGGTTATAACCTCTGTAGTACTCAGCCAATGAGGAATCAGGGGACGGACTTGCATGCTAGGAGATAAATTGTCTGCTGTAACTGCTCCGAGCGTGTCTGTCCATCAGACACCCGCTCTTGTGAGAACGTGATTAAAGCCTCATTTAACTCTGCTCCTAGTCTCCACATCCCTCCTTTGATTGGGTATGTGGGCTTCTAGCTCACACTTCTCCTTTCCAGGACCCAGAACAGATCCAAGTCAATTGTTTCACTTTACTAAAACATGTTCTTGGGAAGTTTGCATCAATATGCATCTCTTGCCACATATATTGAATGAACTTCACCTTTTACCTGAGACACGGATCTTAGGTTCTTTCAAATACAACCAAAACATGTTCTTTAGTACCACAGTGATTATGTGAATAATTTTTTTGAGCTGAACTAGTTTTTCTTGGGTGTCTGCCCTACTCATCTTTGCCTCCTCATGGAAAACACCGTAATTATTCCTTACTTGGGTTTTATTTCACCTGCATCCAAAAGAAATCTTTTACTGGAACTGAAACTACAAATATATCACCAACACGGTATGGTATGGTATGAACTGAATGATTTACTCACTTGTTTATTTGATGCTTCCCTATAGCCTCACCATGTGGTTAATCTTAGCCCTGTGACTTGTGGCCAATACATTAGCAGAAGTTGTGGCATAAACAGAGAATTTCAAAATGCTTGAGCATTGGAAATTTGTTCTCTTCTTTGGAACTCTGACTATGATGAGAACAAGCCCAGACAAGCCTTCCAGAGGATGGAGGGTCGCTGAGATAACATAACCTCTGATGGAAAACCCCTAACATCCTAGCCATCCTACTTTTGCTGTCCTCAGCCAGGCAAACCTGGCCAACCCATCAACAAGCCACAGACTCTGAGTCAGTCTAGCCAGGATGGGCCAAGGCCAGCCCAGACTAGAAGTGCCGAGCTGAACTCCCACAAAATGTCGTACCCTCAGAATTGAGAGCTAAATAAATGGTTGCTGGTTTGAGCCATTAAATTTTGGAGTGGCTCTGTATGCAGCAAAAGCTCACTATTATACAACCTTTAACCATTTGACACCATTCTTATTCATACTGCGTTATATCCCAGGAATAACAAAAAGTCTTCTTTGGCATACTCTGTGAAATCATCATATATTCTCAATAATTCTAGCCCATATTCTTTTGACCACCTCTAATGAACAGATTTTTTCAAAATAAAAATTGTCATTGAACTAAAAGAGCTCTGATCATTGCTTTTTAAATTTAGATAAAAAAATAAATCCTTGAAACACACAACTCACTCAAAAAGAAATGGAAAACACACTGACTTCATTGTGTACTGAACTTAGCAATTACAAAAACTTCTCCAAAAGAAAGCTTTAGGCCTACATGGCTTCACTAATGAGTTATTTCATATATTTAAGATGTAAATAATATCAGTCTTACATAAACTGACCCCAAAGATAAAGAAAAAAAAAAAAAAACAGGAAAGCCTTCTCAACTTGTTTTAAAAGGCAAGCATAAATTTGATAGCTATAACATTATACAGATATAATAAAGAAAAATTACAAGTCAATATTTTTTTTTCTTTCTCTTAATTTATCATCAACTAATATACAGTGTATACAATGTACTCTTGGTTTGGGGGTAGATTCCTGTGATTCATTGCTTACATACAACACCCAGTGCTCATCCCAACAAGTGCCCTCCTCACTGCCCATCATCTGTTTCCCCCATCCCCTGCCCTCATCAACCCTCAGTTTGTTCTCCACATTCAAGAGTATCTTATGGTTTGGCCAATATGACTTATATGAACAATTTTATATAAGACATTAGGACATGATTTTAATAACATATTTAAAAGAATAATATATCACAAGTAAGTTGGATTTATCGCAGAAATACAAAGTTGGTTTAATACTAAACATCAATACCATTTATAGCATTAGCATAATAAAAGGGAAAATTTTATTATCAACTCATAGAAGCAGATAAAATTTTGTTTAAATGGTTATTTATTTACTTATTATGTTTTATTTAATTTTGAGAGAGAGATAAAGACAGCATAAGCAGGGAAGGGTCAGAGAGAGAGAGGGAGACACAGAATCTAAAGCAGGCTCCAGGCTCTGAGCTAGCTGTCAGCACAGAGCTCAATGTGAGGCTCGAACCCACGAACCATGAGATCATGACCTGAGCCAAAGTCGGATGCTCAACCAACTGAGCCACCCAGGCACCCCAGAAGCAGATAAAATTTAATAAAATTCAACATCCATGTTTTTTTAAGATTTTATTTTTAAGCAATCTCTACACCCAACATAGGGCTCAAAATCACAACCCCAAGATCAAAAGTCACAGGCTCCACCAACTGAGCCAGTCAGGCACCTCTCAACATCCATGTTTAAGCCTTAAGTAAGGCAGAAATAGAAAATAACGTTTTGGTTTTTTTTTTTGAGAGCATGTAAACAAGGGGGAGGGACAAGAGAGAGAATATCTCAAGCAGCCTCCACACTCAGCATGGAGCCTGACAAAGGCACTTGAGTCCAGGACCCTAGTTATGACCTGAACTGAAATCAAGAGTCAGACACTCAACCAACTGAGCCACCCAGGTGCCCTTGAACTTCTAAATACTCATATAATATAAACTGCTGGAAGAAAAAAAATTAGCCTTAATTGTGAAATAGTAAAAGATTTTTTTCTGAGATTAAACAAGAAAAAATGGCTGCTAGCATCATTTCTCTTCAGCATTACTCTATGGAGACCTAGCCAGGGTGATAAAGGAAGAAAAGGTAGTACATTTTAAAAATCAAAAAGTAAGAGGTGAAACTTTATTTGTGAATGACACAATTATTTACCTAAAAGATACAATAAAATCTGATAAGTTACTAAAACTAAGAGAATTTAGCAATTTAGTTGGATATAAGGCTAATCGATATATAAATATATATTTCTATATACTAGCAACAAGTAGTTGAAAAATAATTTTTAAATGTCAATTATATTAGCACCGAAAAAATGAATGAAGATGTCCCATATTCATGGATTGTAAGACTCAATACTTTAGGGAGGTCAGTTCTCCCTAAATTGATTTTCTAGATTCAGTGCAATTCCAGTTGAAATCTCAATAGCTTCTTTAATAGAAATTGACAGGCAGATTATAAAATATGTGTGGAAGTCTGAAGACCCAAGGATAGCAAAGGCAACTGATGAAGAACTACATTAAAGGATGTATACTACTAAATATCAAGATTAATTATGAGGCTACAATAATCAAAAACAATATAGAACTGGTGCAGGACAGGCAAAGATAGCAGGAGAAGAGAAGAAAATGTCTAGATATAGATCCACCCATCCATTATCATCTGATTTAAGGCAAATTATTTCTGCAATGAAGGAGAATCTGCAAAATAAATCGTGCTTAATCAAGGTTATTCATTTAGGGGGGGAAAAAGCCTGAATGTTAAACAGTATCTCACATGATAAGAAAAAAAAATCAGATAGGTCACAGACCTAAATGTGACAGGTCAAAAAGTAAATCTTATCAAAGATAACATACAAAAATATCATCATGACCTTGGCCTAGGCAAAGATTTCTTACATAGAATACTAACCATGAAAAGTATTAACCCTAAAGGAAAATGTTGATAAATTGAACTGCAATAAAATTAAGATTTTTTAATTTAAAAATATAGAAAATGAACATGTAAAGTATAGAATGAGAAAAGATTGCACTGCATCAGACAGGACACGTATCCAATACATAAAGTGTTACTATAATAACAAAAGTCAGACAACTCTATAAAAATAGACAAGACTTGCAGACACACTTCACAAAAGATGTGTGAATTGCCATTATGCAGACAAAAAAAAAAAAGATGAACTTAATTACTTCTCAGCAAAGGGCAAATTAACGCCAGTGAACTACCACTACATATTCACAAGAATGACTAAAATGAAAAGGACAGACAATACTTAGTGTTACGAGGAATGCTGATCAATTGGAATTTTCATACAATGAATGCTGCTAGAACTGTGAATGGGTACAAACACTTCAGTAAATTTACTGAGAGTATCCACCAAAGCAGCATTACTTATGACCCACTATTCCATTCCTAGATGTAAAGCCTAAATAAACGCTTACATTTGTGCACCAAAAGATATACAACAATGTTCTTGAAACATTATTTGTAACAGCCTTAAGAGAAAAATCCAAAATTATTTAGCATGGAAAAATAATCTGCAACATAGTCACTAAAAGGACTACTACACAACACTGAATAACACAGAACTGTTGTTACCCACAATAATGTAGATGAATCCCAGATGCAATGTGAAATGAAAAAGACCAGACATGAAAGATTACATGACTCACTCTATATAACATTCAAAACAGATAAAACTTCTCTTTAGAGATGGGAGTCAACTACTGGCTACATTTGAAGGTGAATAATAACTAGGAGGAAAAATAAAGCTTCTGGTTCCTCAAAAACTTAAAAATGGAACTACTCTATAATCCAGCAATAGCACTACTAGGAATTTATCCAAGGGATACAGGAATGCTGATTCATAGGGGCACATGTACCCCAATGTTTATAGCAGCACTTTCAACAATAGCCAAATGATGGAAAGAGCCTAAATGTCCATCAACTGATGAATGGATCAAGAAGATGTGGTTTATATATACAATGGAATACTACTTGACAATGAGAAAGAATGAAATTCTGCCATTTGCAGCAATGTAGCTGGAACTGGAAGGTATTATGCGTGAAGTCAGTCAGTCAGAGATAGAAGATATCATGTTTTCACTCATATGTGGATCTTGAGAAACTTAACAGAAGACCATGGGGGAAGGGAAGGTGAAAAAAGGTACAAACAGAGAAGCAGAGAAGTAAACCATAAGAGACTCTTAAATACAGAGAACAAACTGAGGGTTGACGGGGCAGGAGTGGGGAGAGAGGAAAATGGATGATGGGCATTGAAGAGACCACTTGTTGGGATGAGCACTGGGTGTTGTATGTAAACCATGAACCACGGGAATCTACCCCAAAAACGAAGAGCACACTGTATGCACTGTATGTTAGCCAATTTGACAATAAATTATATTAAACAAACAAAGAAATAAATAAATAAAATTTGGGGGGACAAACAAAAAACAAACAAACAAACAAAAAGCTTCTAGAATGCCCGCAAATGTGCTCTTTCTTATTCTAGGTCGTGGTTAGAAGCATGTGTTTACTTTATATTAGTGCTATGCTCTAATAAAGAAATACATAAATATATGCATAAATAAACAGAAAACAAAAAAATTAAATGGACTGTGTTTATTGTTTTCTACTCAACTATTCTCTCACCTACTGACCTTTGTTTCTTATCTGATCTCTTCCTTTAGGTCTGTTTGTTTTGGGAACGGTTTTTTTTTTCCCTTAGAAATCCTTTAAATATACAAATAGCTATTTTAGGGACATACCAGACACATCTACATTCCCTCTTTTCTTGCCGTTGATAGAATTCTTTCACTTTTTCTATGTAAAGTCCAGAATAAGAAGTCACAAGCTTAAAAGACAATGAAAGAAATATTTTTTTAATCCCAGGATTTACTGCATACTTGACCAAACTATTAATATTATAGGACTTATCATAGCTATATGTCTGTGTGTTTGTCAGCCCATTAACCATAAACTTCTTCTGATAAGGAGCTAGATCTAAGTAATCTTTTTGATCCTGCTCATACTTAGTCTTCGCCACACAATAGGAACTCAATAAATTGTTGACCTAAAAAATCAGGTAATCCATTCTGAAGTCTTTGAGGGTGGCCAGAGGGCCAGAATTGAAAGAGGCTGAGATATCCTATTTCTCTAAGATGAAGAACTAGATTATATGACCTCTTGAAAGCCCTTCTCTCTCCCAGAGTCTATGATTAAATGACTTATGGCAATTTATAGTCTTCCTTAATTACTCACTGTGTCAGTCAATATATCACTGAGATTTACTTTGTTCTTGTTTTTGTTACTTTCCTTTTATAAAAAAATCATATTTTGATTTATATTTTTTTCTGTCCTTTCTAAATTATTGCTATCTGAGGTAAAGGAACTAAAATGCATAATTTTTCATTTCACACCTATGTGATTCTTATGTTTGAAATTTTTATATCAGTGCTCCAGATTTATTTTCAGATACAAAATTAATATCCTGAATGATACATTTTGCTAACATAACAGGAAATCATTTATCTGATACCTGATTTTTTTTCTGGCTTCAGACAATAGCTAGTGCTTAGTTTGTCATATCACATGTTACAACAGCAAAAATTATTAATTATGAAACAGATTAATCTGATCCACTAGGATTTGATGACAAACGTCGAGTGAGGAAGACTCTTGTCAGAGGGGAAAAAAGTTTTAAATGAAAGCAAAAGAAGATAGCAATTGGAAAGTGGCTGTCTAAGTAGCTGATAAATGTTAATTGCTTTTTCTTCCTTTTTATGTCCAAAGTAACACTAATGACCTTCCAAAAATAGTTGTTTGCTATTAAGTAGACAGACTTTGAATGCAACTAAACTCTCTTGATAGCTTTTAATGCTTCAACCTTACTATAATTCAAGGTGTACAAAAATGTTCACTTTCTTAAAATGTGGTAACTGTAAAACTTAATGTACCAGTGATTTTGCTTTGTATATGAAGAAATAAATGTGGGGCGCCTGGGTGACTCAGTTGCTTAAGGCTCCAACTCTTGATATCAGCTCAGGTCATGATCTTACAGTTCGTGAGATCGAGCCCCATGTCAGGCTCTGCACTGACAGCGCAGAGCCTACTTGGGGTTCCCTCTCCTTCTATCTCTGTCCCTCCCCAGCTCGTGCTCTGTCTCTGTCTCAAAAATAAATAAACGTTAAAAAAATTTAAAAAAAAAATTATGCTAAAAAGCCTAACTGTATTTTATCAAAATACATACTAAAAATTATTATGCATCACCTCTGTACTTTGATGTCCTTTGTTTATATGTTGACAAAAATTAAATGAAATCTTATCTTTCGAACTGTTTCAAAGTTCAAGAAACAACTTTGACCTCAAGTTTATTGCAGCCCTCATTTCTCACTGCAACATAGATATGTAGTTTCCTTTCACTTTCTTATTAAAGATATAAAATGTTCACTTTCTCCATTTCTCATTTTTTAGTAAAGGAAGCAGATTTAAATTTTCTGCTGATTAAGGACAACCAATTTACAAAGTCTCCTTTCTTAGCCCCCAAGCAAAAGGAATTGTAAGATCACTTATTATTTAATCCTGACTCTAATTCTCACTCTAAGATTGTAACATTCAGGTGGATGGGAACTAATTCAGCAAATGTAACAATGACTGATGGCAGACCAACTGGCATTTTTCCTAATTGAGTTCCTCTGAGAGTATTATTACAGCTAGGGTTACAGAGAAGGAAAAGTTATTCTTGAGGAAGCCCCATGTAAGTGGGGAATTGAGGAAGCCATTCATTACCATAAGCTAAGGAGGCAACTGACTATTATAGTTTGAAGGGCTGAAAATGTCTTCTGCAGTTTCTTCCAAAGCACTTGCAATTCCAAAAGTATTCACTATTTTGGGTTAAAATGTGAATGCTATCTAGGACGTGGAACACTCCTGATAAACTAGTTTTCTAAACTAAATGACCCAAAAGATATGGGTTGGACAAAGAAAGGTAATAATATGTAAGCAGGGAAAAGGGCGGAGATAAGTTCAGAAAGTCAGACAGAAAGATCATCGTGAACAAAGACAGGTAGAAAATCACAAAGTATAGTTAAGGGAAAGCCAGTAAACTGACTAAAGCCGATTTTAAAAGCAGTAAATGATAGGTCTGGACAATGACGGAATATCGGATGTTGTCATTGAAGGAGCAAAATACAAATTTTCAGAGGTATCACCAAAAATTTGTTTAGCGAGTCTAAAGGTCCTTCAGCAACACAGAGGCTATAGCAGGGTCCAGATGGTGGAGATGAGGAGAGGATTTTGTGAGGAGGCTATTTTTAGAGAAAGCTGGTCCTATGCTGGGAGTGGCAGGGCACACCCGCTCCACAGTCCTACTGACAAGAGCTCAAACAAGAACATTCAGAGAGAGTCTTACGCCTTGTCACCAAAAGGCAAGGAGGGGCGTTGCGTGTTTGATTTCTGCCTGGAAATCCTTGGAGTACAAGATGGGCCTGCTGGCTGTTAGGTAGCAGAGAAAGGGAAACCACATCTACACCGAGATCAGCCTGTAGTCCCAAACGTTTTAAAGGCAAAGATATGTTAGTATTTCACACAAGAGAAATAGCCTGAAGCCATTTCAAATTCTTCCCTAGAAGTCCTCCAGGAAAACAGGAGAAAACACACACACACACACGCACACACACACACACACACACACACACACACACACACACCAGAATAGTGTGGGGAGAAGCAGCTGGGGAAAAATATATTGCCCTCATCACTAGGCATAAACTCAAATGTTCTCCGTGAGAATATTTGAAAGAGCACACAAGAAGAAACAAGTCAGGTTGGACATCTTTCTGGTGGGAGGCAGGAAGTAATAGCTGCATGTGAGGCCTGCCCTTCTCCCTTCAGCTAGGAGCGATTTAAAAAATCCTTGACTGCAAAGACAGAGGAGGAAAGGGAGGAGAACTGCTCTGGGTTTTCTGTAATCGATGATTTCTTAGCTTCGATCCTAAAAGCAGGTTGAGCCGTACTGAAAGGACACTTTTCATATGCCTGTATTTGAGGTCAGATTTCTAAGTGGTGTGCCCTTCCATTTGCCCCTTCTCAAACCAAGGCCTCCTCTCCAGCTGGGAAAAGGAGAAAACGTGTAAATCAAGTATAAAATGTTATGACTTCAAGGGTCTATTTTAAAACACCAAATTGACATTGTGTCTTGTGACTTATTGTAAACAGAATACTTTGTATTAATTAAGTCATCAGAAATTTCATGGTGCTGGGCACTTGTGGGGAAGAGCACTGGGTGTTATGTGGAAACTAATTTGACAGTAAACTATTTGTAAAAAAAAATAAAAAAATAAAAAAATTTCATGGTGCTAAGTTTTTAAAAAAGGAGCCGGAGGAGTTCTACCACAAAATAAATATTTAAAGGAACAATAGAAAGCAAGAATAAAGATATCTTCTAATTAAAACCCATGAATTTGACTTGTTCAGCATCCAGGTTACAATTCTAATGATAATAACTATAATAATGACAAATAAAATAGCTACTATTTATTAAAGGCTTATTATACGTCAATTTATGTACTCGGTACATATTATCTCATTTAACCTTCATGATAATACTATTAATTTGATATTATAATTTTTCCTGTAATCATGATCAATATGAGATGAGAGGGTTAAGGAATTATCCGAGGTCACTCAGATATGTAATCAAATCACTTATGTGACCACAACAAGAACGTCAAAGTTACACTCTTTCACCTAACTATAACATGTTTGTCTTAATGACGGTTTATGGGATTTTCATTTTATCCAGCAGGCCCTGAAGAAGTCATTATAAGTGTAAAAGAAAGAGAATGAAAAAAAAAAAAACCAAAAGACTTTTTAAGAAAGATAACCTGGTCTCCCTTCATGTTGAGGTCTACAAACTGCCCTTCTCCCCCTCTGGCCCCTGTGACAGCAACAGATAGAGAAACTAGTCACTACTCAGCCCCCTTGCCAGTCCCCAAAGCCATCTAAGTGAGTCAGCATTGCAGAATGGGGTAGTATTAGAACCCGCTACCATGTTTTATTCTTCCTGCGACACATTTGGAAGGCTCCATGTAGAAATTTCACTTCATAAATAGAAACATGATAATACCCCGTATTGCTAACCAATTCACTTGCAGAAATGAAACAGAGTCTATTACAAGAAAACCAAGAGCCATTTCAACAAAGTTGGCCTTCCTTTTTTGTTCTCCTTCTTCCTCTTATTCTCTTCAAGGACATTAGAACCACATGCTAATGAGAGAAAAATCCATGAGCAATTCTAGTTGTTCGAAGTAAATAATTCAGGTGTTAAAAGTCTGACCTGTGGACTATTCAGAGTCAGCTAATTGCCAAAAGTTTAGGAACCAAGGCACAAATCATCAAGAAGTCATTTAATGTTTCCCTCCTAAGATCAGAAGCCAGCACCAAATATATGAAAACTATAAATCATAATTTAAAATATTTAAATATCACAGTAAATATACAAATGGTTCACAGACTTCTTTAAATAAATCATAACTTTTTATTATTTCAGACTAAAGAATTTTAATTAAAATATCTCAATCAAGAATTTTGTATTCCATTTTGTATTTTCACATTACTTACTCACAATGACCCAAGCAAAGATGAAAATGTAACTCCTACATCAGGTAGGGTTGTCCTTCACCAGAAACACTGCTGCCTACATTAAGGTTATTATAATTCATTAAATACCTTGATGTTCCTCCTGCCATTTTTTAACCCAAAAAGGTGTATTTCTCTTTAGACAAAGCAATCATTAAACAAATACACAGAAGTACAACTAGGCACTTTTCCCATTCAATTTTCTAAGACAATCTAGTAATTCTTTTTTCTTTTTTTAATATGCCTACATATAGAAGTACCTAGACAACATTTCAGTTACTTGAATTCATTACATAGGAAGTTTGGTCTTCAGGAACATTAAACCCAAGGTGAATTCTGAAACAACTGTGTCACTTTGAAATGAAAGCTTCATTGATTCATATCAGCCAACTATACGATATGCATTCCATTGAGTGCCTGCCGGACGGACTCTGCCTCCTGGCTCATCTTACCTATTGGCAGCAGCATAAGAGCATTGCGCCTGGAAATGTTTCACCTTATTGGAAATCTGAGTAGACACAAAAATACAAAACCACTGAAAAACCTCATCTTTTACCACGAAGGAAGCATAATAATTTTTGACAAAGGCATCAGAAGCTCTGAGGATAAGGAGTTCAGAGGGAGCTATGTTTTCCTGTGCCTTGTGAATCCCTAAAGTGGTACATAACTCCATGGTATATTATAGGAAAGAGGAAAGTATAGGAAGACCCTGTCTACCCATAGGTGCAAGAAGATGGAGACTCCGGGCCATCTGTTACAGTTTTCTTCCTGAAATCACTCAGCAAACAGCAGAAGATACATTTTTGGGGATTCTAATTAGCAACCAAAATGAAGAAGTCAAAATAGAGAGCAAATGGATTGTTATATTTACTGTGGATGTTCACTGATTGACTTCTAAGAATTTATTAAATATGGCCTAAACACTGTCTGAGTTTATTGAAATTCAGGGTTTGAATCAAGTTAGCAAACGCATGCTGGCTATGTTGCTGCCTTATGATTATAAATGTGACCCTCCCTCCCTGCTTTAACTTTCCACACCTATATAATGAAGAGAATGATAAATCCCATCTACCTCAGATGGATGTCATGAAGAGGATTCCAAGTTAATAATGCATAAGACTTTCTGGGTGAACAATTGTATATAAATGCAATCCTGAGCAGAGAAGCCAGCAATAAACCACAGGTTATTTGACACCAAGTTTACTATTTGATCTCCAACAATACCATTGTTTTAAAAATATATTTGAAAACAGTCTCACAGAGTTCTCTTCCCTGCCTCACCTCACCAACATCCTGCATGGCTTTCTGATTATTCCCTGTATTGAATGAATGAGTGTTTTCCATCACAAAATAGATAAGAGTGCTGTCAACTGCCTTTTTTCTCTTTACAATTTTTAAAAGACTTGTTCATGGGATGATTGATCACTTGCTCAGCTACAGAATAGCACTTCAGGCTTCTAAGTAAATGTTGTATCTTCAGGTTTCTGATTATATATGACCACAAATGAAATACTGCCTAGGAGTACATACTATGTAAATAGCAACTACCCAGTTGACAGTAATAGTGTGCATCTGGTGCCTGGAGTATAACCCCTGACTGAACTACTATCAGCCATAACTTAAAAGTAAATGTTGGAAATTGTAAACCACATAATTCAAAACTTTATTTTGTTTCATGTGTTATTACATACTACTTTTATACTTACATGTACTAGGACTATGTATTACTTAAAGGAAAATTTCTATGTTTTATCACACTTCGAATCTTCTTTGACTTGACAACTAGTACAAATGTGTTTTTAGTACCATAACTACCAGTGCCATGATATTATACAACAAACCACTTTACCAGCATAAAGGGAACAATTCACTCAGCTGTTCAGAACACGTCTGGTACATAGGTAACCAAAGAATACCTGTTCAACTCTTACTTGATGACAGCAGGGAAGAGTAAGGTAGAAAGTGTAGGAAACACGTAAAAACATATAAATCAAAATGTCAAAACAGAAGGTAGAAATGCTGAGAGGTTCTTACAAATACCCTCAGGAGGCACAAAAATCCACACAAAAATCAATAGAACAGGATCCCATTTGAAACAGTTCTTTCAATGTGGCATGGGGTAAACAAGTCGAAAGAAATTCCTAAAATAGTAGCCATATCCACAAGTCAACAGTTTTCATGGGTTTAGTTAAAAAAAAAACACTAATACTTTCATTGGACTTCTCTCGTACAATCAAGCATGGAAAACATTATCATTTAAAACAATCTGCATCTCAGTAGAAATAAAATCATCATAAAAAGAAACAATCATTTAATTTTTCAAATCAACCCATGAAATTTGTTTTATGCCTGCCCAATGAATCAAGTCTCTAAGTTCTACAATAAAATCATGAAAAATTTATGCCAACATTTTAACTGAAACAACAGGTCATTTCAACCCCCAAATCGAGTGCATCCTGATAAGCACTGAATACAATTAAGTGTCATTTCAAAATTCTAAAATGATGACAACTCTTTAATAGTAAAATAATTGGTAGTGTCTGTCATTTTGAAGAAGGCAAAGCTCACTGCAAGCAGCAATCATTTATGCATAAACAGCTTACTTCATTGCAGCAGTCATTATTGTAACTGCCCCGTTATCTACAGCTGCTCAGCAAGTTACCACTTGCAAGGTGGTTCTTGCTGAGATTCTCATGCAGTTGCAGTCAGATGGTGGCCAGAGCTGAAGGCTCAGCTGGGCCAGATGTTCAATACACCTCCATCACTCATACATCTGGTGCCCCAATTGATATGCCTGGATCATTTGGGGACTAGCCGGACCTACACATCTCTCCTTCCCTCAGCCCCCCTTCCCCTTCTTTCATCCTCTTCTCTCCCTCCTCCCTCTACTCTTCATATGGCATATCTGTATGGGAGCCTGAGAATCCTTACAATATGATGAGTTCAAAGTAGTGTCTACCACATAAGAAGTCTACAAGTTCAAAGAAAATGGAAAGTTGTAACCTCATAATGTAACCTCAGAGCTCATGTATTGTCACTTTCACTGCATTATATTGGTTACACATGGCAAGCTTATATTTCTTATGGGAAATGACTACAGAAAGGTATGAATATCAGGAGGTTTGGTTCATTGGGAGACCATTTGTAGAGACCAGTCACCACAGTAACTAACAAGAATCGATAATAAGATCAATGCATCTTTTGTTGTTTTTCTTATTAGTATTAGTATCATTACTATATTAGTAGGATAACAATTGGTTTGTCCTTTTAGAAAGGGCTGAGTATTAGAAAGAACTGAATTACCAAATTAAATATTTCATATTTTCATAATCAGCAACTGGAAAAAAGATTGAAATGGTTAATTCTGAAAGTACTGATAAGTCCAATTTGCTATTGATTTGCTTTGTGACCTTAGAAAATTGAAAATTCTTTTTATTTTTTATTTTTTAAGTTTATTTTACTGTTTTGAGAGAGAGTGGCAGAGAGAGAGAGAGACAGAATCCCAAGTGAGCTCCGTGCTGCCATCACAGAGCCCAATGAAGGGCTTGATCTCACAAACCACAAGATCATGACCTGAGCCAGGACCAAGAGTCAAATGCTTAACTGACTGAGCCACCCAGACACCCCAGAAAATTGAAAAATCTTAATCTTTGGTTGTCAAAGATTAAGCGATTGGTATCATCACATATTATGGTTTCTATCTTCATGTACAAAGAAATATCAGAGCAGTAAAAAAAATCAGTGAGTTGTATTTAAATGATACTAAACTTTAAAATATTTAGTATAAGATTTTTTTTAAAGGTAGAGAGCAAAGATCTACTGTCATTCAGTGGGAAAATTTTGTCTTTTAAATAAAGGATTCTAGGTTAATTGAATATGGGGGGAAATGAAACTTATTGTCCATCTCTTAATATAGAAAAAAAGTAAAATCACAGTCATAAATTTGAAGGTTAAAATAATCTAGCATGACTTCCATCTCCAGCCATAATGGATTAACTTATATCAGAATAACACAACCACTATTAACATAGGAAATGAAAAAAATACATATGTGAGTTAAAAAATTGAAAAATTGCTTCAAATTTTAAAAGTATTTAGTACAGGCCTATAATCCCTGAGAGAAAGGAAAATAAATGAGGTAAGCCCCAAGATTAACCCAACTTTCTTTCTAAGAGTACTTTCTATACAACAAAATGGAGAGATGTGTCCAAGAAAAAAAAATCCTGAGAAAGGAAAGAAAGAAAAGATTAGAGTTTGGGCTGGGGAGATGGAGAATTTTGGAGAGCAGAGTACTAGAGAGCGGAGGAAAGCACAGAAAAGGGGCTCTAGAAATCTGCATGGGGCCTCCCTTCAGCCTTTGGTTATTGAGCTATTAAGACAAGATTCTCAGTGTATGCTGGTGAGCTATGAGTTGAATGGAGATTCTTGTGTTTCCCAGGGCTAGGGTACGTAGGATACAGAAACAACATGCCCTAAGAATGTGGCTACTCTATTACTAGTGTAAAGAATGCTTTAAAGCTGCCTGAACTGGGCTTAAAAACAACCCTCAAAAGGAGCTGACTGATCCACCAGTAAATTTACTATATACCAAAACAAAAAGCAATACTCATTAAAGAAAGATGAAACAATGAAAAACCTAGGCTCTAAACAATATGGTAATTATTATATCCATTAGTCTAGCCATGTGTGAAGAAACCAAACATTGTGATGCTTTGACCTGGAAGCATAAAAAGAAAGTCTGTCAAACTTGAGATGACCCAGTTGTAGAATTGCCAGGTAAGGACTTTAAATCATCTAGAATAAATATGGTAAGGATTTAAATGAATAAACAAATGGAGAATCTCAACAAAGAAATGTAAACTATACAAAAAAGAACCAAATAGAAATGAAAAAATTGCAAAGTACAGTTTATGAAATGAAATATATACTGGATGGGCACATTATTAGATTGGAAATAGGAAAAGAAAGAATCACTAAACTTTAATAAAGGTCAATAAAATTATTCAAACTGAACACGAGAGAGAGAGAGAAGCTAAACAAAAACTACACAGAGCCTCAGAGATCTGTGGGACAATAAAAAATGGCCTAACATAGTGTAATTGAAATTCCAAAAAGAGTGAAGAAAAAAAGGCCAAAAGTATATGAATAAATAATGGCTACATTATCCTCAACTTTCATGGAAAACATACATTTATATATACAAGAAACCCCATGAACAACTAGGAAAATAAATACAAAGAAAACAATGTCCAGGGCAACCTGGATACTTTCACTGGGTTTAGTATAGTATAGTATAGTATAGTATAGTATAGTATAATATAGTATAGTATTGATCTTGATGTGTCTTGTTGGAGATTTTTCAGGCTTCTTGATTATGGGGGATGTGGAGATCCTTGGATCTGTGAGCTTAAAATTTTAATTAAATTTGAATAAATTTTGGCCATTATTTTTTCAAATATTTTTGTTTCTACTTCTGTTCTCTCCTCAAGGGACTCCAGTCACACATATAATAGGCCACTTAAAGTTGTTCCACAGCTCACTGATGCTCTCTTTCTTCTGTGTTCTTTATTTTGGATTTTTTCCTATTGCTCTGCCTTCAAGTTCACTAATCTTTTCTTGTGCAATATCTAATTTGATGTTAATCCTATCTCATGTATTTTTTACTTCACACACTGTAGTTTTGATCTCTGGAAGTTCAATTTGGATCTTTGTATAGCTTCAATGTCACAAAGTAAGTTTCTGAACAAATGAAATACAGTTATGACAAATGCTTTAATGGCCCTGCCTGCTAATCCTAATATCTATGTCAGTTCCAGGTCAGACTTGATTAAGTTATCTCCTCATTATGGTGGGTGTTTTCCTGCTTTCTTACATTGGTAGCATTTTATTGGATACCAATTTGCACATTGCAAAATTTTACCTTGTTAGTTCGTGGATATTTTTGTATTCTCATACTTATTACTGAGCTTTTTAGTTTGGGGGGGGAGCATACAAATTTGTAAACTGTTAGAAGTAATTTGAGCCTTTCATAACTTGTTGTTGTTAGACAACATTGGAGCTCCATCTGGGGTTAATAATTCCCCATTGCCAAAGCCCCTTTGAGTAGTCTGCCCAATATCCCATGAATCCTGAAATTTTTCATTCTAGCTTATGTAAGCACTGTGCAGTTACCTCTAATACATTCAGGCAGCTCTTTCCCCAGAGTCACACAGTTTCTTAACACACCTGTGCTGATTAGTACTCACCTGACTTCTCAAGGAAGATCACCTGAAGAACTTAATAATTCTCTTTTTATATACATCCCTCCTTTATGGTACTGTCTTGTGAATTCTAGCATCCTAGATCTCCCTGGTCCCTTATTCTGGATCTTTAACTGAAGGAGTCTGCCATGCTCTGCCTGGGTTCCTTCTTACTGTACCAGGGCCTAGAAATTTCTTTGAGACAAAAAATGTGACATTCGGAATTCATCTCTCTTTTTTTTTTTTTAATCTCTCCTGGATGACTGTCCTTCATTTCCTGTGTCCAATGTCCTAAAATCTTTGTTCCTTATAATTTGCCACATTTTTGGTTAGGAAAGATGGTAAATCTAGTCCCTTTTACTCCATTTTGGCTGAAAGCATAAGTGTTCTATTATTATATGTGAAGCTAATTAAAATTCTATGTGCAAAATAACAGGATTCAAATTAAAAATGGAAAATTAATGTAATAGGCAAGATTAATTTTAGAAGAATTAGTGCATTAATTTGAAGAGCAAAAAAATATTGTAACACAGATTGAGTAGTTTGGAGACCTACCAACTTTGATAGAAACATTTGCTGAAAAAATCTGCCTCTCTCCACCCTAGTATTATATCTCAGTACATGTATATATGGATACAGAAGGTATTGAGGTCCTGATGGGCCATTGCTAGAAAATACTTGAGAGCAAAGCAAGATGGCCAAAGTAAAGTCTGAGGTGAGGGGAAGATGCTTATTATTTGTGAAAGTATAAATATTGATTGGTAAGAATTATTGAGAGTTTTAAACAGCAGGGCAACCCATAGCCTCTTTCATTTTATGCTTTGATACAGTACACCTACATACTATCTGCTATTTAAAATAGTAAGATACCTATCTTAAGTTTCCAAACAACCTGGCCCATTAAATACGCATTACACTTTATTTTGCATACAACTAATATTTTCTCCTTTCTCTGCGCTCACAAAATCATCAGCACCACCTTAATTTCTTCCTCATTCCCTGGCCCAAGACATTGCCCATCAACTTTTTCCATCTCTTGCATTTCAACTTGTCCCCTCCTATGGATTCTTCCTCTCACTCCACAGGCATTCCAGGTTTTGGTTTTTGGGTTTTTTTGTTTTTTTGTTTTTGATTTTTGGTTTATTTATCTATTTATTTTTACCAATCTTAAACAAATTTCCCATCAACCTTCTACCTCTTCAAGCTCTAACCTCATGTCTCCCCTTCTCTTTCAGCACCAAATTTCTATTCCATTGCTTTTTAAATTGAAAACTTTTTCAGAAGGTTGCCTTCAAACATCTCACTTAAACACGTCAAAAATGTCTTCATTATATTCATTATTCTTGAACTTCCTACCAGTTTTAATATTTTCCCACTAATTTCTTTTGTTTTTGTTTCCCTTGGCTGAGGAGACCTATCTAGAAAAATGTTGCTATGGACAATGTGAAAGTTAAATACCATGTAGGTTTTCTTCCAGGAGCTTTATTGTTTCAGGTCTCACATTCAGGTCTTTAATCCATTTTGAGTTTATTTTTTCATCTGGTGTAAAAAAGTGTTTCATTCTTTTTCATGTGGCTATCCCATTTTCTCAGCACCATTTGTTAAAGAGACTGTCTTTTTCCATTGTGTATTCTTTCCTCCTTTGTCATAGAGTAATTGACCATTCAAGCATAGGTTAATTTCTGGGCTCTCTATTCTGTTCCATGATCTATGTCTATTTTGGTTCCAGTACCATACTGTTTTGATTACTACAATTTTGTAGTATATTTTGAAATCTGGGATTCTCATGATTACTTTGGCTATTTGAGGTTTTTCATGGCTCCACATAAATGTTAGTATTATCTGTTCTCATTCTGTGAAAAACGCTATTGATATTTTGATAGGGATTGCATTAAATCTGGAGACTGCTTTGAGTAGTATGGAAGATTTAATATATTTGATGAACTTCCTTCTCCCCTTTTGAAAGAAACTTTCAAAAGTTTCTGAAAATTTTTTTCTCTACCAATGGATAAACAGAAATCATCAATGAGATTTTGTTTTGTGTTATTGTCTCATACCACAGTCTTTCTTTGTACACTGTCTCTCCAACCCAACCTTCTACATAAAGCACTTATGGGTCCACACGTGCCTGTAGCATGCCTACACAAAATCACTTTCTTTTCTCTTAGCTCCATCTACATGGGCTTTCTCACTAATAGTGGGAATTATACAAGCTTTAATTGCTCAAGAAGATTTATAGGACCCAAAATGACAATGCTTACACATCTACAAGTTATTGCAGTAAAAGGATACAATACAGCCACAATATTAAAGAAAGAATATGCATCACAGCCAGAGGCTATCTCACAGTAGGAGATCTGAGGGGACCACGTACAAAATCCAACTGTACTCCCTTTGTAAGGACCACGGCAGTATGTACTTTCTCTCTTAAATCAGAAACCATAACATGACACGGAACACTCTGGAACTAGAGATCCCAAAATGGAAGTTATCACTAGGATTTTTGTTTTGTTTTACATTTGGTTGGTTATGTAGGTATATTCATTCTGTGCAATCAGCTCAAACAGCAGATTCCCTTAGGGATGTTACCAAGTCCACATGTAACTTACCAAACTTACTGCTGTCAATAAATAATGATACAAACCACCCAAAACTCTGCAGACTCATGGTTACTGAGCAATGCTTTTACTGACTAGGGGTCAGTGTGACACAGAGACAAGTAAAACAACTCAGGCTAATTCCAGGTCTACTAGAATTAACCCTCACAGAAGAACTTTTACTAAAATACTTATCAAAATCTGATTTGTAGCATATATCTGTTTTCAAAAGTAGACTATACTCTCCTTGAAAGTAAGAACTGTATTTTACTTTTCTTGATCTTAAAATTTCAAATTCTTTAAATGTATTCTCCTTTTTCCCTTAAGTATATTAAATACTGAATTAAAGGACCAAATCAGTGACAAATACGCAAGTGGAAATATAATGAAAAGTGCATACCTATCCAGAGATTTCATTATATATAAAAGTTGTAGTTTTAAATTTGCAAATTTGAATTTGCAGCAGTATAAGGCCAATAGCTATTGAAAAAGCTGGCCAGCAGACATTTTATTTCCAATATTAAACTCATAAAAAATAAACATTCACAAAAGCAGAAACAATAGAAAAATGAATCCTTCATCAAACCATTATAATAATCAATTCAGAGCTACTCTTAGAAAATACATTTTTTTAATTAGCCAATTAAGTTTTTTGACTGTTTATTTCTATTTGAGAGAGACAGAGAGAGCAAGCATGAGAGGCATAGTAAGAGAGGGAGACATAGAATGTGAAGCAGGCTCCAAGCTCTGAGCTGTCAGCACAGAGCCCAATGCGGGACTCGAACTCATGAGCTGTAAGATCATGAACTGAACCAAGTTGGATGCTTACCTGACTGAGCCAACCCAGTGCCCCTTTGCCAACTAAGTTTTAAAAACAAAATTATTGGGGCACCATGGTGGCTCAGTCTGTTAAGCATCTGGCTTTGGCCCAGGTCATGATCTTACAGCTCATGAGTTTGAGCCGGCATCAGGCTCTGTGCTGACCGCTCACAGCCTGGAGCCTGCTTCGGATTCTGTGTCTCCCTCTCTTTGCCCCTCCCCCACTCACACTCTGTCTCTCCTTCAAAAATAAATAAACATTTAAAAATAAAATAAAAACAAAATTATAACAGCAAAAATGTGAAATTACATTAGTGGCTAAAATCAAAGATACTTCACAAGTACTGGCTCTGTTAAGGGCTTCGTGTTCTTCCCCATTCTCTGGAAATAGTGTCCATATCCATCAGGGTCAGTGACAAGCTCCCCTTAATAAAAGCCACTCGTTTAAGAAAGGTTTCTGTCTTGATTTAACCTACTGGCAATTGCACAGTTCTACTGGCAGAACTACTCACCTTGCAACTAAACTCAGCTTCACAACAAACTGACACAGCACGCACGCTGCCAAAAGGACTTCATTTCACTATCACCTAACTTACCACTAGCCTCCAAGATAGCGCTACCCAAATTACAAAGAGTGGATGTTATATGTTCCTGAGTTATCAAAGCATCAGCTAAGGCTCCAGTTACAGGATCTGCTGGTCTTGCTGATACAGTACAAGGAGATCGTGGTGTACGGTGTCTCATGTGCAGTCTCTGCAGTAGGAATGGGGGCAGGTGCACTCTTCTAGGGAAGATGTAGGCTTCCGGCTACGTCAGGATTATATGTTAGTGCTGTGTAAGTGCCTTACTCTGGAGATGACATTTGTGCCCTCTGAGAGCTCCCTCAGCCTCCAGAGTCCACCCTAGCACTTACCCGTTGTAAGAATCAGAAGAATGTCATGAGCTGTCTCTCTGGAGTAGTGATTAAAAGTGGAATAAATCGTTTTAATTTTTGTTTTGATCCCCACAATTCATTCGCCCTATTTTTGCTTCGCAGATGGATCAAGTGTTTTCTTGCTGCACTAATTATCCCAACTCAAGGCTTTGAAGTGTTGGTTTCCTGTTATTTTTTGATATCCCACAAGCACTGCTTTGGTTTGATTTTGTCTCTTCTTTATATTAAGGAATAATCTAAAGAAATAACATATGGTTTCATTTCTTCACTCCCTTCCCTAGTAAGCTTATTTCTCATGAATCTATTATTACCTAAATTTATTAGTGAGAAAAATCAAAGTAGGAAAGCCAATTTTCCCAGAACAACCAGCATATTGGGAGGTTGTTGTCACAAGCAATGTGTTATTTGAAGCTCTTCCTCTATAACCCTGATGATGTAACAAACACAGAACTCAAGATTGTCAGAGTTACAACCTCTAATCAGAGGAAAAGAGCTCTGGTTTGGTATTCTAACAATTGGACAACGGTCAGACAATAAATGATCAAAGAATCAAAGAGAAGACTTTGTTGCAATCTTGTCACACATGGATAAAATCGATGGAGAGCCATTTATATCATGCCACTGTAATGGTAGGAGCTACCAACCTCATTCCCAATTAGGTCAGTGACCACTGTTATTCTGTAATATAATAGTTACCTCAGTTACAGCTTCACCAAAATGGGACTATTGGTGTGTATTTAGGTATAAATAGGCAACCAATTTTCAAAAAGAATAATTTTCTTAAAGCAATTGCAATTATAGCCTATACTGTAAAATCCAACTGTTTACTAGACCACATATCAGGCTCAGCCTGGGAGAAGTTTAAAGATTATTTATCATATAACTTACTGATCTAGCTTCATTTTTCTTTAATCTGAGCTTCTGAGGATAACTCCAACCAGATCACCTTTCACAAAGTTTTCTAGAGCCACAATGATTTCCAGCCTTCTGCTAAATACAGTCATCCTCATTATAATTAACACTTCCTTTACCAGAGAGAGCTGCCAAATCCTTGAGATTTACTCTGAACAGAAAGCGTGCAGATAACAATCTTCCTATTACTTGTTCTTTTTCTCTAAACCTGCTCCTTTTCTGGTATTTTCTATCTACGTTAATAGCGTCACCATTTACCCATTTGTCCAAGCTAGACAACACAAAATCTTTTTGAGTTATTCAACTCTTCCTCTTCCTTAACATTTAGGAGATTTCTACCATGCCATGGCCATTCTACCTTTGATAAGTTTTTTAAGTAGATCTCCTCCTCCATATTCCTACTGTGTTAGTTTGGACAATCCTTATACCTCACCTCGACCATGAAGTAGCTAAATGGTTTAATAAATGGATTCAGTTGTCTCTGTTTTTTCCTCTTCCATACTGATGCCTGAATTAGTTTTCTAAAATTTCTTCTTATAAAATAGCAATTTCCTACAGCTTATAAGACAAGGGCATTACTCAAAAACTGTTTACAGAGTACCTAGTATATACTATGCAGTAAGTGCTTCTTATACAAAGATAAAAAAGATAGAATCCCATGCCCTCAATGAGCTCACAATGTAGAAAAGAGTATATCAACATAGTGTGACAAGTACTGAGATATTAGAGTAATGTGCAATGGTCAGTGATAGTATAAAATGCAAAAGAGTCATCATTTCCACCTGGAGACATTGAAAAAGAATGTATAGGTTTGTCTGTGTCCTGAAGTACATGTAAAGTCTTTCCAGGGAAACAAATGACAAAGAGCCTTCCAGTCCACAACAACAATACATGGAAAGTTTCAAATACCTGAGGAAGCACACTGCATATTTAGGGAGCCACAAGTTATTGAACATAGGATAAAAGGGTAAAAATGGTATTACAAAATACACACAGAGAAGTCTAAAATTTGACCTGAAGTTTATGATAAAGCTTAGAGATTTAAGCAGGAGAATAAAGGGATCAGGTTTGTTTGGGTTGTTTTTGTTTTTGTTTTTGTTTTTTGTGGGGGCCAGGGGGAGGCTGGATGAGAAAGAACAATTGGAACATTATTATAATAGGCAAGATATGGTTTAGTCCTCACATGAAACAATAGCACTGGTGTTATGCCCAGATCGCGATCTCCCCAAAATCCCAAGACCACCAAGGAGTCCAAGTCACGTATGCAAAAGCAAAGGGCTTTATTACGGGCTTAAGCTCGGGCTCACAGACTTCACCAGCGCCGTGGATCCGTGCTGAGAGCCTCGAACAAGGGCAGAGTAGGGTTTTTATGGGGTTTGTGACGGGGGAGTTACAGAAGTTGTGACATGGGAACAGTGATCCAATCATAATTATTCAACATTATTGACAGCGGGTTTAACCATACACATTGTCTAGAGTATTCGTTACTTTCGGCGGGATCCAATTACAACATTTAGAGTACCTTTAAATTCAACCAATCACAGAGCGAGCCTAGGGTCTTGTCCGGCGACTAACGGGTTAACTTTAACATTAGGTAACAGTGTCCTATCTATAGTTTCTATCTCCAGGCCTCTCCCTTAGTAATGTGGAGGGTGGTCGCAGGCCTTTCCTGATCGGGTGTTGCAAGGCAGGCCTTTCCTGCCTTGGGCAATGTGTAACTGCCTGATAGTTTCGGGGAAGCTGAAACTCGGGCCTTCTAGTTCAGAGCGGAAACTTAAAGCCTGTCATGGAGTCAGTTTAGTTTAGACGTTTAGACTTGTGTCCTTACACTGGCATTTATAATGGCCAAAGTGAGAGCAGAGAGAATATGACTCCTTTCTATGAAATGTAAGGCCCTGCAAAATACGGTCTCAATCTAGCAGAGTTCCTGGCACATAGTAGATACTCAAGAAACTCAATAAATATTTGCTGAATGGGTGAATAAAGATAACTTCTGTATCTGTTATCCATTGCTTCACAAGAAACCATTCCCAAACTTAAAGCCTTAAAACTATGTTTTTTACTTTTCACAATTCTGTGGGTTCATTGGGTAATGCTTCTGCTGATCTTGCCTAAGTTCAAATATGACTGCATTCAGCCTGATTGTCTGCTGAGGATGAATGTCTGCCAAGACTCATATCTTTACATGGTCTCTCTTTCTTCATGGGATCTCTCTACACATGGTATCTCCCGCCCTCTTACTCATGCTGTCTCTTTCTCCCTCTGTCTCTTTCTCTCACTGTGTGTCTCACTCTCTGTTTCCATGTGGTCTATTTCCTTGGAATCTCTCTGCATGTTATTACCCCTTTTCCATGGGATTGCTCATCCTCAAGGAGGGTAATCTGGGCTTCTTAAGCCATGACAGTCTCAGAGCTCTAAACAGGCTACTCCCATGCATATTTATCAAGCTTTTCCATATATCATATGGTCAAGCCTAGTCAAGCTAAGAAGATATTATACAAGATGAGTCTTCCAGGAGGGATGACTCTTTGGAAGCCATTATTGTAGCAACCACACAGCTCTATCTTTCTTTTGCATCACCTCCCTCACAAGAACCTAACATCATAGCCCACTGTTTAGTTTTCCTAGGTTCCCATACATGTAATGAATTTTTATGACTTCTTAACCTTAACCAGGCTTCTCAGTGTTCCCCTTTGCCTTGGAATACTCTCTGCCTCATATAGAAAGTACTTATTTTCACAAGTCAGCTGCAATGTTTCAGAAGCCTTTTGTGAAATCCATATGGAAGGAACAACCTCTCCTTTCTCTCATTTACTTTACTCATAAATTATAGTAGTAATCTCAATGTGCCAGACTTATTCATTGACATGTCATTCTCTAGCCAGAATGTGAGCACCTCAAAAGTAGTCATTTGTCTCATTCATCTTTGTGTATTCAACAATTATCATCAGTTATCTTCATTCTCTATGCACACTTTCTTCTCAATAAACATTTATTGGGTGAATGATTCTGTTCCTAACCTATACACAAAGGATTATCAATCATTTTGTAGAGTCTTCACATCATTACAAAGATAGCCTAAAAAATTATACACACTCAACAGATTCTGTTAAGAATAGAGACCTGAAAGAGGTCTTAGAACTTTACATACCTTCAGGTAAACATGTAAAGAAGTAACAATACTGACTTAGGAGTTAGTACCACATTTCTCCTTAGAGAAGGAAGTACTTTGATAAGTCAATGAAAGATATAACAGTTCCAGGAATGAGATCAGATTACTTTTGAAAAAAGATGGATCTGGGCCCCAAAACTATCGTCAGTATGGAGGATAACTCCAGCATCCTTGGCAGAACCAGCAAAAATGGTCCAAAACTAGAAATAGTTTCTGTAGAGCTTACTTTTGATATCCCTACTTAGGGAAGAAAGAAAGGCTTAGTTAAAAGCGGGGAGATAATCCTTTAGAATTCACTTCTGGATCCACTTTGGAGACCCACCCTCTTAGCCTCAATAGAATCCACTACTTTGGGTCAATTTGTCCCTGTGGTACTATCAGTCAAATATGGTTCAAAGAGCACTCTAAATCGACACTTGGAATAATATGACACAGAGTGTCTGGGTGGCTCAGTTGATTAAGCATTTGATTCTTGATTTTGACTCTTGATTTTAGCTCAGGTCAGGTCATGGTCTCACACTTCATGAGTTCAAGCCCTGCATGGGGCTTCATGCTGACAGTGTGGAGCCTGCTTGGGATTCTCTCTCTCCCTCTCTATCTCTCTGACCCTCTTGCATGTGCTCTCTCTCTCTTAAAAATAAATTAATTTAAAAAACTTAATTTTGGGGGGCGCCTTGGTGGCTCATCAGGTAAGCGTCCGACTTCTGCTCAGGTCATGATCTCACGGTCCGTGGGTTTGAGCCCTGTGGCAGGCTCTGTGCTAACTGCCAGCTCGGAGCCTGGAGACTGTTTCAGATTCTGTAACTTCCTCTCTCTCTGACCCTCCCCTGCTCACGCTCTCTCTCTCTCTCTCTCTCTCTCTCTCTCACTCTCTCTCTTTCTCTCTCAGAAATAAACAAAACATTAAAAATTTTTTAAAAATTAAAAAAATAGTAAAATAAAAATAAAAAACTTAATTTTTTAAATGTTTATTTATCTTTGAGAGAGAGGAAGAGAGAGAGAGAAAACATACATGGGGAAGGGACAGAGAGAGGGAGACACAGAATCCAAAGCAGGCTTCAGGTGCTGAGCTGTCAGCACAGAGCCCAATGCGAGGCTTGAACTCACACACTATGAGATCATGACCTGAGCCCAAGTTGGACGCTTACCTGACTGAGCCACCCAGGTGCCCCAATAAATAAAAAAACTTTTAATAAGGTGACACAACTGTGTATTTCCAGGAGTCCCTAACGAGTGACATAATAGTCTGTCTTAAAGTCCTTTTAAGAGATGAAGTTCTTTTTATATCTGGAAATTTATACCAAAGGGTCCAGCAACAGTGCTAGGAGTGACATACAGTGACTTCAGGTAACAATTAGTCACTGGTTTATTTATCATGCTGTAGCAGAGACCGTAACACTTATCAAATATTCTGTTTATTTATTATAAATTATCTGTGTCTATATATTATATTCCCAGCCTCTCTGCACCTCAGTGAAGACCTGTAACTACTTCTATCCAAACAGATGAGTGGAAAAAAACAAAACAAAACAAAACAGAGATGAGTGGAGAAAAGCCTGTATATGATTCTCCAATCTCTCTCTTCCCCAGCAAATTTGCATACTCAAATTCTTCTGCCACTGAGTCCTGTGTGCAGTACGTGTCTGCCTCGTAAATCAAAGTTAAGATGCACAGAACTCTACCATGCATGAGGCACTTCCCTTGTACATAACCTCATTTAATCTTCACACGTAAAATCCATTTTCATAGGGACACCAAGAGGTTAATTTGGCTTGAAGAGTGCCTGAGAACTAGAAAGTGGCAGAATCAGGACTCGAACCAAAGGCTGCCAAACTCCAAAGCCCCTTCTCAGGAGACTTAGACTTGCAAAGTGAGAATTGTAACAAACTAGGCTCCAGGAATTTCACATTAATTCACTGATTTGTATCCAGCTGTGATATGAGGGAGAGAACAGAGAGTCTACAATGTCTGAATGGAGACCTGTGCTCTAGATGGTGCTACTGGAAGACGAGTAGAGCTCACATTAACCTAGGTACAGAGCCCCTTGTCCACCGCAGTGACTTGCTGCAGAATCAAGAAATAAAGTATGTTAAACCATTGAGATTTGGAGGTTGTTTATTACCAAAAACGCAACTTAGTCTAGTCTGGTTAATACATATTACTCAAATATTGGATTTTTTCCAGCTATCCTTGAAAAACATTTCATCAGACATTTATTATATATTGTGTGCCAGCAACTATACTGGGTATTTAGAATGCATCAGTTAATGTACATAGTGCTGTCTTTGTGGAGTTGGTATTCTAATCAAGAAAATCAAAATCATGCTCAATTGTTGTGACCATTAAGTACAAAGAACATTGACAAATGCAGGGGATACTGTAATAAAAATATTAAGGACATTATTATTTAGATGTGATTTTTTTTCTAAAATCACAAAAGTTGAATATGTTTACCTTAGTTAGAATATATAATTTATTTACATTTGATTTAAGACTTGCTTCAAATTACTTAAAAGGTACAGCAGTTTAAAAGGAACACCAACAATTTTAGCAGGTTTGAGGAAAGGTGAATGAAAAAGTAAATAGTCCACTACCTCGCCAAAGGCCACTACCATGATAAATATAATAATCAGACTGTGCCCATTGAGAGAAGCCCATAACAGCAGCATCCAGTCATTATTTGAAAGGCATATAGAGGGCAAAACCAGATTTCTGCTTTTCATTTGCTAAGATGAAACACAGAGCAAAGGGTCTCAAATTCAATCCTCTGCTCTCAGGAAGGTAATAAAAGAGTGAAGTAAACCAGATTTTTTAAAGCATTAACTGCTAATAAGTATTTTTAAATTTTTGTTGAATTATGGTTTACACATATATAATAATGCAAATGTATTATAGGGGAGATTCTATTTTATTTTATTTTTTAAATGTTTTCTTTAAAATTTTTAACATTTATTTATTTTTGAGAGACAGAATATGAGTGAGGGTAGATCAGAGAGAGAGGGAGACACAGAATCCGAAGCAGGCTCCAGGCTCTGAGCCATCAGCACAGAGCTCAACGTGAGGCTTGAACCCATGAACCATGAGATCATGACCTGAGCCGAAGTTGGACACCTAACCGACTAGGCCACCCAGGCGCCCCTGTATTTTACACTGTACTTTAAGTATACATATTTAATAAAAAGAAGCCATTAAGTATTATGTTTGTCTTTCCTAATGCATTGTTCCTTTTATTTAGAATTGGAAAATTCATCCTCTCATCCACACCAAGATGGCTATGTCTAGTTGAGTATTTTACATTGCTACATGTAAGACAGAATTCAGCCTTTAGCAGCGAGTTTTATTTAGTTTTATTCAGAAATGAAAATAGCTATTCACAAACGTAAGTACATCTGGACATGTATAAAATCTTTGCACAATGTTTTTTAAAATTAAGAAAATTACTGCGTAGAGATATTTGTAGAATTCCAAGATTCTAGAACTTGTATCTTGTTTTCAGAAAACATTTCTGCAATTCAGAAACTTCCATTTGAAGCTCTTTGTTCACATGATTAATGTTAATTGAGAGCTTAACTTGATTTAAACTAAATGTTAGCACATCTTTATAAACTTTGAAATCAGAATATTTTTGGGAGTTCAGTTCATATTTTGGGAATGTAGTTTTAGCCATAATCATTACTTCTGGATCCACTTTCATCAAATGATGTCAGATGAGTTTCCCAAAGATACAGTTGTGCTTTCAATGGGCACATAAATTCACTGGTAACCACTTGTTAAGATCCTTTTAAAGGGTTTAGATGGGTTGTAACATCAACCAAAAAGGCCAACATTTATCCCTTACCCTCTGGTAAACTGAAATAATTTTTGCAAAGTGACATGAGCAAGCCAATTTCTCTCAACTCTTGAAAATAAAAAACTTTTCACCCATATGTGGACCTGGAGAAACTTAACAGAAGACCATGGGGGAGGGGGTGGTGAAAAAAAAGTTACAGAGAGGGAGGGAGCCAAACCATAAGAAACTCTTAAATACTGAAAACAAACTGAGGGTGGATGGGGGTGGGGGAGATGGGAAGGGGGTGATGGGCATTGAGGAGGGAACTTGTTGGGATGAGCACTGGGTGTTGTATGGAAACCTAACTGACAATAAATTATATCCAAAAGAAAAAAGAAAAAAATGTGAGAAACTTTTCAATGCAATTAAAATGTCATAAAAGCTACCTAACCTCTGCATACTGCCACAGACAACTTACTGAATTGTGCTTTCAGGGCATTAAGTCCAACACAGAGTTCTCTCCATTTCAAACTACAGAAGCACTTCCAACTTGAATGTCCCTTATTCCAACCAAGGCAGCCTCTGTTTCTTTAACCATGTGGTATGAAGTAATTCCTGGCAAGTTACAATGTGTCCCTCCAAATTTTACCATCTGAGATTTTCATCTCAGAAGGAGTTTGATGTTAACCTCCATGGAGGTGCCACCTAATATTAGAGGAACTCCCTAATATTTCTTAGCCAGTCTGCATTAAGCCTTTCAAGACTTTCATCAATACAGATAGTTTATTTTTTGATATTATGCCTCTCGCAGGCTTTATACCCCAAATTTCTTTACTCTCATATATATTTCCACTTGTAACAAATGCAAATCAGCTAACTGGGAGGTATTTGTTACATCTGGGCTTTTGTCCCCTGCAATAAACATGACATAAATATTTTAACATCTTCTTCCAACTTATCCTTTAAGTTATCAGCCATTTCTTTGACACTCTGAGCTCACATTTCTTGTTGGAATTAAATCTTGCTGCCAGTTTAAATTTTCATAGGCACTACTTAATTTTATGGCAGTATTGCTCAGATTTTTTTTTAATCCAAAAGCAAGCCAGTAAAAAAAAAACTTGGAATCTTTTCCCAGATCATTAAGTTTCTCATTAAACAAGTTTTGCACATATCAATCATATTTTTTATCATGGTTCCTTACATAATGGTATTTTAAGCTGCATTTTTTGGACAAAAGCACATTTTGCATATTAAACACATAGGAATAATCTTCACTTTTGCAAATAAACATACTCTCTCCCATAAGCTATGCTCTCAGCTTATCATTCATTTTCCTTCTTCTGATAAAGATACAAGCACAAGAAATCATTCATCTTCTCTACAAAAGAAAATAATAATAGAAATGCAATGATACACAGCAAGTGATACTCAATCTCTATCACAGAAACAAGAAAGAAACTGTTTCATTCTGCTGCTGATACTTAGTTCAAGAAATTGGGGGACGTCTGGGTAGCTCAGTGGGTTAAGTCTCCAATTTATGCTCAGGTCACCATCTCTCAGTTCACAGTTCATAAATTCAAGCTCTGGATCAGGCTGACAGTGAGGAGCCTGGAGCCTGCTTCAGATTCTGTGTCTCCCTCTCTCTGCCCCTCCCATTCTCTGTCTCTCTCAAAAATAAATAAACATTTAAAAGAAATTTGAAGAAATACTAGTGGCTACTTGTCAGGGCAGTGATGTCAGATCTTCTGATTTTTCAATGAAAGGCAAAAACCTGGGATTTTCTATAAAACTGCCCGATCTTTCCATGTTGAGAAACACATGTTTAAAACATTGTTCAGTCCAAACAACCAAATGACTGGGCTGCATCCAGCCCATGGCTGGTTTGTGGTCTCTGTGCTGAGTCAGGTCCTCATGTCACATGAACTGAGACCCTTGTCCAACTACCCTACATCTTCCTAACCTTACACTTGGCTGCAGAGCCTGATCTCATAAATTCTTAAGCAAATCAATTATGCATAGCCATTATCCATCAAAAGCACTGCTTGATGTTTAAAGAAATAGTGAAACAATGGGTTCATCCAGTAACTTATCTACATTACACGAATGGACCCTCATCAACAGACACTGAAATATTTCAGTGTGTGAAGGAATTTTAATAAGAAACAGTATTTTAGTAATGGCCTATATAGCCTGTCTCACAAATGGATAGAAAAAAACATATTGTCCTTCCCCCATTAAAACTAATAGTTCTTTTTGTTTTCATCACACGTAGTCAAAAGCAACTTGAAGACTTTTTATTATAAGTCCTGCCCTACACAGCAGTTCTTACAACTCCAGAACCAAGCACGAAGATTATCAGACTTTCATGTCCCTTGAGAAACCAGTGTGCAAGGATTTGTCCACCTGAAAGTCTTCTCCAAATAGAAAGCTAAGCTAGCAAGTTCATTATGATTCAATAATTTATTATATTTAAGGTCATCAAACTCAACTATAATTTAACATGTAAACATCTAGGCCAGTGTGGCCCAGGAGAAAATCTTAAGGAAAGGCCAGATACTTGAGCTTGGAGAACTAAAAGGTAAGAAGTAAAAAAGTAAGTTGATAGTATATGTACTATACACACTAGTGGTCTCAGAAAGACAGCATCTTATGTAGTGTATAAAATATAGGTTTTGAAAAGTTCCACTTCCCATTAACTACCAGGATCTAAGAATATCTTAAATTCAGAGAAAGCCTTATACATCATTAAACATTTAGTCTCAAGGGAGACATAGTGTTGTGCAACAAGAACTGATCAATGTGATAATTCCTTCCTTTTAAGACAAGACTGTATCTTTGGGTCCATGGACAGGCAACAGAGAGATTCCTAAAACCCCTGAAATTATGAAATAAATGTTTAAGGTAATTAATAACACCAATTAGTTTAAGCTTACTAGTATGCTAGGAACTAAAATCAAAGAAAGAATTTGGTATTTCTGATTAAAAATCTAAAATAAACACACCATATTTAAAAAATATAACTTTCAAATAAGTCATTAATGACTATTTGGCTAGGTCTTTATTAAATAAGCAGTGAAGAATTATGGCAGTTCAATAAATTCATTAGAAAAGGTAGTAGAATGGTGAAAAAATATATATGGGTTAAGGAGTCAGACAGATCTATGTTCTATCCAAGTCCTGCCACTAACTAACTACATGAAAAAGAACAAGGTGCTTAAACTGTCTGAGCCCCTGTTCCTTCGTCTGTCAAAGATGATAACAATTCTTACCTCAAAATGACTACCTTTTAAGTTTTAGAAAAAATGGAAGAATCTAGCAGTTCCTGGAATCTAGTAGGAACTCACAAACAGTAAGTTTCCTTTCTCTCTACTTTCCTATTGAATAAATGCACCTTTTAGTAGCCTACAATATCCAGATCATTCGTATCCAGTAACTATGAAAGCCAGAGGTAAGTAATTTGTAAATCCCTAGGATACATGAACACCTCATCAATATCTACCGAAAAGAATCAAATAAACTTTAACCCACACTTAAGCCAAGAAAGGCCCCAATTTCATATGATGAATTAAAAAAATAGCAGCAAAGAACAATAAAAAGTTGACCAAGTCTGGGGAGCAAATTCCAGGTTATAAGCACAGAGCTGAGCCACAGAGATAAGTGGAGAATATTCTAAAGGATAGTCTAATTTCCTCTAGTTAGTTTGTGGGGCTGGGGAAAAAATCATGAAGAGAGTATGTTTTCTGACCAAAATAGGCTTGAGAAACATCTACAGAGAATAAACAATAAGATTTCCAGAAAACCACCAAAGCCCCTCAGGTAAAGAATGTAACCACAGCATTTGCACCCAGGCTATACTTAACTTGTACATCTGAATGAAGCAGAGCTTTGCCACCTGAAGACATCCCCCACTACTCCTGGACCATAAGTGAGACCCCAGGGGGAAACTGTGACCACAGCAGCTGGCAGTCCCTACTGCTCTAGAGAGAAAATTTCCATTAAACTATGAAGTGAGAAAATAAAGATCAATAAGGATGTATGCAGCCAAATTTGCACTGTTTAAGAGATTGCATATCTTTCTTCTTTCAGGGGAATTAAAATATCCTTTCTTTTTTAAACTATGATAATAGTAGATAATAGCTTTTTAATTAACTTATATAGTAAATATAAAAAGTTACAATACTATGTCTTTCCTCAACTTTTAAAAATTTCATTCTCCATGGATGTCTTTCCCCAATTAAAAAATTTCATTCTCCATGGAAAGGTCTGGAACTACTAATCTACCTGCTAACATTAACTATTAGTCTAAGTTAATCATTTAAATCATAATCAATATGACAAATAGAAGATACTTAGAAAAGAAAAGAAAATTGAAGTCAAAAACAGGGTGACCAAGCTGGACCATCAGAACAAATAACCAACTACCAGTGAATATGAAATTCTGGAAATAGGAGAGAAGTTTTTCAAAATTCTAAGTAGATTTCTCAATGAGATGTGAGGATATTGCACTATGTTTGGTTATTTTGAGTAAACATCTACTTTTAAAAAGAACACGAGAAGGGCAGACATTTTAGTAATTTAGAAAAAATGAGTAGCAAGAGAGAGAAATCAATAGAAGTAATGATTTTTCAGAAATAATATTGCTCCAAAAACCTAACCTATGAATCAGATCTTGAGAAATTCTTCCTGAAAAGGGTTATGATCCTAGAATTATGTACCAGTAAACTACTATGCTTGTGTGAAAGCAAACATTTGTTCAATAAAAGAATGAATTAATAGAAGATGAATGTATGAATTAAAGGTACAAAGTATCACAAACTTATAACAATTATGAACACTTGTAGCAAATGCTGTTTCTCCTCATCCTTATTCAGGACTGACTTCCAATTGCCTACACCCAAATTTTTATTTTATTATTATTATTTTTTTTTAATGCTTGCTTTCTCCGATTGCTTACAAGAGTCCACACTAATTGCTAATGAAGCAGACTAGAAATTCTGGAGAATTAATGGCTGCTACCCCTGAAGTAGGACTCAACTAATAACTGACAAGAGTGGGTGAGTAAACTTCCCAGCTCCCTCACCAACTTGGCAATGATAACTCTGAAGTTAGTTTTCTACACTAGCTCCTGGGAGTCCCCAGAGGCAGGAAGCTACAGTTGCTCAGAATGGTAAATTGCTTGCTGATACATCTGTTAGTGACCTCTCTAATCTCTGTCTCAACTCCCCATTCACTTACCTATGCTTCCTAGAAACTGATTCCCACTGAATCCAAACTAACATTTCTGCTACAAGTAATTAGTCAAACTTTATAGGAAAACTATTATGAATACATGAAAGAAGATCACACATAAAACTAAAAATGAAAAACTCTCTCAGAAGTTGATAGGCCAAGAACACATAAAGTAACAAACCCAGAGACCTGAAAAAGCCATTGCAGGTTTGATATAATGAATTATAACGATGAAAACATTATCAAACACCTGGCTTTCCCATACAGCAACAGACCAACATATCTCAGACAAATTCAAAGAACAGACTAGTTCTAGGTTCTTTAAGTTGTTACAGAAAATAGAGGTTTTCACTGTTGATTTTATGAAGCTAGTATAACTTTAATAAAAAACTAATTGACTTTGTATGCCTACCTGTGAGCACGCATCCACCCACACACTCAATAACTACAATGAAATCTCATTTGGGAGTATAACCAAAAAAAAAAAAATCCTAATTAAAATATTAGCAAATTGAATCCTCCATTAAATCAAAAGCATATTGGAACATAACCAACTAGACTTTATTCTAGGAAAACAAGGATAACTCAACCTAGGAAATTTAATTCTGTAGTTCATTATGTTGATAGATCCATAGATTAAAGCCACATTTTTATTTCTAAAAATGATTTTTAAAAGCATTACAAATAAGTTATCTGTTCCTATATTATGAATAAAACTTTAACATGAGTCAGTCTAACAGAAAAACCATTAGCATCATAATCCTTAATAGTGAAAAAATTAAAAGCACTTCTATTAAAATCAGAGATTAACAAGGATATTTGCTGTCATTTCCATTATTTGACATTGCTCTGAAGTTTCCAGTCAATACAATGAGACAAGAAAATGAAGATGGGTACATATAGACAAGCAAATTATCATGATTTGCCAATGATATACTTTTCTATCTAAAAAAAAGGCAAGACTAAAAATTCTGAAATCCCTAACAAAATTTAGTGACTAAATAACAAAATCAATACACAAAAATCAGTAAATCTCAAACATTAGCACTAATCATTCACCTGTTTGAATGCAATAGTTCTATTCACAGTCCAATTGAAATATAAGCTATACTATTTCTAGAAATAAACCACATAAAACCACTGTGAAGGAAATTGTAATACTTTGCTGATACACATAAAAAGACTTTCTAAATAAAGAGGATTATACGCCAGATTCTTAGATGGGAGGACTCAACATGGTAACGATTTTGGTTTTCTCCTGTATAATCTATAAATTTAGTGCACTTTTCATTAAATTCCTAAAGAACTAGTAAAAATGAAAGCAGTAATGGTATGGAACATACCTAAATTATTTTTATTTCATGAAGAAGAGTAAATTTATGAGAATAAGAAATTTTTGAAAGAAAAATAGGAAGATTCTGTTCTATGGTGCAAAATTTATTAAAAGCTACAATCATTAAAACAATAGTCATTGGCATAGGAATAAATACAAAAGTGAAAAAGAAGTAATAATATCCAAATCATATATATATGAAAACTTTTTCGTTATAAATGTAGCACTTCATATCAGCAGGAAAAAGGATGAATAAATATAATAAATAATTTTGCACAGTTTTGTAAACCCTTGGAAAAATGCCAAGTCTCTGCCTCACACAAAATCCAGATGTATTAATATTTAAATTCTTTTTAACATAAAATTATTATAGTCAAAGTAGTATATTATTTTACTAGTTAACAAAAAATGATGAGGATATCTTTCTTAGGTATAAGAAATCCAAAACTATAAAATTATGTACTATCTATTAATTTAAAACCTTTTTAAGGCAAAACATTATGAACTAAATTAAAAGCAGAAACACATCACAAAGTATACAGTAGACAATATTCCTAATATATAAGATTCTAATAATATGTACCTTAGGATTATGTTATATTAACTCATAATATATAGTAACCTTTGGGGAAATAGGAAAAGATTAAACAAAAGCAGCTTACAGAATAAAAAAGAAAAATAAGCCAAGAATACTCAACGTGGAAAGAACAGCTTCTTCAATAAATGGTATTGAGAAAACTGGATAACTACATGCAGAAGAATAAAACTGGATCCCTGTCTTACACCACTCACCAAATTAACTCAAAATGGATTGAAGACTTAAACATAGGATCTGAAACCTTAAAACTCCTAGAAGAAAACATACAGAGAAAGCTCTCTGACATTGCTCTTGGCAATGATTTTTTCGGACGTGACACCAAAAGCCTAAGTATAAAAAGAAAAAAAAAATCAACAACTAGGACTACATCAAACTAAAAAGCTTCAAAAATTAGTCAATATCACTAATCAGGGAAATGCAAATCAAAACCACAATGTGACATTCCCTCAAACCTGTCATTATGGCTATTAAAAAAAAAAGAAATAACAAATGTTGGTAAAGATGCAGAGAAAAGGAAACCTTTGTGCACTTTGTCAGTGAAAATATAAATTGGTGCAGTCACTATGGAAAACAATATGGGGGCAACTCAAAAAATTATAAATAAAGCCATCATATAATCCAGGAATTCAACTTCTGAATATTCATCTGAAGAAAACAAAAGATAAACTCTAAAAGGTATGTGTCTTCCCATTTTCACTGCAGCATTATTTAAAATAGCCAAGATCTGGAAACAACCTAAGTGTCCATCAATTGATAAATGGATAAACAAGCTGTGATACATATCTACACAGATACACAATAGAATATTATTCAGAAAAAAAGAAGGAAATTTTGCTGTTGTGACAATGTGGATGGACCCTGACAGCATCATGTTAGGTGAAATAAGTCAGACAAAGAAAGGCAATAAATACAATATGATCTCACTTATTAATGGAATTTTAAAAAATCTGAGCCCATATATACGGAGAACAGATTGGTGGTTGCCAAAGACAGGGGATGGGGGTGTAGGCAATCTGTAAAGGGTATAAAGGTATAAATTTCCAATTTTACAAAATAAATAACAGAAATGTAATGTGCAGCATGGTGACTATAGTTAATAATGATGTACTGCACATTTGAAAGTTGCCAAGAGAGTAAATCGGTTTTTTAAATGTTTATTTTGAGAGAGAGAAAGAGATCAGGAGAGGGGCAGAGAGAGAGGGAATCCCAATCAGGCTCAGTGCTGTCAGTGAAAGCCTGACGTGGGGTTTAATCTCCCAAACCATGAGATTATGACCTGAGCCAAAATCAAGAGTCCAGCACTTAATTGACTGAGCCACCCAAGTGCCTCAAGAGAGTAAATCTTAGAAATTCTCATCACAAAAAAAATTTTGTAGCTATCATAACATCATACCTGTATGATGACGGGTATTACTAGACTTATTATGATCATTTCACAATATGCACAAATATTGAATGTTATACGTATGAAAGTAATGTTATTAATTACACCTCAATAAGAAAAAAATAAAAGACAATGTTTCTGCAGAGCAAAAAAAAAAAAAAATTAACATTATGAAAAAGTAACTTACCGAATGGGAGAAAATATTTGCAAACCATAAGTCCAATGAGGGGTTAATATCCAAAATATATAAAGAACTCCTATAACTAAATAACAAAAAACATCTGATTAAAAATGGGAAAAATACTTGAATAGATATTTTTCCAAAGAAAACCTACAAACAGCCAAGAGGTACATGAAAAGATGCTCAATATCACTAATCATCAGGAAAATACAAATCAAAACCACAGTGAGATTATCACATCACACCTGTTAGAATCCTTTAAGTAATGTTCTATGCCTAGCAGTGTAAAAATGTCTTTATCTTCCAAACATATATTTACCTCCTCAAACACAACAGTTAGTAAAAACAGCACTGTCTGCTGCATAAATAATGTTTACAGTTTTTTGAAAGTTCAGAGTTACATAATTATCCTTTAAATCAATCTCAGGTTTCATCTTAATAGGCTAATAAAGGAGATTTTTGTGAAAAATATCTGTTTGAAACAGTATATTTATATCAGGCTTTCCCAAAGCAGAAATGTTGAGTGGAATATTTTTATCTGGAAGATATGGGACTCTGTGAATTTGCTTTGTGTAATGAACAATTTAGTTCCATAAACAAACTCTTAGTTGATGATTTCTATTTAGTAAACTAATTTGTAGATGCAACTCTAGGGTTGCATCGTTTAAAGAAATGATATTCCTAACACCTAAGTCTATTCAATAACCAAAGTGTCTATATCATTTTTATTAAATAGTGGAAAAAGCAGCTAATTTGATGGGAAAAAAATCAGCTAACAGTTACTTGATTTTAAAAGCCAAGCAATAGGGTTCTTGAGTAAATTTCTCACATTGGTTAACTCTATCTAATTGTCTCAGGATAAAATTGTTAATTAGGTTGGATTATTGAGAAATATTGTGAAGGAACAGGAGCTCACAATAAGCATTCTCTTAGCTGAGAATGACAAGTAAGACGGGAGAAGAAGGGAACAGTAAAAGGAATGCCTGAACCTTCTCATCTTAATCTTTCAACAGCTTACATAAGTCGTTTAATCCCTACTTTACAAATGAGGAGAAAAGCGTAAGATAAGTGGAAAAATTTTTGCAAATCCACAAAGGTGATAAATGTTGGATTCAAGTTTTAAACCCAAGTTTCCAATCCCAAACCAGGGCTTTTCCTCCTTCACCATGCTGCCTCCACAGAGATCAAACCAGCCGGCACAATGCGGACCTTTTCAGCACTATAAATTTATTTTAACTCTAGGTTTATTTAAATGTTACATATGAGTTAGTCTATTTTTAAAAACTACAAGTAGGTGGAGCCCAAAGTTCTTTGGTTAACAAGAAACCAAGCTCAGACTAGAACCTAAGATTTGGAAATAAAAACCCATCTTTTCCATGCACCTGGTTAATAATCTTTTAAATTATCTATAGTCACCAAAAAATATATATATATTTTAAAAAAACAAGACTTCCAATTTCACATATATCAGTTAGTTGATTTAACTTCAGAATAGCCTGGGGGAAATTGCTTTGTCTGCCTCAGACTCAGTTTCCTCAGCAAGAAAGGATATAAAATATCGGGCATGTTATTGCTGTCTCTGTTTTTGCTAAATTAACAAGAGGGAACTAAATTAGACACTGGGTGAAATTATGTAATCCTAAATAAAATATCTCCCACTCAAGAGTTTTTTAAAAAGCAAAAATAGTCGTTCTGCTCTAACGTCACCGTAACTTGATGGAAGAAAAGGAAAGAAAGTAAAATGGTTGGCTTAACCTGGTTCTCTCCTGGGATTAACAACCCCACTAAGATTTCAGTCAGTTACTTCTTTTGGGAAGTATTAATATACTACTGTCATAAAGAAGATACTGCATCTTGTTATAGGGAACGAGTTTCCATTGCCCTGATTACTACTCATAGTACATTGGTTTGTTTGAATTTCTTAAATAACAGTTTTTCTGTTAATCTAGGTTCCCATTGGTTGCAGTGCTCTATTTCCCAGTAAGCAATGTAATCTCAATTTCTCCCCATTAATAAGAAGTCACAGTCTGGAGAAACTCACTTGCTAATTTGTACTAAAGAAGATAGGGATCATTGAAAATTACATTTTATAGATTAGAAGATATATAAACAAACATGATTAAAACTTAAAGATACTACTTCACTAAATAAACTTTTTCTTAGCTAAAATTGCTTACTTTGAGTTATTTACATAAATATCCTTCATCCTAACCATACCATGATAGTGAAATATCACCAAGTATTAGTAACACTTTAAACCATTTAATCTTTTCTGAGCAATGATGTGAGACACTCTAATTTTAAAGTCTATGTATTTCTTTTCTCCAGCAGAGCAAGAACAGAAGGAAAAAGATCTAAATTCTGCTTGTAAGGAAAGTTTCATTTTAAGTGAAGATCATTAAATGCTGGAATAAGGATAGGAAAAGGTCAAAATAGAACAAAGAGGTGTTTTAACTACAGAATAGACTTTCTATCTCCTGGAAGGATTCAGTTATGGTTCAAGGACCATCACTTCCTATAAATTTAAGAAGTCTTTGTCTGGGGGCATCTGGGTGGCTCAGTAGGTTAAGCATCTGACTTCAGATCAGGTCATGATCTCATGGTTCCTGGGTTTGAGCACCATGTCTGACTTTGCACTGGCAGCACAGAGCCTGCTTGGGGTGCTCTGTCTCCCCCTCTCTCTGCCCTCTGCTTCTCACACATGCTCTTTCTCAAAAATAAACATTAAAAAAAGGTTTTTAAAATTCTTAGTCTGCATTAATACATTAAAAGATGACCATTCTTACTTTTCACTTTCTAGGCAAGAGAAATGAGACAGAGAGATAAAATGATTACCCACAACCATACCACTAATATGAGAATCACCAAAATTAAAATTCATAGGCCAGACTCAAATTTTTCCACCTCGGAAAACACATTTTCACAGTGATAGCTAGCAAAAAATAAACTTGTGGATTTGGAGAACATGGGTTGGAGAGTTGATGAAAAATCACAATGCTGTATCTCTCTAGGAAATATTAAAGCTACATTTCGGCTTTTACTCTTTTCTCTTTATATAAGCATTATTCCAACTGGCATTACCATACGAACCTTTATTTTTTAGATACATGATTCTATGCCAGAGGCACAGGTTGCTTGAATTTAGGAGTTTTTATTAAATAAAAATTATTTTGAATTCCAAATTTAAAGGTATATGAAAGAAGAAGTTTCAAATTTTTACTTCATCAAGTTTAAAATTAACTTTTAGAGCCAAGTCAAAAGAGTTGATTTTGTCTCTAATTTGATGGATGAGTCCCTAAAAGAGTTAGCAATAGATCCATCTAATCTAAATTTGAATTAATGCTGTTTTTTGGAATAAAGATAATTCAGACCACTATCCAGGGATTGCTCTAATAAGGGCTTTTTCAGTAAAATTCACAGCAATGAAAATGGGAAACAAAAAAAATCTAAAAGTCCACATTTATTTTATGGCAAAACTTTACAAGGAGGAACAAAGTTATTTTAACATGTAAGACTAAAGTAATAACAACAAAATAAGAAAATAGTGCTTTCACTACAAATGTGAGAAATTAACAAGAAGAAAACTTTGGGTCAAAGTTATATATATATATATATATGTAAAGTTACATATATCCACTGTTAAAAACAAGACAACTAGCCCCAAATGGAGTACTTATGCTAAGTCCATGTCACCAAACCAAGACTTAATGTCATTATCATTTCAGCTTTTCCAGAAATGTAATCTTAAACTAGTCAGTCAGGAATTGCCTGATCAGCATTAGTTAGCAATTTGCCTGATAGATTCCTGCCATCCTCTAAAGGAGAATAACCTCTAAAGGAGAATACCAGCCTGATATTTATGTAATATAACTTCCTTTTACCACTTCCTTCTGCCTATAAAAGTCTTTCATTTTTATAGCTACTCAGAGCTTCTTTCTATCTACTAGATTGGATGCTGCCTGATTCAAATCAATTTTTGATCAAAGAAACTCTTAAAAATTTTAATACACCATAGTTTATCTTTTAACAGTTCTGGTATCAGAAAAGGAAACCAAAGGAAATTCTCACAGGTCCCCAGGAGCTACAAGCAACCAGACATAGGTACCCATTGAGCCCCTTGAGCTTGTTGCCTTCTCACTCTCTCTGGAGGTCATGGATACATCCCACTCAGACTCTAGCTCTCCACACCTTTGCATTATGAACATTCAGATTTTGTGCATTTCCCTTTGCAGACTAGGTCCAGAAACTGACTGGAGTCAGACTTTACAAATCAGACAGCATCCAAGGACAGAATGATTCCAACTTGGAAACCAGACTGGGTCCAGAGATAGATTTGGTCCAATGGGAAAACTAGACTGGACCTAGAGTCAGACTGGGCTCAACTTGGAAATCAGACTGGGACCAATTTAAGATGGACTGGGTTCAGTGTGAGGTCTTAGATGAATAAAATGTTCAGGCTGAACAAACAAGTTAACCTTAGCAGAGATAATCTTGAACTACAGTGGCCACAGTAAAGAACTTTTAACCTAAGGGCTCCAGGGTAGCTCAGTTGGTTAAGCGTCAGACTCTGTTTTTGTTTTTTTTTTTCCTAGTTAAAATAGTTTTTTTAATTTATTTTATTTTTTTACAAATAGTTTATGTCAAGTTGGTTTCCATATAACACCCAGTGCTCATCCCCACAAATGCCCTCCTCCATGCCCATCTACCCCCTCCCCCCCACACCCATGAGTCCTCAGTTTGTTCTCAGCATTCAAGAGTCTCTCATGGTTTGCCTCCCTCCATTTCCCCCACCATTTCTCCCCTTCTTCTCCCCCATGGTCCTCCGTTAAGTTCCTCCTAATCCTCCTATACGTGCAAACATATGATATTTGTCTTTTTCTGCCTGACTTATTTCGCTCAGCATGGACCTTGAGCGTCAGACTCTTGATTACACCTCAGGTCATGATCTCACGTTTCATGAGTTTGAGCCCCAAGTTGGGCTGTGCACTTGCAGCATGGAGCCTGCTTGGGATTCTCTCTCTCCTCTCTCTCAGCTCCTCCTCTGCTTGCACTCCCCCCCCTCTCAAATAAATAAAAAAATAAATAGATAGATAAATAAACGCATTGTAAAAAATTCTTTTTAACCTAGATAGTTCACCTATTTATGAGGTATCTAGAGAAAAAGGAATTTCAGCCAAAGACTCACCAGAAAACGTGAAGGGAAAATTATTTTTCCTCCCCTACAGTTTCTGGTAATTAGGATGAGACTCACTGGCACATCCCACATACTCCAGAGCCTGCAGACAGGGTCCTGAGAAAACTGGCAGAAGCCAGCAAATGGTGAGAATTCTTACCAAAGTTGGTTCTCCCAGACTTTTTTCTATGGTGTCTGATTGAAAAAAGAAGGCAACATTTCACTTTGTCCCTTTCTTCCCAAATTCAGATTGGCGCGCTGTTGGAGGAGGTCACTAAGAAAACTTGACTGCTGGTTGACCTGTGAGCTGTACCTAGACAATAAGAGGCCCCTCAGCACCTCCCCTCTCCTTGGAATGTATATGTTGCCCACTCTTCCCACATCCAGAACCATTTTTAAAGATGCAGGGACTGGAAAAGGCAATGTGTTGTTGAGACCATCCATCTAGATGGTGACGTGACTGAACCGAGGTAAGTCCTGTATAGAAACTTTTAAGATTCTGGCAGGCAAGTGAAGAATCTATTTGTCTTGCAGCCACAAAAGACAAGCCTCCTATTTAAGTTCCCTAGCTCATTAAAACCTGTCACCTACCAATCTGGAGTGCTCTATCTCTTCATTTGGTCTCCCCTTGCTCTCCACGTATGGGGACCCAGATTTCACCTGGGAAGCTCCTGAGGTTTTAAATTAACAATTGGCAAGGCAGCCAAAAGACAAAGAAGTGGGTTTTGGGAAAGAGACATCTGCAGGGCATATCCCAAGTTGGCCATCAACATCCATGTGGCAAGGGGTGTCCTGTGTGCTAGATGCTTATGTATGCTGCATGAGTGTGGGGGTACCCTGAAAAGGCTGGCCAGTCTAATGAACTTGTTTCATGCATTGTGCATAGCACACTGTATCAAAGAAGAGAAATGAATGGTTGTCACAGTGGGCTGGCCTCTACTGTGGGCAGTTTGGTGGCCAGAAATACCCAACTAATGGCTGAAACTTGAGTCAGAAAGTTGAAAGAAGAGCTGAGGTGAGAGAAGGACATGCAGATGTCCACTACTCTGCTAGCTTCAGGGCTGGCAGACAAGTGGTAGAACAGGAAAAGAAACTGGAGACCTTACTGTGTCATTTTGCAAAGCGAGGAGAGTGCAATCTGCCTTGAATTAAGGTCCGAGTACTTATGACAAGGCCTGAATAGGACACTAAGAGATGGAATCCCTGGAAAAGTGAAGAGAGCACAGAGAGGATGTTGTGGTTGACCATGAAATGGACAAAACACCGCATGCCATCTGACCACTAATACAAAGGAAAGTGAAAGCACAGTAACAACAACCTCAGCCAGTAGACCAGCCTCCAATTCAGAAAAAGTGCATGATGAGAGAATATACTCCTACAAAGCTTAATGATATAGCTGCAAAGCTCCAGAAAAAGGCCAGGGAAACTATTTGGGCATGATTGGTGTGGCTATGGGATATGGGTGGTTGATGGCATTTCTCTGACTGGGCAGGAAGCAGAGAAAATGGGCAACATCACCACACACCCCGTCCTCTGGTAGCAACTGCATGGCACTCATTAAGAGGGTTCAAGATACTCACTTCTTGGATTATTCTAGTTTACAGGGGGTGGGGGGACTTGTCTCCATGTAGGAGATCCCCCTGAACACATGATACTGTGAAAATCTATGGAGAAAGTAGAGTAAATTCTTAGAAAATCAAGAATGAGAAAGGCCGTCTATAACCCTGCTTTTGAAGGCATTATTCTGGCCACATTTATTTCAAGAATGAAAGCCAAGATACTCCAGTCTTCCCCTAGCACCTAGTATGGGATGTTGATATCCATGCTGAGCCCAGTCATGGAATAAGACATTTATGATGGACAACCCATTGCTGATCTGGGAGAACCTGACTTCTGGGAATGAGTACAGGCTGTGGGAATGACTCAAGACAGAGAAAGGGAGCTTGAATAACCAGAGGGCTATTCCAATCACAGACCCTGTAAAGGGTCTAGTCAACTCTTAAAATTTTTTAATGCCTCAGTTTATATTTAATAGTTCACACCCATGTGTATGCATATACATTTATGAGTATATGTATATAGATAGATTATATATGGACATATATTTTTAAATATATATATAGTTCATGTGTATACAGATTAAATATAATATATATTTAAATAAATCCTGTTCATTCTAATTCTCTTCACATGTCAATCTTCTCTAAGTGAATCCTAAATTTTATATTATTACGACCCTCATTAACTAACAAAATTCCTAACCAGGCTATGATTTCTGGTCACTTAATCTTTGCCTGCATAAAACATTGCTAATAATTATATAAGGTTCATTGTTTGGATATAAAGGAATATTGAAAAATCTACTCTTCTAACTTAACAAACAAAAATCCTCCAGCGATATTGCTCAGTAAATAAAAAGAAACCTATTTCAGTTGTTTTGCAAGAGCTCTAATTTCACAATTCTTGATAAATGCAAAAGGAAATAATTCTTCACTATTTACACTTCACACCCACCAATGTTAATGAAAATGCCAAATTTATCTTTAGCATTGCTGGAGCCCCCAAAGTGGCTAGCTGAAAATATGTGTAGGTGATGACATGGTAAATTAATCTCTTGGTAGTAATTCCACAGCTGAATAACAAATTTGCACTAGCACATTCTAATTACACTAACTAGTTTCCTTATCATCCCCCATGGCAATACAAACCTAGTTCAAGTTCACAGGGGTCAAGTGATGAACTAGTTAACCTTTTCAGGCTCTGTACTTTAGTTACTGGTTTTTTCCATGTAACACTTTTTTGAGATGCCAGTTATATAATGCATTTGTTTTTGAATCACATGTAATTGACCCATCTCCATAATAGAAGCATTTGGAATTACACAGTTCAGAATTTCTAGTATTCATTTCAGGGCTGTTACTCCTTATTAAAGATCCCTCTAGCTCTGATGTGTTACTAAAATGACTATTTTCTCAAGGGATAATTATGACCTCTTAGATATTGACAAGTACATTAATGGAATTATGCTATGTACATGTAAGCAAACTTTATATTTCATTAGTTAAGAGCCAAATGTTCTTAACTCAAAATACTTTTGTTTTAACTCAACAAACACATTTATTTTCCATAAAAGGCAGTGTCTTCTGTTGTCCTGAGGATTATCTAATATATACAAAATTATTTGGGCTAAATATTAGAAATATTTTTATTATAACCAGTGACAGTGATCTCAATAAGCTGAACACCATGTAAACATTTTGATGACATAGCCCATTCTCTTGAGTTCTTAAAAACTAGTCAAATATATGTATTTTATGTTTATGGTGAGTGTTTTATCTTTCCATCTCCTGCTTACCCCACCCCCACCCTCCCTCTGCTTTTCTTATGGGGACTGTGTTAATAAGAAAACTTCTTATGGAAGGATCATGAGCATAGATATTCAAGTAGTGGTGCTTCAATGCCACAATTCCCTTCACTGGGGAAGAATCTCTAAGTGCTAGTTTTAGAATGTCATAGAATTTTAGAATTGGAGGTGACCTTAAATACCAATTAGTCCAATCCCCTTTTTGGTTCTTGCATGTCATATTCAACGGTCCATGATACAAAATATCTACCTACAATGATTTCATTTCTGGAAAGTCTTCACTTTTAATCTTATCCGCAAACTAAAAATCCCTAAGATTTTTTTATCCATTTGGCCTTCTAAGATAACTTTTTAATAAAAGGCAAGATGACGGGAGGTAGGTTAGGTCATTTTCAGTGCTGAAGAAGCCAAGAACCCAGAAATGTCAGTGAAAGCAGGAAAAACAAACAAACAAACAAGAAAAGATCTCTCACTAGCCAAAGGACCAATAAGGGGCTGCCTAGAGAAACAGTAAGTTTTTAGGGACACCTGGGTGGCTCAGTCAATTAAGCGTCTGACTTTGGCTCAGGTCATGATCTTGCTGTTCTTGAGTTGAGCTCACATTGGGTGCTGTGCTGACAGCTCAGAGCCTGGAACCTGCTTCAGATTCTGTGTCTCCCTCTCTCTTTCTGTCACTCCCCTACTTGTGCTCTGTCTCTTTCTTTCTCTCTCAAAAATAAATAAATATTTAAAAAAAGAAAGAAAAGCAGTGAACTTCTAGAAAATAACCACCATATTGCAACCAAACATTACAGAGAATAGCCACACACACACACCTTGTCAGGGAAGGCTAGGTGAGAAATGTTGACGTCCCCCCTTTCCTGGCTATAACAAGGTAACTACCCCATGATTGGAGTGATGCTCAAGAAGGTAGAGTGGAGAGATAGAACTTTCATTCCCGCATGGCAGTGACCAGCACTCCTTATAGTGTCAGTGGAGGCCACATCCTTCACAGGTGTGGAAGGGAGCTTGCATTCTCACTCATATCCATTGATAATGAGGAACTTCAACTGTACCCCAGGCTAACCATGGAGGCTGAGTAGAGAACGTGAATTGCTACTCTCACATGCCAGTAATAAGATTACACTTCACTTTGCCTACAGGCACAGTGTCATAAGAAGCCTACCACATCATAAGATTTAAATAAGATTTATAGTCTCATTAGAAAATACTCAGGAATACAGCTGAAAATCCCTCATCATACCAAAAACCAAGAAAATATCAAAATGAACTAGAAAAGACACCAACATAGACAGACACCAACACAGAGATGACCCAGATGGTAGAATTATCTGACAAGGATTTAAACATAAAAATGTTTAAATTGGCAATAACACACTGTTTGGGTGGAGAAATAGAAAGTCTTGGTAAATGGGGGCGCCTGGGTGGCTTAGTCAGTTAAGCGTCCGACTTTCGCTTAGGTCATGATCTCGCGATTCGTGGGTTCGAGCCCCGCGTCGGGCTCTGTGCTGACCGCGAGCTCAGAGCCTGGAGCCTGTTTCAGAGTCTGTATCTCCTTCTCTCTCTGACCCTCCCCTGCTCACGCTGTCTCTCTCTCTCTCCTAGAAATAAATAAAACATTAAAAAACTTAAAAAAAAAGTCTTAGTAAATGTATAGGAGGCATAAAATAGAATTAAATAAAATTTTAAAATTAAAAATAATCATTAATTTTTAAAATTCAGTGATAGGCACAATAGCAGAATAAAGAGGACAGAAAAAAGAACACATGAACTTGGAGATTGGAGAAAAAATTACCCAAATTGAATAATGGGGAGAAAATAGACTGAAAAAAGTTAAATACAGCTTTGAGGCTCTGTGAGACTATAACAAAAGGCACTATAACAAAACATAATATTTATGCCATTGGAGACCTAGAAAGATAGGAGAAAGCGGGCAAGCCTGGGAAAGTCATTTTAAAAATGCCCTAAATTCCCAAATTTGGTAAAAGATATAAAACCTACAGATTCAAGAAGCTAAACAAAACAACAAACTAGATAAACTAGATAAAAGTAATCCAAACCAGGACATAGTATATTTGTGACAACTACAGACCAAGAAAAAAAATTAAAAACAGTCCAACAACACCTTAACTAAGGTGGAAAAACTATTGAAAACGGAGTTCAGATTTCTCATCAGAAGCCACAGAAGCCAAAGGAAATGAAAAACATCTTTCAAGCACTGAACGAAAAGAACTATCAATTCCGGATTCTATGTCCAGTGAAAAATTTTTTTAAATGAGGAAGAAATGACATTCCCAAGTGAAGGAAAACTAAGAGAATTTGTCACCTACAGACCTACTCTAAAAGAAGAGCTAAATGAAGTTTTTGAAACATAAAGGAAATGATGAAGAAAACCTGTAACATCAGGAAGGAAAATAGAACAATGGCAAAAGTAAAATTGTGACTATATACAATAAAATTTTCTCTATTTGAGCTTTCTAAATTGTGCTTGACAGTTAAAGCAAGACTTTTAATATTATTTTAAGAATTACTAATTGAGGATGCCTGGGTGGCCCAGTTGATTGAACGTCTGACTCCTGACTTTGGCTCAGGTCATGATCCCAGGGTCATGGGATTGAGCTTCATGACAGGATCTGTGCTGAGCATGGAGCCTGCTTACAATTCTCTCTCTCTCTCTCTCTCTCTCTCTCTCTTTCCCCTGCTACCTTC
>NW_027531285.1:6170879-6278891 GCF_008692635.1 Crocuta crocuta | reverse complement strand
CACATGTTATAAAATAATTTTTAGAAAAACTAAAAAAAAATTACTAATTGAGCTGAACATATTTACTGAAAACCTGCACACACAAAAATCCAGCTTTTAAAAAAAATTCAAATTTAGGAAACAGCTTAATTTGAAAAACCATTTTGTTCTTTGAAGTGGTTGAAACATTTGAAAAAATGTCAAAGTAAAAGGACTCTGACACCAGTAAAGTATGATATTTTAGTTCAGTTGAATCATAAATATTTAGAAAAGGAGTAAAGAACTAAACTTTAGTGATGGACAGTGTAGAGAAAATATAGGGTTCATAGAGTGTTGAAAGATGGCTAATGGCTGAGCTGAGCTGAACCTGAGATTCAGTTTCCTGAACTCTGAAAAAACTGAGCCCACCAATTTCAAAGATCCCTTCAAATTCTATGATTCTTAGTTTCATTCCCCCCACAGAACTCAAAATGTCACATAGTAAACTGAGCTGCTGATTTTGTGAGTAGACAGGTATACAGTGGGGTTGGGAAGGTAAGGTCCAGTTACAATACAAAAGCTTAATAATAAACTACTGATGGATTACAATAACCTGTGAATCTGCCTCTCTCTCTCTCTCTCTCTCTCTCAAGACTCTATCCTAGTATTCGATCACCAATCAAGACCTAGTTTCTAGCTGCTGTATATTGGATGGAGTTGGCTTTTACTGGCTATCAAGAGCCAACACTTAAATTTTGAGGAATTTTGAAAGGCAATGATTAAACCGATGGTAGCATGAAATTGGCTGCACTAGGAGTATATATATTACAGAAATGGACAAACAATATAAACTACATCATTTTATTCATAGAGCAGCTTACCAGCACACCACGAAACAGCAATTCTCTTTCCATAGGTTTTAGATTTATTCATATTCTAGCCCCTGCATACCTTTCTGGCTTCATCTTTTACCATCAGCACCTCTCCGTTGTCCCACATTAAACCCTCTAAAGACAATACTTAAAATATGCAGGGACACAAGCACTCTATGCTCCCTCTTGCCTCTATGCTTTTATACATATTGTTCCTTCTGCCTAGAACACCCTCTACCATCACCAACACCACCATCCCCCTACATCCACCACCATCACTAGGCCCCTTGTATTTACCTTCAATTCTACTTTTGCCTAGAAAATTCTTTCTTATGTTTATATACCATCTCCTCCAGGAGCTTTTCTCTGACTCGGCTGATGAATTGGGCACCCTCAGCTAAAAGATTCGCTTTTCATAACATACTTTACATTGTGTTGAGATTCCTTGTTTACTTTTCTGTGTCTCTAACTTAAGAATAACCCCCTTTAGAGAGCTTCTGATTTAGCGCTGCATCCCCAGCTTCTACACGGTGGAGGGCACATAATGATGGTTGAAAAATTGCTGCTGAAGAAAACAGCAATTATTAACAAATTCCAGACCAGTATTTGTTTTTCATTTTCATTATCTTCCATAGAAAAACATTCCCAATTATATGATTAGGTAGTTTAGAAAATAGCATTTGTTTTATGGAAAATCATTTTATTTCTCTAAAGTGTTTATTTTTTGAGGGGGGAGGGGCAAGGAAAGAGGGAGAGAGAGAATCCCAGGCAGGCTCTGCACAGTCAGCAGTGTGTGTGTGTGTGTGTGTGTGTGTGTGTGTGTACACTTAGTGCCTACTTCTAGATAGTCTTATAGTCTTAAAATAATTTTTTAACAACACTCATCATCATTAACGTTATGAGTATTGGTGCTTTAGTTAATTTGCATTTTCATGGCACCAAACACCGTAGTGCTGAGTGTAGTATCTCTAAGTACATTCTAATTGCTTTCCATCTATCAAGATATTTGTTTAACTGATCATCACTGCTCTCCCTGGGCACATACATGATGTTTTAGGGAGAAAAAATTTTAACAGCATTTTCCTAGAGGAAATTTAGAGTATAACATAAAATCTCTCAGTCTGATTTAGCTCCTACTATACCAAAGCTCTATTATTCCAAGATACAAAATAGAATTCAACTTTCTTTTTTTTTTTAATTTTTTAATATTTATTTATTTTTGAGAGAGACAGAGAGTGAGCAGGCGAGGGGCAGAGAGAGATGGAGACATAGAATCCAAAGCAGGCTCCAGGCTCCGAGCTGTCAGCACAGAGCCTGATGTGGGGCTCGAACTCACAGACTGCGAGATCATGACCTGAGCTGAAGTTGGACGCCCAACTGACTGAGCCACGCAGGCACCCCAGAATTCAACTTTCAAATTGTCCCTGCTGCTAGAGAACATTCTTAATATTCTGTTTCCAGTAGATATACTCACAAAGGTGCTAGAATAAATTTTGTTTTGTATAAGGTAGATTCTTTCGGTTTGCTTTCATTCTGTTTCATTACCAATTATCTTCTTTTACTCTCATTTTTGTGGGGGCCTTAAAATACTCCTTTTTTTAAATCTTCTATGAAGGCACTTTTTTCCTCAGAAGATTTCTTGATTTTGTGTCATGGCTAGTTGGAAGGGGATATATTCAGAGTCACAGAGTCTGCACTCAGCTTTAATAATCACAAAGTACCTCAAAAATCTAAGCTCTTACTATGATCAGTTGTCCTCACCTTCATGGTTTACTTCGTGCTGCCATTGCCTGCAATGTGGAAACTCCAAAGTTCATTCAAACCAGTTCCTCTGGTTAATGAATTGTGACTCATGGATGGAAATTAACAATAACCATCTAATAATCATGCACCAATAAAACTGCCATGGAATTTTGCTATCATAAAGGACACAGGAATGGTTTCTCCAGTCAATTATAATGGATTGGGATTAATGGAATGGGATTAAGATAAGAATCCTGAATCTAATTGAACACTTTAATATGTTAACCGTAATAGATGCTTATTATAACTGCATTAATTACTAACTACTTCATCTGGCCAGCACCCTACCAGATTCTTTACCAATGAATACCATGAGATAGATACCATCATTTTTACATATATTAGATTTACTCTTAGGCAAGGTCACCAAATTAACCAGTAGCAAAATCTGGTTTTTAACTAGTCTTCCAACCACAAAGCCTGTGCTTTTCCTATTATCCTTTAGTTCCTAGTAAGGAACATATTATCACTTAATGAATAGTAGAATAACAGTAAAAAGAGATTGATTTTTTTAAACTCACCATACATTGGAGAAGAAGAAAAAGTTGTCAGATGGGATGAAAAAGCAAAACCCAACAACATGCTGTCCAAAAGAACAGTTCCTTAGATACAAAAACTACAGATATGTTGAAAGTTAATAGAAAACACATATATAAAATGCAACAGTAACCATAAGAGTGGAGTGACATATTAACATTAAATTGATCTGAAAATAAGAAATATTACAAGAGACAAAGAAAGAAGTTTTATAATGATAAAACCAACAACATATCAGTAATATATGGCAATCATAAAAGATTACACATAAGAACAAATTGACTAAATATATGAAGCAAAATCTGAGAGTGCTAAAAGGAAAAAGAGATAACTGAACAATAGTTGAATATGACAATAACCCACTTTCAATAATTGAAGGAATATCTGCATAGAAATTCAACCAATATATTGAAGATAGGAACAACATCTACCAACTTGAATGAACTTATTATGTTAAAGCAGACCATTCAATGACTGTGAAATACACATTTTTTTCAAATGTATATGGAACATTATTTAGGATAGACCATCTGATTGGCCACAAAACAAGTCTCAATAGATGTAAAAAGGCTGAACTTATATAATATATATTTTATGCCATAGAATTAAATTAGAATAAAATTAGGTATCATAGGTACCTATATATCATAGGTACCTAATAAAATTAGGTATTCATATGCCATAGAATTAAATTAGGTATCAAAAACAGAAAGAAATTAGATACAACTGACAATATTTGCAAATTAAACAATGCACTTCTAAATAAGGCATGGGATAAAAGTATCATAAATGAAATTTAAAAATATTTTGAACTGAATGAAAACAAAAGGACAAGAGATCAAAACTTTTGGGATACAGCTAAAGCAGTGTTTAGAGGGATATTTATAGCTGAAACACCATAGCTAATTAGAAAAAAATCTCAGATAAAATATGTTCTACCATGGGGCGCCTGGGTGGCTTAGTCGGTTAAGCGTCCGACTTTCGCTTAGGTCATGATCTCGCGGTTCGTGGATTCGAGCCCCGCGTCGGGCTCTGTGCTGACTGCCAGCTCAGAGCCTGGAGCCTGTTTCAGTCTGTGACTTCCTCTCTCTCTGACCCTCCCCTGCTCACACTGTCTCTCTCTCTCTCTCTCTCCTAGAAATAAATAAAACATTTAAAAAAAAAATATGTTCTACCATAACAACCAGAAAAAGCAAACTAAAATCAAAGCAAGCAGGAAGAAAATAATGAATATTAAATTAAAAACAAATGAACTACAAAATGAAAACCAACAGAGAAATATCAATGAATTCCAAAGTTGGTCCTTCGACAATATCAACTAAATTGGTCAACCCTTACCTAGAGTAACCTAGAAAATGAGGAAGAAGATGCACATTACCAAAAATAAAGAATTAAAAGGGAACATTACTAGCATTCCTACCTAAATTAAAAGCATTATAATAGGATATTATAAACAATTTTATGCCAAGAAATTAAACAACTTAGATGAAATAGACAAGTTCCTAGAAAGACACAAATCACAAAAAAAAAAAAATGATCAAGAAAAAAACAGAAACTATGAATAGACCTACAATAAATAATGAAGTTGACTTAGTAATGGAAAATCCTCCCAAAAGAAAATTTCAGTCTTAGAGGGCTTTATAGGTGAATTCTAGCAAATATTTACCAATTTTCACTTTTTTAGATTTATTTATTTTGAGAAATAGACCAAACACACCAGCAGGGGAGTGACAGAGAGAGAGAGAGAGAGAGAGAGAGAAAGCATTCCAAGCAGTCTCCATGCTGTCACTAACCATGACATCTTACTGTGAGATCATGATCTGAACCAAAATCTACAGTCCAAAGCTTAACCGATTAAGCCATCCAGGCACCCCTCTTTCAAATATTTAAATAATAGGGGTGTCTGGGTGACTCAGTCGGTTAAGTGTCTGACTTCAGCTCAAGTCATGATCTCACAGTTCTGGGTTTGACNGAGATCATGACCTAAGCGAAAGTCGGACGCTTAACCGACTAAGCCACCCAGGCGCCCCAGAAATAAATTTTAAAAATTAAAAAAGACACATTCAAATATTTAAATAAGAAATAATGCCAATGTTTACAAACTCTTTCACAACAGAGAAGAAAACACTTCCCGACTCATCCTATAAGGCTGGAAGTACTCTGATACCTAAGGCAAATAAAGACATTATAAAAAAGGAAAACTACATGAGTGCCTGGTAGGTTCAGTTGGTTGAGCAGCTGACTCTTGGTTAGGCTTGGTTAGACTCTTGATCACATTCAGGTCATGATCTCGAGTTTCGTGGAATCAAGACCCGTATCAGGCTCCACATTGCTTGTAGTAAGGAGTCTGTTTAGGATTCTCTCTATCCCTCTCTCTTTCTGCCCCTCTCCTGCTCAGATTCTCTCTCCTCTCAAAATAAATAAATCAACTTTATAAAAATAAAACAATAGGCCAATATTGTTCATAAATATAGATGCAAAAATAGCCACAAAAATATAAAATATTAAATTTTTAACAAAATATTAGCAAACTGAATTAAACAATATAGTTAAAGATTATACAACATGACCAAGTTCATTTGATCCTCAGAATCTAAAGTTGATTTAACATCCAAAAAAACAATTAACGTAAATACTATATTAATGAACAAAAGACTAAGAAGCACATGTGTGTTTATGTGGGTTATACCGACTGATGATTCAATTCATGATTTTTTTTCCCTTATGATTTTTTTTTATTGTATACAAGGTTACATTAGTTGACACACAAGGTTACATTAGTTTCAGGTGGACAACATGGTGATTCCATAATTTTATATATTATGTTATGCTCATGACAAATGTACTACCATCTGTCACTACATAATACTATTACAGTACTATTGACCATATTCCCTACGTTGTACCTTTCATGCCCACTGTTTGTTCACTGCACAGAAGACTGTACCTACCATTCCCCATTTTGCTCTTCCACCTCCCCTCTGATAATCATCAGTTTTTTCTCCACTTATATAGGTCTGTTTCTGCTTTTTTTGCTTGCTTCTTCATTTGCCTTTTTTAGATTCCACATATAAGTGAAATCAAATGGTATTTGTCCTACTCTGTCTAGTTTATTTCACTTAGCATTATATTTCTAGGTCCATCCATGTATAGCATGGCAAGATCTCTTTCATATGACTAACTCATATTCCGTCACACACCTACATACCCACACATACCACATCTTCTTTATCCAATACCAATTCATGACTGTAAAAACTCATCTACCAGGAATGGAAATTAACTTTAACTGATAAGAGGTATCTGCAAAAAAAATCTATAGCTGATGTCATACTTAATGTAAAAATACTGAATGCTTTCCCCCGAAGAAGAGGAATAGGGCAAACATGTCTGCTGTCACCAGATGTATTCAAATTGTTCTGGAGATTTTAAGGAGTGAAATGAAGGGGGAAGGCAAAGACAAGAAGGAGTGGGAGAGGGAGGGGAAAAGGAGAGGGAGAAAGTGAGGGGCTAGAGGAAGAGAAGAAGAAGGGGGAGGGGCAAATGAGGTAGAACTGGAGGAGGGGGGTGCATATTTGCAAACACCTTAGGGGAAAAAAGAGTCCCAAAGAACTAAAAAAGATTCGGTACAGATGGGGCACAAAATAAAACAGCGGGTGTACTGGAAGTAAATTTATTCTAGAAGGAAGTCAGACATCAGACATTGTTAATGACTTTGAAATTCTTGAACAGTACATACTCATTTCATTGATTAACTAGTTATCCATTTTCAATTTCCTAGGACATTTTTTAAAGGCTAATTTTTTAATTCATTGCATGTATTGAGAACTTTCCACCTTGCATACTTTTAAACGTTACGAAGGTCTACTGGAGAAAAAAGTACAATTATAAATTCAAAGATATTAACATATAATAGCTTTCTTCTAGTCAGGTATTAATTCAGATTAAGATCAAGATGTGATAAATTTCCTGCCTGTTGGTAGCCAAATATAGTTTCTGAATATATTTCCTTTTATCTGGGCCTTCTAAACCACTTTATAAATAACTGCTTAATCCAGTCGAGAGGCCAGGCAGAGAAGACAGAGAACAGTAAGCTACTCAAAGTTACTTTACAGACAGAAGTATTATCTCTTGGTGAGAGACCAGCAAAGAGAAACCCAGCAAGAGCACTACCTGTGGGGAGGGCCCCAACAGAAAAATACTGAAGAAGGGAAAAGGCAAATTTCCCTTTCAACAAAAGAGTAACTTAAGCAAAGATACACTCCAAATACATAGATTTTTGTGGCTGGAGAGTTGAATGTTATGGGAATGGTGTTGGAAATAAGTCTCAAAGTATACTGACTGTATAGGTGTTTGGATTTTAGGCTGAAGGATTTACATTCTATCTTTCATGTAAATAGGTACCCACTAAAATTGTTTGAAGAAAGTTAACAAATTTCATCAAGTCTAAAATACCATTGATTTAAGACACCTGATTATCAGGTCTCAGCCTGCCATTTGGGAATACTATCAGACTACCAGAGACATTAAATAGCAGAGATTTTTAAATGTGGAAAAATATTGAGTTTAAAATTGATGAAAGTTATCAATTGCAGAAGCCTGAAAATTTTAGCGATCAAAAGAAAAAAAACTTGATAAAATCTGTCCCCCATGTTTTATATGCCTTTCTCTTCATAAATCAAGGGGTTCTGTGTCTGAAAAAATGAAAATACTGTTAATGTAAATGAAAATATTTGTAACAATATTTACTAGTGCTTGTAGCTCAATAGGTTAAATCATGAGTTTAATGAAGCTACAGACTTTAGAATTATCGAAGTAGGCCAGTTAATCACTAAGAAAATCAGTTCTGTTCAAGGCCACAGCCTATACTCCTCACTAGATATTTATTTTGCAAATGCACACTATTCAAGAAAACATGCTGAGCAGAATCACAAAATTATAGAAGAGAATAGTTGGGAGAGATGACAGAAGTTATAAAGTCAAATCCCCCCAGTACAGCCCTTTTCACAGCCTGCCTCAACAACCCTTAACAACCCTTTTCACAACTCTTTTCACAGCCTGCCATTCCATCTTGACCTCCCCATTCTTTCCTGCTAAACTGTAACTCCCATCAAGACACATACTCAGTCTTCTTCACCATTGTAGCCTGTTGAATCATATATTAATGTCAATAAATATGTCTGAAAGGGGGCACCTGGGTGGCTTAGTAGGTTAAGCACCCAAATTTGGCTCAGGTCATGATCTCACAGCTTGTGAGTTCGAGCCCTGTGTTGGGTTCTGTGCGAACAGCTTGGAGCCTGGAGCCTGCTTCAGATTCTGTGTCTCCCTCTCTCTTTGCCCCTCCTCCACTCAAACTCACTCTCTCTCTCTCAAAAATAAACATTTAAAAAACTTTTTAAATAAGTATGTCTGAACAAGAGTGTAACTGTTCTTGTGGGGGAATTGTACCACCCATGCAGTGCCCATCTTTGTGGAAGAGCTCAAATCAAAAGAGAAGTCTGTTGAAACTGCACTAAAAGCCACTTCTGGTGCCTTTTGGTAAAGTCTGCCCCCATCTTCCTTATATAAGACTTGCAAATACAGGCAACTTATTCTCCAAGCCAAACTTTGCCATTTCATTCCAAAATTTGCCACATATCATTGTTTCCAAGACTTTCTACTGTCCCCTATGTGAGCTACATTTGGTTGTTTCTTTTTCTAGAACTTGGGACACACAGAATGAAGTATAATTCCCACTATTGCTTAGCTGATTCAAAGCACAGAATTTTCTGTGACTAAATCTATGCAAATCCTCCAAACCTTAGGAAAATCATATCAAATAGTAAGATGATTCTGAGAAGGTATCTTTCAGAGAACATAAGTAGGTAAAACCATGAGCTCTCCCCTAAAAGGCTTAATTCCTTTATTAAGGACACTTCTAGGAGGGGCTAGAATGCAGAGAGAGAATGATGCACTATATTCCCCTTTGCAACTGGATCCACACTAAAAGATTTCTGAGAGTTTTCTTTTCTGAATGGAAGCTAAATAAGCATTCATTAAACTTGGGAAGTTCTGAGTCTTCTAATCTGCATAGTGAATTGGATCTGCAGTAGCCTGAATATGAATGGAGATGAGGTAATTCAGTAACATGAAATGGGAAATGCAGTTTAATTACCCTGGAGATTTTTTTTTTGCAAATAAATTGCTTCTACTTTTATGACAATACTAGATCATGAACCCATTCACCTTAATGTTGGGTAATGAGGACTATAAAGCAAGTCATAAAAATGCTTTGTTAGCAATGCTGTTTTTAGAAACTCCAATCTTACCAAAAAAATCTTTCTCACTATTAAAACCATTTGTAGTTCAAAAGTCCTAGAGATGAAAGGATATCCATGCATTCTAGAGGATCCTTCCTACCTTAATTAAGGAGCCAAAGAATTTGGAAACAGTAGTGGAAAGTATTTCTCAAGTTACTTCAAATCTATGTAGAACATACACTTCTTAACTGGCACTATAATATAGAATTGAATCTAGAAAATGGCTGAAAATGGTCTGAAAAAGGATATTCTTTGGAGGTGAGAGTCTGGGACAATATATCAATATTAGTCCGAAGGAAAAATATTGTCTATGAACTTATATTTCTGCTACTAAAAAAATTCTATAGAGAGAGAGAGTACACCTCATGCAAGAGAGGAGTTTTTATCCCTTAGAAAAACCAAAGGTACATTTTAAGAATAGTGAACTCAAATTAAGGGAAATCATAACTATTTTTTACCCTTTAGACTAACACAAAGTTTAAAAGGCAATAACATTTATAACTAATGAGTATAATTCCTCAGACTTGGTTCATTTGAGTAGGAGTTGATAACAAATTGGAAGGAATAATCTGGAAATGTGAATTACAATTTGAAATATGTAGGGTGCCTGAGTGGCTCAGTTGGTGATTCTGATTTCTGCTCAGGTCATGATCCCAGGGTCGTGGAAGCAAGCCTGGTGTTGAGCTCCACACTACACACGCACAAAGCCTGCTTACGATTCTCCCTCTCCTCCTCTTTCACACCCCACATGCTCATGATCTCTCTCTCTCTCTAAAAAAAAAAAAAAAAAAAAAAATTAAATATGCATACTTCTTTAATAATGTTCCTTTTGGGGACTCTTTCATGTTGTAATTACAAACACATGTATCTAAGATAAATGGATAAAGGTGTCTGTTGCAGCATTATTTGTCCAAGTAAAAAAACAGAAATAATCTGAGTGTCTATAATCATGGTTAATAAAAAAATATTTATTTAAAAAAAGTAGGAGTTAGATGCTAATGTTAACATTAGAGCAATGTCCTTGAATTAAGCATAAAATGTACAGAGTAATATACAGAATATAGCCTCTTTTCTGTGAAACCAAATAATGCCAACAATAATAAACCCGTATGTGTGTATTGGCATGTTTGTATAAGCACAGGGTGTTTAATTTGGATTACTTCAGGATAGTGGCAGTACTAAATGATGATTTAAAAGTGGGCTTTAGATCTCCATAGTCTACATTAGTTCCTTAAAAGCCACTGCATATGAGCATAAAAACTAAAAAGGGTGCTTGCTATTTGTATACAGCAACAAGAAAGACACCCATTCCTTTCTCACCCTCCCACCATGAAATCACCATACCTAAACATTGCCACATGGAAATTCTAAAGTCATCATAGCTTCAGAGGAATGAAATGGCAGAGATGACTTTCTCATATATATCTTTTCTTAAAGCCATGTAATATTTTAGCAAATTAAAATGAAACTCTTTTAAAAAAAAAAAGTTGTAGTGGAACTATTTAAGAATTTATACTAGCCCATGTGTGCATCTGTGTGCCTGTGGGCATGTCATAGGGGATGAGAAGTGGGTTTCAGGAAGGAAATTAGATGTAATTAGCAAAAAGCATAGAAATGTTCGTTTTCTTTTCATTGGCTTATTTAGTCCATGTTCTTTTACTGCTTTCTGGCTTTTTTGTCTCAGAACTGTACCCAAAGTCTAGACATTGTTAGCCTTAGGACCAGAAAGGGTCAGAGTGCCTCTTCAAATCATTCCATAGTAAATACTTTCTCACCCTCTTTTCAAAGTTTACCCTCTAGTATTTCCTTCCAAGTTCACATACCATATTTTTCATATAAAGATCCTGCTGCTAATACAGTGGCAAACAGGACATTTCTTAGATTAGTTTTCCAGAGTTATGATGAGCCAGCACCAGCTAATTGGTCTTTCACTCCCATGACCAGTTCATCTTATAACGAGAAGTGTCCACCACGGAACAAAGTTTTCTCTGTGCTTGTTATCTAAGCAAATTTAGATAAATTAAGCTTCAACTCTCACAGGCAGAACAACAAGGGGGCTTATGCAGACAGTAACTTATACATAATACTTCGATTATATCCATATGTGCTGTCATTTGTGTGCATGTGACTGTATCTTCATAAGCCTAAGCTTAAAGAAGGCAGCCACTATGTCTTTTTATTTCATTATTTTTCAGTGTCTAGGAAAGTGGTTGACATAATAAGTATAGATAAATGTTCTCTGGATGAATACAAATACAAACAGCTAAACATTTAACGAATGCCTGTTTACTCCATGAATAGTTATTTGCCTCCTGTGTAAAATAAGAATAATAGTATTGCTCTGTATAACAGTCTCAGTCACTAAACATGAGAATCAGGTAAGGTAACTGAAATTAAAATAATTTGTGTTCTACAATGTATTATAAAAGAGAGAACTTTATTGAGAAGACTATTGAAAGAGACCAGCTTTCAAATAATGGGTCTCTAGAAAGGATACACACAAAAAATTCCCTGAGTCCACTACTGGGTAGAGTCATAGTCTGAGAAATAAAATTGAGGGTTCTCATAGTTACAAGATAAAAAATAGACCTTAGTGAATTCACTTTAATTCACTTGAAGTCTATATTTGGATTTTATCTTGTTCCTTCATTTTGCTTGTCTACCACTGTAAACCAGACACTTAAGATACACCTTCAGAGGACGTCAAGTTCTCAAAAGATTCAAAATTAAACACTTTAGAAGTATTTATGTAAATAATAAATTATCTAAATTTGTTACATAACATGTATTCAGTTAGGTAGTTTTTCCAACTCTGATGGTTACTTCCAGTTCCTGAAAACTCTTCAACAAGTATTGCTTCACATAGTAAGAAGAGGTATATGTGTTAAAGCGTCTGCACAGGGCCTTGGCCAGGTCACTAACTCACTAAAGTATGAACTCAGACCAGATTCTTAGTTTCTTTAAGTAAACCATACTTTCTCTAACATTTTAATTTTTATAACTTAAATCTATCACTTTCCAATTATAAGTCCACTTCAAGCTGAAAAAAAACCCACATAACTCTACTTTATCATGTTGGCAAGTCTTGTTCACATAAACCATTGTAAGAAACGTTCCTATGTTGACTGTCCAGCAAAAAAATAGGGTGGTTGATATCAATAAACTAATCATACACATTAATCAAAGTAATTTAATACTTGCCAAGTTTTCACCTGACTTTGTTTAAACGAATACTAAAATGTCTTGAAGAAATCTCTCTCCTTCCCTCTCTCTGTTTCTCTTATTCACACACACACATGCATCATTTATATGGTTGTATACTTTATCAGCTTTCTTCTTGCATCTGAAAATCAAAACTCTTCTCTGTTATTTCACTCTAACATTCAGGAATAAGGATACTTTATGGATTAGGAGAATGTGGGGGCAAATGTGTCTGTTTTCAGCCTCCAGTCTCTGAGCTAAGGATCTCCCACCACCTGCTGCTTCCTACACTCCAAAACTCCTGCTCCAGCAGCTAGCTTTACTGGGAGGAGAGGAGAAAACTGGAAGGGAGGGGAAGAAGGTTGGTGCGAGCAAGAGGCGGGAATGAGGAATGGGAGGCAGGAGAAGGCGTGGCCCAGCTCGGCCGGCAGGATAAATACTCAGAACTGGGTGCGGGGTGTAGAGAGAGAACTCCGGAGGAACGCCTGAGCCGAACAGCACCGAGGACAGCTCCTGGCAGCGCCCGCCCCCGTCTTCCTCCGCAGCCCAGATCTTTCACACACACACACCCTGAGGTTCTTGCTTGCCCCATACTCGCACGGACACGCACACACACACACACATACACACACACACACACACATACACACACTCATACACGCAGACACACACTCGGCTGTACAATGGCAGAATCCCACCTGCAATCATCTCTGATCACAGCCTCACAGTTTTTCGAGATCTGGCTTCATTTCGACGCAGACGGTGATTATCTTCTCTCTTTTTAACTGTTTGAGGACCCCTTGTTCTTGCCCTTTTCCATCTTCCCTCTCCCCTCAGCCTCCTGATCCTGTTATCCCTCGTTTTTTTCCTTCTTCTCCCACCTCCCTAATCTTGTCTTTCCGGCTGGCTGCCACGCCATCAACTTGAAAGTTTATGTATTTTTTTCTGTTATCCCAAAACCTTAAACTTTTTTTTCCTCTCCAAGAATGTTATTAGTGGAAGGAGGGGGGAGGAGAGAAGTGAGGGAACGAGAAGATATTGGGGGACACTGCACCCCAAAGTTTCTATGGCTGCACTTAACATCCCTATCATCCTCCTTCGCCCTCAGTGGGTCTAAACTTTGACACTCAGAGAGGGCAGGGCTGCCGCGTCTATATCCTTTCAGGGTTAATCAATGTAGAGGCAAAAGAGAGCCTTGCGGGTGACCAGACAATAGCTGTCATGGAAATTGAGAGGGAATGAAATTCAGAATGAGATGTCTGATACCTGGGTGCCTCTTTGTCTTTGCAGGAAGTGGTTATCTGGAAGGAAAGGAGCTGCAGAACTTGATTCAGGAGCTCCAGCAAGCACGGAAGAAAGCTGGATTGGTAGGTTTAAGTTTGCAATGGAGGAAAAAGACCTTCAACCTTTAAAATATAAATATTCTAGAGTTTTCATAATGAGCCACTGAGATCAAGTGATTTCCAGGACATGTAGACTGGGGTGGGGGGGGGGGATGAATATTTATTGACTGAGAAAGGAGAGAAAAAGCCCCTTTCCCTATTGTGTACGGGGAAGATGAGATGAGGGGTGCGGAGTGGGGGGTGTTGGAAGGAGAGAGAACGAAATCCCCTAAAGGAAAAAAAAAACCTTATACTCTGAAATCAGAGCTTTTAAAATATAGATTCTATACTTGTACTTGCTTTAATAATGCTTAAAAGAAAAATGTGGGTGCGTGAGCTCTTTTAGCAGATCACCACCTCTTTGATTGAGTTCTACTAGGTAATTTTTAACTTCTCTTTTTAACTCCATGAGAAATGGGGGGTAGAAATACATTTCTGCCCCTTGGTGGTCAGGAAACAGATCTGCAGATTATGGATCTCTTGTTCTAGTGCCACTTATTGTTGATGTGATTGGACAGATAAGAAAAGGCTCTGTCTTGAGTTTTCTCACTGGGGGAAAGTTGGACACTTGCAACATAATAATGAGCAAGAATTTAACAAGAAAGGTATTCATTTGAGTTGAGAGGGAGAAACCCAAAAGTCAGAGATGTAAAAAGTAAAACAATTTTAAGAATTTAATGTATTTTTTAAAAAGGCAAAGTTATACTCTGATGGGAAACAATTAATGGGGTCTTGAAAACAAGCTCTATCTGTTATTTGAGCCATTAGGTAATTAAGTAAAATGACAGTTCTTTAATCATGAATGACTTCCTTTGGGTATAAATATACCTGTTAAGAAAAGATGTTGTCAGCATAAAAATAAAATATACCCAGCTTTAGAACATAGAGGAAATGATTATACAGAGGAAAATAGGATAAGAATTTTACTAATGTACTGGGATTTATGTAAGACTACATTTCCAAAGATTGTGTTGGATTTGGGTTAGTTAGATGTTAATGATCTTTGGCTTTTAACTACTGGCTAGAAAGAGATTTTACATTACAGATTATATACATCTTTTATGTCTTTAGACTAAAACATAGATGTGTGTGATTCTTTAGCAGATAAACACCTTAAGCATTGATATATATATATATATTCTCATTTATATATCTTATATATAGATAAGTGACTAATAGAACTGCCTTTTTTTCTATATAAATTGAAAATTGTGCTCTACACAACGTATTCAAAAGACTGTCAGAGGACTCTAAAATGTATTGTAATGTATTACAAAACTATCAATTGCTAGAACATGGACCAAATTAACACTCTGGGAATTGTTTTACCCAGATTTAATATGATATGAACATGAAAGTATGATAAAATGGAATCAAATAAAATAGAAAATGTTTAATATACTCTCCCTCTACACCCTTCCTTCCTTGTATATTACCATATATAGATTCATGCAATAACATCATAGCTCTATATATCTTTGACTAATAAAGCAAACACAATTCCTTCTCTTATTTAAAAATATATATTTAAAATCTGGTGGAAAAATGTTACTTGCTATAAAATTTTGAAATAAAACATTGTAAGATGCTTCCAGCAGCTAAATGATGCTTTAATTTTTCTAGAAATAATTTTAATATTGTGAATTATTTTCAATTTAGAAATTCAAATATTTAAAAACTATAGTTTTTCAGATTTGTCTTTTCCTCTTCCCATTTTTATTTGCACTTTTTTTTGGTAAACAAATAACTTCATGTTGGAGTTCTAAAGATTTTAAAGTTTTTTCTACTACTAGCCTCCAATTTTAGAACATTGGAAATGCTATTTATTAGATATTAATCCAAACATAACAGACTTGAGCACAGGTACAAGATTATATCAAGTTGCTTAATATTTTGATTATTGAATAGTTTTCTGGGTTATATATATAGGCTTTGGATAGTTAAAATCTAAATTGAAATCTGGGTTGAAAAGTTCATGTACTAGTCAAATATTTCACTATACTACTGACCCCATTGTAGCAAACCTTTTACATATTTCTTCTCTCTTTAGGATATAAAGACCAACCTTAAAAACCAAGTTTCTTTTCATTTCTGTCCACAAGATAACAAATTTCATTGTTATTAACAGAAACATTGTTTGGCTTGCCAGATTAATAATGTGAAATTTTAAAAATTTCACTAATATTAACTATAAGTGAATATAACATTAATGAAATATAACAACCCAAAATATGTTCAAAACTACTCTCTTACACTAAACACAGTATTTAGTCTTTAAATTTGCATTACTTTTTATAAAGGTTTATTTTATTGTCATTGTCATTACATCTTGCACTGTTTAAAACATAGATTTTTGACATAATGACAACCCAAGAAGCTCACAAACTAAATGTAAAGTCTGCTAATTGGGGCACCAGGGTGGCTCAATCGACTAAGTGTCCAATTTCGGCTCAGGTCATGATCTCATGTTTCGTGGGTTCGAGCTCTGCATCGGGCTCTGTGCTGACAGCTCAGAGCCTGGAGCCTTCTTTGGAGTCTGTGCCTCCCTCTTTCTCTGCCCCATCCCTGATCATGCTCTGTCTCTCTCTTTGTTTCTTTCTCAAAAATAAATAAACATTAAAAATAAAAAGAGTCTGGTAGGTAAACTAGTGGTACTATACAATTTTAAGATTTAAAATCAAATGCTTTAGTTTTTCCTTCAGGCATGTGCAGGAAACATAACTGATAGTCCCACAGTTGCAAGAAGTAAATACTTTCATTTTCTTACAGTTGTTGCTGTAATAAAATTTAATAAATGCAAATTACAATTAACCCATAGAAGAGTTTTGTTTTAAAGATTACATTATAATTAAATTGCTTGATTACTATTTGTTACCTCAGTTCTAAAGATACTCACTTTAATTCAAAAAGGATTCTATAACAACTAATAGTAACGATATTTAGCCTCAATATAACTCTTAAACCGTATTAACCTACCTATTCCTAAAGCAAACTCATGTGATAGATAATACCACCATTTTGTTAGTTACAGCAAAAACTGAGACCTTAATATACTCTCCCAAGGACATAGAATAGGCCATTAGTAAAGGCTGACCTATTTTAAACAGGCTTCAGTTAATGCAATGGGGCTATTTAAAACAGGCTATGTTGGAGACCCAAGGGTATAAATCCAACTTCCTGAATACTAGTTCTATATTCAGATCATTGGTTTACAGTTCATGGCCCTAAAGCCTGTCAATATGTGAAGAGATTATGTAAGCAATAGATTAGAAAAAAATAATTCAAACGAGATCCAAACATTCATTTTGTCACTCTTAAACATGTCTTCTTATACTAAAATACATGGGAGAGAAAACATCTCAGAAAAAAATGGAAACAAGGAAACCCTGGAAAATGCTCCCTAAGTTATTCTTGGAAGCAAATATCCTAAACATATAACCAATGGTTTATAATAAGGTCATGAATATTGTCTGTCTCTAATGAAAGAATAAATTGGTCAAGTCATTTTTTTATCTTTTTTTAATTTTTTCAATTTACTTAATCAATAAACGCCACTTATGTGTTGGAAACACAGAATACCCTGGAAACACTGAAGAGTGACAATGTGAGTCACTCTTTAACATTCACATTTTTTGTTTGTCCAAACTGGAGATCCCTATTATTACTTTTCATGGATAAAACATGTTGAAATAAGGGAAATGTTACAGGGCAATTAGTTGCAGCAATATAAAAGAACCTTTCTTGAAGCAAACAATGTTTAAAGTACACTACCAGTGATCATTATATTTGAATTCACCAACAGTTATGAACTGAATAAGTCTGACTATATTTTCAAAGTATAGCATATTCTCAAAACCAGTAATAGAAAAATAAGTCAGTGATTGAATCAGAATAATCATCCTAACCCTTTCATTTGAAACCAGTAAATAGTGTGTATCAGTTATGTCTTTAATTTTCATGAGAATAATTAAATGGCATGCATAATTCTAAATGGCTTCCGTTCCAGTTTTTCTTTGCATAAATCATTAACACCATCACAAGCATAACGGTATTTTATTTAAATAAACTTCTTACATACTTTTATATAATTTTAGGAGTTGTCACCGGAGATGAAAAGCTTTGTGGATCAGTATGGTCAGAGAGAGGATGGAAAAATAGGAATTGTAGAGGTAAGGAACTTATGCATGTTTCTCATCTACTTTTAATAAGTGAGCTTCATTTTGTAGTTGTAACCAACTCAAACATGATGTGGCAAGACCAATTTCGAGAGGATTATTTTATCTAAGTAATATATGCTTTTCTGTTCAAAAATGTAAAATCAAAAATGCTCAAAAATGTGGGGGGCTTAGGTGTCTCAGTCAATTAAGTGTCTGACTCTTGATTTTGGCTCAGGTCATGATCTCACAGTTGTAGGATCAAGCGCCACACTCAGCATGGAGCCCGCTTCAGACTCTCTCTCTCTCTCTCTCTCTGTCTCTCTCTCCCCCCTCTCTGTCTATCTCTCTCCTTCTCTCTACACTCCTTATCTACTCATGCTCTCTCTAAAAATTAAAAGACATTAAATTCTCAGAAATGAGAGAGAACCTAGAGTTTGCCTAATCCGGAACCTAAATTTAATACGTTATGAAACCAAGACATGGAGAGGTGAGATGATTTGCCTTCGGTCATGCACCTATTTGCTGGCATAGATACAGCTAGAAGCCCAGGTCCAGACTTCTGGATGTGTCCCTCTGCCGTTGTATTACCCTGCCTCCCTTGGATAAAACACCAAGTACATTGTTTAACAGTATTTCTTATTTAATAGTGTAAAATTTTGTATTAAAATGTGAAGTGATATATTTGCAATCCCTATGACGATGGCAAAAGGCTGCATCCTGGTTCCTGAAATTCTATTTTAGATTGGCAATTGACCTTAGAAAAACATAAGAACCAAACTAAAATTAGTGAGTATTTTATGATATGTTACAGGTGAGGGTTTCTCTTGAGTCTCTAAAAGTATAGCTGTGGGTGTCAAATCTTATCTTCTGATGATGACTATTCCTGTGGGGGACAAATCTTTTTTTATGAATCAGGAAGCAAAACTTTGATTATGCCTTGATTCTTCAGCATTCTCAGATTTTTGGAAGAGCTGTTGCTTCACTTGTACTTTTTGAAACTTTGATGTCTCAGCTACTTTCTCTCTGCAACCTTTTGGAGAAATTGAGTGGACAGCTTTGTCCAGAAAAATTAATAAAGTCATATTTTAAAATATGCCATATCAAAAGTATAATATTATTATAATATCCTTAGTGGATTAGGTTGTGATGTACTCTGGCTGTCAATAGCATGTAGTCATAATTTACCTTTGATTCAGAGAATTAACCTGGTTTTCAAATAATTGATCATATAGGACACCTGTCATGTCAATGTGAAATACTTATTTTTAAGCAGGTACTACAAATGGAGTTAGGGAAGGACACACTATTATTATCTTTGTAATTAAAATACTTCCCTGGAGCATACACTCTCCCCTTTGACTATGTGTAACTCATTACTATATAAATAGATAAATTAACAGTACTGGGACTTACAGATTGACATAGAGGCCAACTAATCAAGATATGAAATCATTGAGGACAAGAAAATAACATAAATGAGATGAGGTAAGTCTATTTAAAACTAGTTGGAAAATCTAAAATAAGTGAAATTATAGATGTGACTATTTCAGAGTTTGACATATTTTATAATTCCAGTAGAGGAAGGACCATCATCTTATATTTAACATATTTCACCTTGAAGGACTCCAATGGTCTCAGGTACTTATTTTATTTAATATCTTCAGTTTTAGTAGATTAAACAGTATTCTAAAAAGTCATGGATCCAATTCATATGTATTTTACAGTTTTTAAAAGACTAGATGAATCTGTTTTGAATCCAGGTTTTACTACTTATGATACAATCACTTAAGAATTATAATTTGAAGTCCTATTTGAATGAGAGGCTGAGGGTCACTGGCAGACTCATTGTCCTGGAGGTATGAGGAAAGAAATTTCTCTAGAAGTTTGAGATAAGAAACTATTATAGAAAGGAAAGGTTGTATGTGTGAGAAAAGATAGTTAACAGAAGAGGATAAAGAAGTTAAGGAAGGCTGAAATAAAAAATTGAGGAACTTTTACAGCCATCACAATAAGAAAATTTACATTCATATGACAATATGCAATTTCTAAACAAATATATTCTCTCATTTGATCCTCATAACAAAATTAAGTAAGCCTAAATACAATATGAGGTTCTATTGTTATAGTTGGGGAACTGAGACTTCAATAGAATTTGACTAATGTTAAGGAAAAAAAAAACAGGAAATAAATGAGAGGACAGCCAGAACCCAGCCATATTCTTCTAAACTACTTGGCCTTTTTTTTTTCTTTAATGAATAAATGATCTGTGCAGTTTCTGCATTAAAAGAAAACAGTTTCAATTTTCAGTAGGTTGATTGCTTATGACAAGCCTCTATGTTTAGCCCAATTGAACAAGATGCACAAAGTATAGAGAAGTTATCGGGCCAAAGCACTTGAAACTTGATTTGGGCAAAACTTTCAGATCAGCTGAAGCAGAATAAGTGTAAGGAGAAAAACTTTCTAATAAATTCTTATGTGTCTCACGTAACTATTCCAGGACACAGAATTTTTTGCTGAATGCGACTCCTGGGAATAACTTGACCAAACCCCTCATTTTAAGGATGAAGAAACTGAAATCCAGAAAGGTTAAATGACGTACCCCAGGTCCCACTGGCAGGAAGGGACAGCAACTATAGACAAGCCTAGATGGGACTCTGATTTCAGAATTCTTTTCATTAACCTGAGTTCTCAGCCCTGGTGCAAGAGGCGGGGGGGAGTGGTGATTAGCTGAAAAGAGGAGGATTATAGAATGGAGAACAGAAAGAGTGCTCGCTGCAGGAGTTCATAGGCATGTCGGTCTAAGGTGGGTAAGTAGGAGTGAATAAAGAGAGGTTCTGAAAATCTTTGGAAAAAAGAAATTGAAAGTTACAGATTACATGTAGAAAACAGGGTTAGGAAGATTAGAGAATGCCCACATTTATAACATGCCCTCTAGTGTCACTAGGAAGTTGTATAAAATGAAGTTCATCTTTTCTTTCTTCAACTTGACATATATTGCTCGTTAAGAAATCATATATATATAATATGGGACACAAATACACAAACCCTAGCCAGGAATGGGAAACCCTGTTTTCCAAAATTTATAACAATCTACCTACTCATATTTTTTTTTTAATGTTTTATTTGTTTCTAGGAGAGAGAGAGAGACAGCGTGAGCAGGGGAGGGTCAGAGAGAGAGGGAGTCACAGACTGAAACAGGCTCCAGGCTCTGAGCTGGCAGTCAGCACAGAGCCCGACGCGGGGCTCGAACCCACGAACCGCGAGATCATGACCTAAGCGAAAGTCGGACGCTTAACCGACTAAGCCACCCAGGCGCCCCACTACCTACTCATATTAAGATACTGTTACTTTAGTGCTCAAAGGGAAAAGAGACTGGATTTGCCTATATATTTAATAGGTGTATTCATGGGCTCATCAAAATCTAATCAAAGTAAGCCAAATGATATTCATGTGGTAGTCTCCTTTCCTGTTGGAAATGGGCTAAAGTGATTTGGCTTTAATAGAATATGTTGCTCAAAAGATCAGAAAATATAGTGATTGATTTTGAAAGTTCTGTCCTTAAGGGCACTGACCTTGCCAACAACATGCTTTTCCTATCTAGAAATATGTAAAATGAAGGGTAATAAAGAGATATCTTTCTTCTGAACTTTTAAATTTCAGGTCTTTAAACATATTTTAAATTTCACACAAATATAGAGATTGTTAATATGAACTGAAAACAGGAGCACTGAAATTCTGAGAAAATTTAACAAATACCATGACAGTCAAAAAATGTTCTAAATTTATTCAGACTAATAACTCTATTTCAGAGAAGACTGATTAAAATAATTAAAAAGGAAGGCTGGGTGATTCAGCAGATAATGTGAACATCAGAGAAGAAATTTCTAGTAAGTATAGATATTTCCCTTAGATGGATATCAAATCTGTAAGCTTTTCACCTGACCCCTCGGGCAACATGTGAGAATCTACCGTCCTCTCCAGTTTTATTCTATCTATTTGTCCAGGTCAGTACATCCACTGAAAAAAATAGATCTAAAAGTTATTTTAATCCTAAAACTGTAACAACCCTCCCAGGGAAGCAGACACTTCTGTAGACTTTCCCTCTTTTCTTCCACTGTGAGATTTGGGCATATGAGCTTAGCTCTAGCGAATGTAATTTTTCATGGCAGACTACTTTTCCATCTCAGAATTTGGGGAAACGATGGACAATAACATCAGATTTAAAACTTCCCTCTTGGACACATGTTTTTAAATGGTTAGGTAAATGTTTTTGATTGAAGATTTTAACAGAGGGTGATGAAGGTCACAGATGAGGGCCTCAAACGTCGAGAAAGTCAGACTATCTGATTTCCAACCTGGTTCAAACTATAAACGGTCTGATAGCAGTTCATCTATCCACTCTGCTTCTGTTTCTTTGTCTGTAAAGAAGGACGGTAGATGAGGATCAGCATCAAATGTGAGAAAGCGTGCCAGGCAAATAGACCAACTCTGGCACCCTGTAAAAGCTTAATAGATTTGCTATAATTATTTTTTTAAAAACTGAAAATCTACACCATTCCTCTGAATGCCAAGCCCTTTCCCCACTTCTTTTATAAGTTTTCATATTCAAATTGTTAAACTCTACTAGTCTTAAATTTTTATGAGAGTATTTACCTTCCAAATTTCCTGGAATCACAAAATTGCCTATTTCTCTTGTTCCCAAATGAAAGAAGTGGATTCTTTGTTAATATGTGCTGAAAGAGGTTAACATGTACCATGAATGTCTTTAAGAGTTAAGAATTATGCCTCATATGTGCTTTGACTTATTTAGCTCAAGCATTTATGTTTCTAGTGAAAATTGCCCTTCGTGTGTGTTCTCCTTGCACCTAATACTTACCTTTAGCATTATATCTCCTTTTCTGAAATTGTGGGGGAAATGTTTGAAATTATCTGCCTCCCTATAAGGTTCTAACCAGCAGTGACTCTGAATTCTCAGCATCCAATGCAGTGCCTAATAGGCTCTGAATCACAACTACATGAGCTAGGGTAAGGAATTTCAACCTACTCCAAAACGTAAGGCAAGGGTTCTAAATTATGCCTAGGAATAAAAGAAAGATGTAAAAACCCCTGTGACATTGTTCGGTTCTCTGGGAAGCAGATCTAAGTTGAAATTAGCAATTTAAGAAAGTTTATTCAGAAATGCTCTCGAACTCTTGAATGCTGACAAAAACTGAGGACTGATGGATGTGGGGGGGATGGGCATGGAGGAGGGCACTTGTGGGGATGAGCACTGGGTGTTATGTGGAAACCAATTTGACAATAAACTATTTGTAAAAAAAAAAAAAAAGAAGAAGAAGAAGAAGAAAAGAAAGAAATGCTTTTGAGACCAATACCTGTTGAAAAGAAATGAAAAGAACAGGACGGGGCAGAGGGAGACTAAGGGCTGTGATACTGTCTCAACAGAGGCTTCAGCTGATGCGACAGATGTCCCAGATGTCCCAAATTGTGTCCAGGGCTCTGGCGTTTTGTCTTGTTTTGTTTTGTCTTTTATCTCCACATGGATCAGTTGTAAGACACAGTCTCCTTGGCAAGGCAGTTCTCTTCGGCCTAGATTATCCCCCAAAGGCACCCCCAAAGGTTCTCCCAAAGTAACACTCTCAGCATCTAAAGGGAGCCCTGGGTGGAATATCACAATATCATCCCAATCTCTATCCACAATTCAGGAATAAGTTATTTGAATTATCTCTAAAGGAAATTTCTATTTATTCACAGCCTTTGCTGACAGTAGACCATAGTCACTGGCCTTCATTCATAGGTTCAATAAGATATTTACTGAAATGTTTGCAGGTTCTGGGAAAAGAAACAGTAAATAAGACAAAGACACTATCCTCATAATAGTCTGCATATGTCTAGGGGAGATAGGCAAACAAACTTTTCCTTCCCAACTCTCAGTGACAAGTAACCAATTCTCACAACTGAAGGTCTGAGGGTTTCTGGTCACAACTGTCTTCCTTCTATTAATTACCTTGCTATTATTCTTCACCCTCTTTTCCAACCCACAGCAAAGTTTTGAGAGTTCATTTAAAAAGCAGGCAGGTAGCCCAAAGATCAAGAAATTACCAATAACCTTGGAACAGACTGTACTGAATACTTCCATGGACCAGAGTGACTTAGCAAATCTGAGAATAAAGCAGCCTTACTTGGCACCTTCAACAAAAGACCTCTCATACTTTGTATGCTCGTAGACATCAGAACTGGAGAGTTACTGCACCCAGCTCTGAAATTTGAACACTGATTCACTGTGTATTGATGGAAGCATCAATAGCAGGACCATTATACTTCAAAACACATCTTAAAAAAAATGATTTCTTTGTGTTCACTATAGCTACATCCTATTCACGTGTATTCATGGTGTCTCTTTTATAAAAATGTTTAATGTTTATTTTCAAGAAAGAGGGGCAGAGTACAAGTCGGGGAGGGACAGACAGAGAGGGAGACACAGAATCCGAAGCATGCTCCAGGCTTTGAGCTGTCAGCACAGAGCCTGACATGGGGCTCGAATTGAGCCCATTGTGGGGCTTGAACTCACGAACCACAAGATCCTGACCTGAGGCAAAGCCGGACTCTCAACTGACCGAGCTACCCAAGTGCCCCTCATTGCATCTCTTTTAATGGCTAGCTTGTCTTATTATAATCTTTTACATGTTTAAGACTCCTTTTTAATGTCTATAAAAAAGGATGGCTCTATATTCAGTTTAACATTAGCAGTTCAAATTAATGGATTGAATATATTACATTTAGTTACAATCTGTATTTTTTTAATAATGAATCCAAGTAGGACCAAAATAGCGTGGCAAAATAAATATACACTTACACTAGATATGGAGAACAATTTTTACCATCTCTGTATTTGACATTCTAGAGGCCTCTAAACTTAATGCAAGTTATATGAACTTTAATTTGTGAAACAAAGATGGTTAAAGTGTTACCTTATTTTACATTTAGTAAGTGCTTACTAGTTCATTTTTTTATTTTTTTCTGTTTTCATGAATTTGGAGGATTTTAACAAGTGTAATTTTTTCGGAAAAATTTTTTACTCAAAATACTGTTATTAAAAATATAAGCAATGTAGAAAACTGCAATGAAGACTGTAAAAACAAATACTATAAATTATTTTAAGTAGGTATTTTTAATGAAGTGAAATTATCAACCAATGTACAGGCATTTATGTCAGGCATATAATATGCTAAGCACACACTGGGCTTTCAGGTGATGAAGACAAAGAATGGTCTTTTCCCTTCTGAAATGGATGCTCCGACCACTTACAAAGTAGTATCTGACAAATTATATACCAATAAATAAAAGAATTGGCATTAGCTATTTCCTATTTCCTAAATGAATGCTTATGTTAACATACAAGTATACTAGTGACTTTTGTTTCAAAATAAAACATTTTCTGAGTCATTTTAACATTCTAGTAAGATATTTGGCCCTGTTCCTTAGTTTCACCTACATACAATAGTGTCTATAAATTGAATGGATCTAGCTTGAGGTATCATTTTAAAGACCTAAAAGCAAGTTAAAGGACATACTATATGGGCTAAAAAAAGCAGATACTACTTGCATATAAGTTGGAATGATAAATTTTATATTAAATTTTATTTTTTAATATACCTCAGTGGATGAAAATTTTTAAAGGAGGGGTTTGGGGAGATAGTCTTTCCTATAATTTGTGGGAATTTTGGAACTTATACTGAAGTTAAGTTGATCCATTCCACAGGTTCTTGGCCTAAAATCCAGGGATGAGGGTCCATGCCTGAATTTCAAAGGATTCATCAACTTCTAGAAATTAGGTGAAATATACTATGTGTAGGTTGATTCTTTAATGGTGTAGATGTAATGATTCTACAAGATTCTCAAAGTCATTTTCAATCCAGTACATTTAAGAACGTTAGTTTCTACTTCAATTCCTTATTGTAGTGATGAGAGTACTAAGTTCCAGAGGTGGCTGAGGAAGTTGCTGGGAACCACAGCTAATTAGCAACAGAGCCAGGAATAGAACCCATGCCTGCAGTGAGGCCATAAATCCAGCTCCCACCCTCCCTGCATGCAATATCTAGATATATTATATTCATTCTAAAATGGGATCTGGAGGGGCGCCTGGGTGGCTTAGTCGGTTAAGCGTCCGACTTTCGCTTAGGTCACGATCTCGCGGTTCGTGGGTTCGAGCCCCGCGTCGGGCTCTGTGCTGACTGCCAGCTCAGAGCCTGGAGCCTGCTTCAGTCTGTGACTCCCTCTCTCTCTGACCCTCCCCTGCTCACGCTGTCTCTCTGTCTCTCTCCTAGAAATAAATTTAAAAAAATATTTAAAAAAAAGTTTAAAAAAAATAAATAAAATGGGATCTGGAGCCCTTTTATCTTATAAAAAAAGGGGGGGGGAGCAAGAGAACTGAAGTTATGAAATGAGATCTAAGGAGACAGGTCATAGTGTCGAAATGGAGATCATAAACCCAGGCCCTGGATTCCAACAATGGACATCCTCTTGGCTGAAACCAACAGTTTATGAACAGATTTTCCTTATTGCTATTCAATTTTCCCTGTTCATCTTGAGTTGTCTTACCCCCTCTATTTCCACTGCCTTGTAAGTGTCTTCACTTTATCTTCCTTGCATCTCTCAGGCTTTCTCCTCAGACCCAGGAATGCATTGCTTCCCTTCCTTCCTTTCTGCTACATTCACAGTTCTCATAGTTTCTTTCCTTCTACATGGCATGTATGTCCCCACACTGACATGCATGGACACCACACTGTATGCACCCTGAGAGGAGCAAGACTGCTCTGAGGCGCAGAAGAGTGAATGCTGCATTGAATCTGCTCAGATAAGGGATGAGCAGACGAGCAGTGGTCCAGGCAGCCCTATCTGAGCTTCCTAGGTGCACACGGGCCAGCCAGCCAGCCAGCCATGCAAGGCCACCCAAGCATTGGGAAAGACACCGGCTCTCTGTAGGAACAAAGCATCTGCAAGGAAAGATCATTCCTAACGTTATTCCTCTCCTGGTTTTGTAAGCAATAAAACTGCTTGTAATCAATATGTTCAAGAAAAACTAAGCAGGAAGTAATGACAGAGGCTGCTTTCCTTACGACAACTTTCCACGACTTTTTCAGTTGGCCCATGTGTTACCGACAGAAGAGAACTTCCTGCTGCTCTTCCGATGCCAGCAGCTGAAGTCCTGTGAGGAATTCATGAAGGTAAAACAGAACTCTGTCAGTGAGTGACGTCTTCAGAAAGCTACTTAACGTAGGAAAATTGGTGGCTTTTTTAAAAAATGTGTTTGGTTTTCCTTATCCCAAATTCCTTACAGACTTGGAGAAAATATGATACTGATCACAGTGGCTTCATAGAAACGGAGGAGCTTAAGGTAAGCAAATAAAACTGTGTGCAAAGTTTTCTTTTTCCTTTTAAATACAGTTACGAACCCTGTAACATTTTAAAAAGCCTCCCACAAAGCAACTAATGTTGAGCAATGGCACACGTTCACCCACTCTTCCACATTGTTAATGAAGTACCAGATTAAAAAGAGACTTTGAGTACTTCTTCAGATTCTGCTCAACAATGCAAAAAAAAAAAAAAGCATTTCTTGTGTTATAAACAAATTGTTATACTAGACAGATATAACAGTATGCTAAGCCAAATAAGATACTCCTTTTCATTGAAATTTGCCATTTTATTTTGTAAATGAAACAAGTAATATAAATAGATTTCTCTCTCAAGAGAAAGACCAAGAAACAATGATTGGACACATACTATATATTATGCACATTATTTTATCTAATCTTCATGTGAGTTCTGAAGTTAGTACTATTCTCATGAGGAAAGAGATAAAAAGAAGTTTAGTGATGTACTAAGGCGACACAGAAGAAGACACAGGGCTGCGGTGTTTAAAGCCAGACTCCTCTGCCTCCAAGTTCCCTAGACATTCCATTCCATCTTCTGTTTCTCAACAAGAACAAGAAAGTCCTAGCCTAATCAAACTTCTGAAAAGTTGCAACTTTGAAAGTGAGTTTAGGAATTTATGTCTCACAAATGTACACAGGAGCTGATAGGGGAGGAAGAAGATACAAAGGAGGAGGCAAAGAGATCTAAAAATCAAGTTATTTTGTGTGATTTTTTCACCTTTTAAATGGGGTTTAATACCTTCCTCTCAGATTTATCATGAAGCACAAGTAAAATTTTGTATGTGAAAGATTTTGTGACATTCACAAGGCACAATAAATTACATTATTCACGAACTCAGTAATTTACTAGTCTTTCAGACGTATGGCAACATCTTTCTCTCATTTCCTTAAATTGACCCTAGTACTTCTCAGTCCAGAAGACCCTATTTTGTCTATCTTTGGGAAACAGAATAACTAAAAGGGAGGCAAATTAATACATACTGAGCACCTGTGTGGTGCTCAATACTGTGTGGCTGGTATAGTACTAAGCACTTGAAATGAATTTTGACATTTAATCCTCACAGAAAACTTGCGAGGCAGGTATTATCATTCCCACCATACAGAGAAGCTAAATTTACAGAGATTAGATAATTTTTCAAAGTTATCTAGCTGCTTATGAAAAGAATCTACGATCTGATAACCTAATGTTTTTTCCCCTATGACACCACATGCTTCCAAGCTTCAGTCATCAAGAGCTACCTCTCCTGCTGTCCTGTGTGGAGATAGGAATATCAAACACCATTTCCTTGTCATGGTTTAACATGGTTTAAGTCACATATAGTTGTTTTCTTAAGGTTTTTATTTTGGTTTATGCTGAGATGGGGGAGAGGCAGAGAGAAAGAGAGAGAGAATTCCAAGTAGACTCCACATGGAAAGCACAGAGCCCAACATGGGGTTTGAACTCACGAACCCTGAGATCATGACCTGAGCCGAAATCAAGAATCAGATGCTTAACTGACTGAGCCACCCAGGAGTCCCATTCACATACAGCTTTCGAGATGGAACTGGGATGTTTGCACCACTGTAAAATTGCTAAAACACATTCAACAGCAGCTTCTTGGAAATACAAACATTTTAAATGTGAAAACAAGGTCTTTTATACAAACTTGCAGCACAACAACCTAGAGCTCACAAGGTGACAGTTAAGCTACTGTGTTTTTACTCTGTAGGACCAAAAAACTAATTCTTTTCAAGTTCATAATGAAAACCTTAGCTCATTTCCAATACTGACCTTCTTCGTTCTACATTTTATTCTCAGAAAGAGATTCTAAATAGAAGTCCTCCTCTCTGGGGAATTTTAAAGATAAGTTGGCATTCTTTTTTAATGGATCTTTCAAGAAAGCTAATTTTAAGATCCATAATAGAGTAAAACATCACTTGCTCTCAGACACGACTTTGAATCTCAGCATCCCGAGGTTTCTCCCAGGCTATTTTTGTGACCACCATTTTAGTCTCTGATGAGGCTTATTAACCCAATTAATCTCTGACAAAAGACTCATAAGGCTCAAAAATAAAATTCACCCCCAATAGATAGCTTTGAATTTTCCATGCTTCACTTTGGATTTGAAGTGGAATGTTTGAAATGAAAATAAATTTAATCAGACCAAGAAAAAGGTCTCTTTTCTCAAAAAGAGTGAAGTTAAATCAGCCCAGCAGAACTGGTACATTTGGGAAGAAGAAAAACCGCTATGGAACCAAAGAAACCCAATCCTTCAGTAATATCCACGCACAGTATTTGCTCAGTGTTGCATAATTGCATTAATTCATTTTCTGAAAAAAATAAAGGAGTTGCAAATGAACAGCACTAGGCAAAAAGATTATCATACGCCTAAGTGCTAACACTTTTATGCGGCTTACGTAAAGCTTTATATTTCTTTTTTTTTTTTATTAAACTCACTCCTAAACTCCAGCTGTCAAATTAATAATCATCTTTTTTCATCCTTCCCACAATAATCTCTATTTTAATATGATTCATATATCCTTCAAGGATTAGATAACATCATCTGTGGCCAACTGTTTTAGTCTGAACAGCCAGCAGAAGCACTCTCGTCAAGGTGCCTGGGACTGCATCAAGCCAAAAAGCTAACTGACTGGACCTTCGGTGAAACGAGCTTCCTAGTGGTCAAAAGCTGATATGAAAATTCAGATTGTGAGGGCATAAAATGCACTTGAAATTAAAGGTGGTTCTCCACCTGGCTTACTAAGAATTTTCACTCATGTTTCAAAGGCATAGAGAGGGGCCCTTGTGTTTCTTACAGAAGAGTCATATGCGCCCATGTGAAGATATCATTATGTAGAAATGCATCTATTGGGCTGGCTGGTGCACAAGTTTGTACTCAGATTCCTACACCAGGCACAACCCAGATTCTCATTTAATTGAAGTCATAAAAGCAGTGCAACACAGACTATAACAGATAAGGCAGATATACCTGTCAAAGGCAGCAGCATCACTGGGATGCCAAGTGAACCATGTGGGATAATGTGCCTTCTAAGGTCTTCTCCTTGCCCAGTTCTACCCTCAGAAAGAGGCCTTCTTGCATTCCTGGGATGTTCTGTTTCAGGGCAGCCTGAAATGGAAGCAGACTGTAGGTTACTGATGACATTTATCTGAGCGTTCTTTGTCTTAACAGAACTTTCTAAAGGACCTGCTGGAAAAAGCAAACAAGACTGTTGATGATACAAAACTAGCTGAGTATACAGACCTGATGGTAAGACTGATCTTGGAGAGACTGCAACCCAGAACCTATGAAATGTAACTATGTTCTTGTTAATTTCCAAGGCCATGGAGGATGAATGAAATAAACCATGGTATGGGCATCACATGCATATAGGTATCGTTTCACTTGAAAAGTGAAATACTTCAGGATGTTTACACTTTGCAAGGCTGAGTGAGTGCTGTCATCATTGGCTTTACACTTGTATTCAACACATGAGTATTTCCTTTCTTATGGAGTTAGGCAATTTTATAGATAAAATATCTATAAAACATCATTTTTCCTACAAAGCCAGTATAACAATATCACCAAATTATATAATTTATACATATGTACATTATATTGCAGATATATAAATTGGATCAATAAAACATTTGTTATAGAGGTTCTAAATCAATTTTTATCATGACTCATGAAATCATAAATTTTGTTAGAGTTTAAACAGAACTTCTAGCAACTTTATTCATTGAGCAACTAAAAAAATGGGTATTTTCTCCTTGTTTTGTTATTTTGGGATACTCTCTTGATGCTTTGAGTGAGGTGTTCCAAATGTACCCTGAGCCTGATGCTATGATAAATAGTATAACCAAGACCTCTTAGAGAATATTGATAACAGAGCAAAGAAAGTTGCTTTACACATAGGCCCTTAATGTTTTAGGAATGAACACATTTATGAAGTTCTAGGTAGAATAATCCAGTGCCCATGAAGTTCATTAATTTCAAGTGCGTAGTTTCCTCATTTTGACATACAGCATTAAAACTTTTGAGGAAAATTCTTTGCCAAACTGATTAAGCTATGGGCCAATATTTTGGTAACATCTTCATTAATTTTCGAGATTCAGGCAAAATTTTACATTATCCAAATCAGTACATATACATGCTTTAAGTACTGTAAATGTACAGTAAATTCTTACAGACTTAAATTAAAAACACATAAAATATATAGTATAAAGTATATATTATTATAATATATATATGAATATAATTATATTATATTNTTAGACTTTTTAGCTACCTTGGAAAACTGTCTTATAAAATATTTGATTATATTTGATATAATGGAGGCTTACTTTCAGCCTGCCTGCCTACTTTTATGTAGGGAAAAGAAAAACCACCAGAACTTTACTATTGTCTTACTCACTATGATATTTATGATATTATAAAGTGGGACTAATCTTTAATTTCAAAACAATTAAAAATTTTCATTGCAAGGAAGTATCCACTATAATCCACTTGTCATAACATTAGCATACAAATGTGTCACAGTGGGCAGATCTAAGATCTGAATAATTCTGGGAAATGGACAATAACCTACATTTATCAATTTTCTGTGTTGTGCCAGTCTTATGGGATGTCTATTTAAAGTAAAGACTCCTTTCCAGGTAGAAATGTGAAGCAGTCTTATAAAAAACCAGATGGGAGTTTTCCCCTGTTGGATTGGCCTGGCATATCTGATTCAATGTCATAAACCAGTTCAAATCTGAGAGGCAAATTAACCCAGAACTAATTAAAATTTAAATATATATGCTGAGAAATATTCCCCTGTGGACACTAAATTGTGTGATCAGGTCCAGTGTCTTGATAGACCGTTTGACAATATTAGAATTTATGGTCAATAGATTATAAAATGTGTCAGTATCAGACCCTGAAAAAAAATCTGCCTCCTATGAAGGACTTTTAGAACATCTGAAACATAGACTGTTCTTTTTCTCCCTAAAAAGACTTTGCTAAACCTACATCCATTATGACCCTGATAACATTCCTTTCTTTAAAAACAAAATAATGTTGCTTTATCACATATGTAATGTGCAAACTTTATATATTTTACACATTTCATGTATAGTTCTTCCATGTAATATAGTACAGCAGTATTTGCTACTTTCTAACATGAATGTTTCCTGAATAAGGGTAGGAGTGTATTTATATATGGATGTGTCTTGGTATATGATGTGCATATAAGTGCAATGAGGTAGTATCTAGTATCCAAGGGTAAATAAAACAATTGAAAATTACACAAAAACTATTCTCTAAGAATTGATTCATACTGTCTGTTGCTTCTGTTTATACATGTATGCTCTAAAAGCACAAAGCATATGTTTATCCTCTAAAAGAAGGAAACAAATATTTATTTTCATATCATTCTTTGGAGAGTTTTAGGGTGTACTATATATTGCCAGACATATTCTATCTCACATTTTGATACGTACACATATCTGCAAGAAAAAATAAATGATGATATTCTAGAATCTAGCTAAGATCACTATTGCTCTGTTTGACTATTCTACATTGTCCTGATATACTCTGGCAATTGACCCAACTTGTAGAACTAAAACTTTGCGCTCAAAGTTTAATAAGAGCTAGTTTCTAGAATTTACTGCCTATATAAGTAATTGATAACTCAAAGTGCTTTACTTTTCATTTTCTTCTCCTCCGTGTAATAAATCATTCTTTAATGGCTACAATAATAATATTCTGTCTTTCAGCTGAAATTATTTGATTCGAATAATGATGGGAAGCTGGAATTAACTGAGATGGCCAGGTAAGTTTAGGAAATACACAGATATTATAATAAGTTGGTCCTTGTCTTGAAAATCTAATCTATTAATATTTCTCTCTCAAAAGGTTACTACCAGTACAGGAGAATTTTCTTCTTAAATTTCAGGTATTTCTCTTTCCCCTACTGTAAATATTATTTTCCTTGAAAAGTTAGACTGTGGGAGATTTACCAAGGGAAACACAATGAAATATAATAGTAGCATTTTAACCTTTGCTCTCTTCTCTATCATCCAGGGGATCAAAATGTGTGGGAAAGAGTTCAATAAAGCTTTTGAGTTATATGATCAGGTAAAAGTTCGTTCTTATCTATAATTTGATTGTTTAGGAGAGTTTGTAAAACGCTCACTTCAGTGAAAAAATCTCAAACTAAAGGTCCATATTAAAAGTAACAGGAGCTATTAAAATTACTCAGCCAATTCATTCTTGTCACAGGAAATGTATGTCCTATGTCTAATGTGTGTCCCAATTAGATGAATCTTGAGTCAAATCCCATGCTATAATTTAGCTATTCTGAGGCTTTGAATAAGACACCAAACTCCTCTGAACCTCAGTTTCCTCATTTTTAAACAGGAGATAATAATACCTACTTTACAGGGTGGAATGAGGATTAAGTTACTTGAAAATATGCAGCAGAATCCTCCCCATCATGTAATAGTTGGTAACATCATGTGTGTGAGGCAAGTTTGTTAATAATGTCAATAGTTAACGTCTTTTATTTTCTCCTAATTTCTCTACTTTTGCACCAGATCCGACTTCTGTGGGCTCTAGCATAGCTCTGCCACTACCTGGTGTGACATCAGCCTAGTCACATAGTCTCCCCAGGTCTCAGGGTCCTCATTCGCATGAACCTATTTATGGTCACTTAATGACTTCAACAGGAGGTGATATTGTTAACATAAAGTGGAAATGTTAAATATGAAAGTACTTTGAAAGGTTCAAAGCATTTTATAAATGTAAGGTGTTGAATGAGAGGCAATTCACAAGTATTTGGGACCTCTGGAGCAACTAAGAATTTTGAGGGTCTGACATGAAGACGTTGGGATACCTCCCAATGGACTAGGGAGATTTCTGAGGATTTCAATGGTTTCTGTTTTATTACATCCCCCATTATTGTTCAGTGGGTTGTATACTGGTTTATTTCTGCTCCCTCAGGACGGCAATGGATACATAGATGAAAATGAACTGGATGCTTTACTGAAGGATCTGTGTGAGAAGAATAAACAGGTATTTTGTTACCATGCCACTTACTTTTTAGGCAGACAATAAGGATCCATCCACCACACATCCATTTTTGGAAGTCTGTTTTAAAGATTTACAGCGCAGCAGCAGCAGAATTCAATTCTTTTTTTTTTTTTTTAATATTTTTATTTATTTCCAGGAGAGAGAGAGACAGCGAGAGCAGGGGAGGGTCAGAGAGAGAGGGAGACACAGACTCTGAAATAGGCTCCAGACTCTGAGCTGGCAGTCAGCACAGAGCCCAACGCGGGGCTCGAACCCACGAACCGCGAGATCATGACCTAAGCGAAAGTCGGACGCTTAACCGACTAAACCACCCAGGCGCCCCAGCAGAATTCAATTCTTAACCCTGATTTGGCACTGGCCTAAATCAGTGTTACTGTGACAAATAGATTTTAAAACAACCTTGCGATTCTTCACGTTAGTGCAAGAATTCAGTCCAGCTCTTAATGGACTGATACAGCAAGCAGTTTTCATCCTTTGTTTTATCACTTGACAGTGGTTAACTAACTTCCATATTTAACTGGATAACAATGCCGCCTATGTTCTATACAGGATCTGGATATTAATAATATTCCAACATACAAGAAGAGCATAATGGCTTTATCAGATGGAGGAAAGCTGTACCGAACGGATCTTGCTCTCATTCTCTGTGCTGGAGACAACTAGAGTCAATGACCATGACCACTTACTAGCGATACATTGTATCTAAAAAATAACTGTGCACTATAAGGGAGTAGGCTGTATTTTCTTTTGTATCTGTAAATTTAACTGCATATAGCTAGTTACCCAGGATGTGTGGCACATTCTTTTCAGCTTGTTTCTACACTGTTTGTAATGCATAGTTTTTGTAACTACATGATTGGAAAAGAAAGTCTTAGGCTCAGGCCAGCCAACTGGGGAAAAAAAAAATAACCGAACAGATTCTTGCTTTCACAAATATAGTTGAACAAGATTTCCCTAAAAATTCCACTAGGATTAATCTCAAAAATTCTAGTCTCTGATGTATAAATGCACATTTGTCACTGAATAGAATTATACCTAACAAGTTACCATTTCAGATAATCATAGGTTTGTCCCACAAAATAGTCTTAAGCTGTATTTCCAATTATTAGGAGGAATGTGCTTTTGCATCTAAAATACCAAACAATCAATAGCTAGGTATTTGTGGCTCTATGAGGTTAACAGTCTCACTAGACAAGACTTAGTTAATTAATCAACAACACATCTACTGCTTGAATCCATACCAAGCTACTGGTTCAAGTTAATTTGATGACAAGGAAGGGTAGCACCAGATGAAACATAAATCTGTCTGATTCTACATCTGTATTTCCAACAAGCCTACTGTCAGAGTATGACCTTAACCCATTTTGTAAATTGTTCTCACGTGTTGCAAATTATAATTATTCTAGTCAACTGCTGTTTCTATGTCATATTGTGTGATCTCTGATTAAATCATATATGCCGAGTATCCTGGTGTCTACTTTGCATACTTCCTGGATTTTCTTTCTATGTAGGACTGTCCATTCCCCACCAAGGGTATCTGCTGCCTCTGAAAATGTTTTTTTCTAGCTATAACTACTCTATTTTTTACTATATAATTAAATTTTAATGTAAAATTCATAGCACCCTGATTGTTGAATGTTATATCATCAAGAATTTTGTGTATTCTGTGAATTCTCTATATTTCATATTGAGATCAGCATTCAAAATAGTTTTATTTCTATCTGCAAATAGTTTCAAATGAGTTAAAAATAATATCTGAAGAGAAATACTAATGTAATCATTTATCTTACTTAGCAAAGGAGATTCTAAAACATTCTTTTGACCTCCATCCAAGTCACTTTCATGTATTTGTAGCTAGAATATCCTATACTGGTTACACTTGACATGTAATGGTTGGTTATTTCGGATTCTTTGATTGTGAAGCAGAGAGCTGAGTTATGTGTCTTTATGAAATTTACAGACTTACCGCCAAAGAATTAATAGTTCTAGATCAGTTTAAATGTCCCCAATTCTATAAATTCAACACTATTCTCAATTCATAGGAATCACAACAAAATAAAAGTGAGGTATCTCTTTCCTCCAAGGATGAACAGAAAATAGATCTGTCAAAAAATAAAATTTATCAAGATGATGTATTAGATTGGCTTTGCTTCTAGTGTGTAAATGGAAGCACTGACCCTAGGTTGAATTTAATGACTAAGAATAAAGAGGAAAATAACTCATCTCTTGTATTTTTGTTTCTTCCTCAAAAAGTCAGTTGACATGTAACTGGTAATCAATCGACGTGGAAATGGAGGATGCTGAAGTTTATTAAGGCCTAAGAAATCTAAATAAATGTGAATCTGCCTAATGTGGTGAATTACTGTATGCCTTATGAAGAGAAGCCTCCGACATTAAGATTTATAAACAAATCCCAAAAAATCCAAATATTTGGAGTTTTTGCCCAACTCACATAAACAAACAGTTCTTTGTGAAAGATTTTTTCCGAAGGAATAGGAATACACAGACTTTCTTACATTCATCTGTTCACAACATTTGAAATAGCTGTTCGTTACAAAGTATACACCACAATGAGGGCAGGCTTGGCACTCTTACAACTGTAGCATCAAAAAAGAAAGAAAAACAACAGCAATAAAAGTCTGATATCAGGGGTCACTTCCTAGAAAGCCCATAGGAATAATGGTCATGAATTTAGCACTTGGCCTATCACGGCAAACTTGGACTCCTGAGCTCTATCAGGGAAAGAATTCTTACAGCTCAGCTAAATCAGTCACACTTCTCTCTAAGTGATGGGCCTGCCTCCTAGAACCAAAAACAAAGAGAAGAGAGGAAAAGAATCTGATAGGGCAAATGTAAGATCACTTACACATGCCTGCCTCGGATTACAAACAGAATTCATTCCAGGCATATTATCAATCCAAGTGCAAAAGGTATACAGACAACAATGTGTTAGAATGTCTTCCATCATATGCATGGGAAGATTCCTTAATAACCAATTATGAAAAAACATTGAAAAATTGGACCCTATTAACCTTAAGAACTCGATACCCCCCTCCCCCTCCCCCCGCCAAAAAAGTCACTATTAAGAAAGTGAAAAATCAAACATCAGAGTGTGAGAAGATACTTAGGTTTGACCAAAACCTCGGTAGCTTTCCAGGTGAAATCTGAAATAAACAAGGGAACTTACTTAGGAGGCTTATCTTGAACGACCCCAGGACGAATAAACCTTCATGCCCCACCACCAGAATCTTTTTTTTATTGTTTTAATTTCTTTTTGAGAGAGAGAGAGCGAGAGAGCAAGAGTGCGTGAGCACGAGCAGAGGCCAGGTGGTTTCAACAACACATTGCTGCCTCGAGGCTTCATCCCTGAAAAACCGCTTCAGCCAGGACACAGTGCGCACGTGGAACTAACATTCCACGGGGATGGGGGTGGGTGGCAGATGAGAGGCCTCTGATTGCCCAGATGCAGCTCTCGGGTCAACCAGCGGTCATGTCCTCCCGATGACCTCCTCCAACAATTTGTAGCACATATAACTGACAAAGGTACATTTTCAAAGATACATAAACATTACTCCAAAAATTAATTTTAAAAGCATAACCCAGTAGAAAAATGTGTAAGTTGAACAGGCATTTTACAAATAAAAGAGATCTCTAAACAGGCAAAATAAATAAAAGTAACCTTATTAGTAATCAGGAGAAATGCAAATTAAACAAATGAGATACTGCCATACACTCACCAGAAAGGTTAAAATTAAAGGGATTTTGAGGGGCATTTTGGTGTCTCAGTCAGGGGAAGATCCAACTCTTGGTTGTGGCTTAGGTTATGATCTTAAGAGTTTGTCAGATTGAGCCCCATGTCGGGGTCTACTCTGATTACTTGAAGGCTGCTTGGGATTTTCTCACTGCCTCCCCCCTACTTGGACTCTCTCTCTCTCTAAATAAAGAAATAAACTTTAAAAAAAAATAGAGAGATTTTAAATCCTAAGTATTGGTGAGGATATAGCACAGTGGAATTTCTTACTGTGGGGTGGGAGGTTAAATTGGGATGATTTTGGAAAGCACTGTGGCAGCATTTACTAAGTTTGAAGGTATACACACCTTAAAACCCAGCAATTTCACTTCTAGGTTTTATCAACCTGATGGAGAAAGGTCTGCACTGTCACCAAAAGAAGAAGAATGTTTACAGTAGCGTTGTATTTGGCATACCCCCAAACTAGAAACCCCAATGTCCATCAACAGCAGCATGAACATATGAATTGTGGTATATTCATACAATGGAATGTTATGTAGCAATGAGACTGCATAAAGAATTGCTACACAGGTAAAAAACCAGAAACAGGATAATACATAGCATGTGATTCTACTTACATAGGCTTCAAAAGTAGCTTAGCTACGATGTTAGAAGTCATGATAGTGACCAGTTTTATAGAAGGTAAGTCATGATAAGAGACACAAGCAAAACTTCTGGATTCCTGGTGATTTTTTACCTGGGTAGTGTTTACACAAGTGTGTTCATTTTGTGATAATTCAATTTGTATATGGTAAGAAATCATACATCAAATAAAAAGTCAAAAAATATTAATGGTGTATGAGCAGGGATTTATAGAAGTGCATTCCTAGGACAAAGCAGCAGCAGGTGCGAAGGTTCTAGGTCGAAGAACCCCAAGGAACAGAAAGCTCTGTAGCAGAGCCTGGGTAGAGGGCAGAGTGTATTTGAGGCAGAGCAGGCAAGATCTCCTCTGCCAGAGTTAGTTGAGATTTTAGGCCAAGTGCCATTTATTCTGTCTCCAAACACAAGGATTATTTCACCTCACAGCTGAGAAATAGAAAACTTGAGAAGAGGGGTGCCTGGGTGGTTCAGTTGGTTAAGTGTCCGACTTTGGCTCAGGTCATGATCTCACCGTTCGTGGGTTCGAGCCCCGCCTCGGGCTCTGTGCTGACAGCTAGCTCAGAGCCTGGAATCTGCTTTGGATTCTGTATCTCCCTCTCTCTCTGACCCTCCCCTGCTCACGCTGTGTCTGTCTCTCAGAAATAAATAAAACATTTAAAAAATAAATAAATAAGCAAATAAATATTTAAAAAAAGGAAATATAATGAAAAGGCAGAGTCCATTAAATCTAATGTATTTCCTCTCTTTTTCTTAGGCCCCATCCCCACAGGCATGGTTTAATATGTAACTCAAGTGCTACTCTGACCATTAAGATTCTCCTGATTTTTCCAAGTTATAATATCTGTTTCCTTCTCTGTGCTTCCAAGCATTTTACCTCCATGAAAGCCATTATTCATTTGCCTTTTTTATTAAAAATAAACTTTTGAAGCAATAATATCTCATCTTACAGATCTTTAAATATACAATGTCTACCTATGGCCGGCCCAGCACATGATACACACCCAGTCCGTGTTTGTTCCATTAACAATTTATTAGACTTGAAAATACTCAAAAGATCATAGACTGTATCATTTCCACTGTAACTAAGATGAAGGCCAGTGTGGTCTTAGGAGCCTTTTGTCTTCCTGATGAGTCCTTCTATTATGTCCCACTGCTCCTTGGTGACCTAATACAAACAGAAAGCCAGCTTAATGTGGTTCTTGCATGCTTTTAAAGCTTAGTATCTTAGCTGCTAATATTATGTTATGTTCACAAAATGGCATTACCTTCCTCAGACTGTTGAATTCCCCTGAAATAAATACTTCCTCTCCACCATCAAATCTAATGACCTGAAAATAAAAAAAATAGCAAAGATGCTGAAACGAACTCCTTTTAAAAAGTTTCTGAATAATTAAACATTCTCCCATCTTGATTGGATGGAATATTTCCTTGAGACTGTCAATCAAAGCCCAAATTCTGAAGACAAAAGTGATGATTAAACCTAATCTTATTAACTCATTTTAGAATCCTTTCTTCCCCATCCCCACAATTTCAAATTCTACCTGATGTTAAAAATCATCTTAAAGGCATGTCTTCTGGGGTAATTTGCATTTAATAAAATTAATTTAGCCATGAAAAAATTCCATAGGCTAAACAATCTATATTAATCTTTCATATTATTTACAGCTAAATAAATATTTTAAACCATATTTATATTCAATATTGTCAGAACTGGTTCCACAGTACGCCTCCCTACCCCAAATCCACCTCCCTACAAAGCTAAGAGAAATAATACTTACTGCCCCATTAATCCAAGAAGCATAATCACTACAAAGGAAAGCCGCAAGATTTGCAAGTTCTTCTACGGTTCCTAGCCGACCACAGGGAATTCTGTCAATCATTTCTTTCTCAAATTCTCCAGTTGGGTCAAGACGGCTAAAGGCACCCTTAGAAATTGAGAAAATAGTTAGGTTGCATTTTTTGTTAATGCAACTTCTTTCCTATTGGAGAAAATAGTTTGTAAAAAATGTAATATTACTATGGCAGCCTGTTCATACCTTAGGCCTTGTAAACAACAGAGAATATTCCCAAATTCTTCCATATTCATTTTAACTCAAAACATTTTACCTTATAATGACCTAAAAAATACCAGAAAATATAACCTTTTTACCTTAGTTTTCTTCATCCATAAAATGAGGATACCTGTCATTAGTTACCTCACAAAACTGTTAAAGAATCAAATGAGAAAATGTATATGAAAGTACTCTGAAGTATGTACAAGTCCAATATGGTAGATATAGTAGTGATATTATTTGATGTAGTAATCAAAAAGTGCCTCAAGTGAGAAACCTTTAGGAGGAAATTCCTTGTCTTCTCCTTTCTTCTCAAAATAATTGGAAAGGAAGAAAACAAGTATGTAGGAATATTAAATTCAAGTAGATCTTAAAGAAAAAAATAACTAAATTTGCCAAACAATGTCTGCCTTCTGTTAATGCTATGAAGGTACATATGAAGTTTGTATGTGCATAGATTAAAAAAAAATGAATGAAAGACTGGATTTCTCTGTACCAATGGTTGGAAGTCTAGGTGACAGCTTTCCTCAATAAATCAGGAATGGGACAGAGCAGGCTCTCAGGAGACTCACTCCTGTGAGCCCTCCAGCTCTCCCTGGGTGCGTATGAACCAGTGCTGTATCAGTACTTGCTACCAAGTTCCTATACTTCAATTTTCTTTTAATCTCTTTAAAACTACACACTTGTTAATCTGTGTACAACTTCTACTGCTACACTGTAAGCTTCCTGATGGCAAGGACTCACTGATACAAATGTTTTTGTATCTTTCTCAGCACCTTTGCATACAGCAGACACTCAATATATGTTAAATAAATAAAATGCAGGTGATCTTTTCTAGATATTGAGGTCCTAAAAAGAACCTTCTGTGACTGCAGAGTTTTCTTCAGACAGTGCTCAGCACAGTGCTGCCCTCAATCATGTGTTTTAATATATGCTTTTGAGTTGTTTTTCCAATAACTGTATTAGTTTCTTTATTACTAAAGTGTCAAACAAGATAGTCAATCAAGTTTCAGTCACTCAGATAGTTCTTTCCATTTTCCACCCTTCAAGCTGCTAAATAACCTAGTATAGCCATTTCCATGATGATATTTAATACCCAGAAATACCTATAACCCAAATGCTCCCTAGCATTATATTCTAAAGTATTTATTTATACAACTGAAATAAGTGATCACACTTCACTGAGACTTTCAGAGCTATATGCCAGCTATATAGTACTGTAAATTCTTGCTTTACATGAAAACAAAATGAGAGTGAAGTTATCTGGGGCAGTGTGAGCAACTGTAACAGTACTAGTGATCATTATGAGTTATGGTGAGTATCTGTACTGATTATTTATAGGTGAAATGCATGCCATCAGAAAGATTTGTAATCAGAGACATTGGAGTCAAATGACATGCATAATTGAGTGTTTGAAAGATACAGATGTGAGTCAAAGAAAATGCTACTTATAGCAAGAGCAGAGAACCTTCTAGAACATCTCTTAAAATAAAAATATACTTCCATTTCCAGGAACTAAAAAAAAAACAACAAAAAAACACATGTCACTTAAAGTAAGAATCCTTAAAATGTGGTGAAGATTAAGAAATATAGGGTAATAACAGATCACTGAAACAAATGAGACAAAATACCAAAATTGATGGCACAAAAGATCCCAGAAGATTAAGACACTGAAATAAGTCTTATCAAGAAATTAAATAGCTGCTGTATTCCTGTCCTCCTTATTTATACTGGATAATGGCAAAACCCTCTTCTCTACCATACGGCTCCAAAATCAGATATTCTGACAAGTCCTGCACACAACCATCAGAATATTTCTGTCAATATTTCATTCCTTCCTCATTCAAAATGAGATAATAGGCAAACTAAAACTTACTTTTGTTTTTATAGGCCCCGGTTGAATCACATTGAATCGTAGTCCATATCTACCCCATTCAGCTGCAAGAGATCTAAAAATAAAAATAAACAACATAGATTCTAAAATCCCATACTATATGTTAAAAATACTAATAACCATGACTCACGGCATACTTACTACATGCCAGGGACTACAACCCCAAGTAGGTATTATTATTATTCTCCATATTACAGACAAGGAAACTGAGGCACAGAGAGGTAAAATCACTTGCTCTGGGTCATATAGCCAGTAAATCAACTTTAAGAAATCTGGCTCCAGAGTTTGTGCCTTTAATCACTCTGTTGTGATAGCTACTATTTATGTAGCAGGATTCTCGCACAGAGAGTAGTGACACCGAGGCTTTTCTTTCCAGGAAGCAAGGTTATTCATGCCAGCACCGCTCAGTTGGGTTTGTACCTGAAAAACTGAGCCCCGAACATCACGTGAAATAGGTTTCTTTATATATATATATAGATATATATATTTTTTAGTTCTTTGTCTCCCACATATGGTAACCTAGAAACATGCAGTCTGACTAAGTGGTCTCATGTTACAAGGTCATGAGGGATGCTGTCACGTATGCGTATAAACAGGTTGCCTTGAGTTTTTTTTTTTTTTTCTTTTCTTAGGGAGTGAACTCTACCACATTTATATTTTAGTGTCCTTCCTTAAGGTCATTTTATGTTATACCACCTACCATTTACATTTTAGAACTAAGTCCAATATCAAAATACATTATTAGAGTAAGCATCATAATTTACCATAAAAAGTAAAAGAATCAAGCCTCCATATTTTCTGGAGTTCAATCCTACATGTACAAAGTCCAATATAGCTTTACTTGTGTATAGTCCACTGGATTACAATGTATGCAACATCACAAGTGCTTTTAAGTAAGAGATGAGTTACAAAGATATAAAATATTAACCACACCCATGTTAAATGAGGCTTTAATATAATTGTTGAATGGGACTCAAAAGGAAATAGGAATCTAACAAAATCTTACTAAATGGTATGAAGCAAAATATGACAATAATAGAAAACAGGGAAACTTGAAGCAATCTGTTTTAAAAAGCCTACTTGATAGACAGGTCTTAGCTTTGATTATCTAAACTCATTTTAGGAATTTACATTCATATGTACATATGTGTGTATATATACTTAATATAGTTTTAAAAAATGACTTAGAGTAACAATTTTAAAAATATATAAATAATGCAAAGAAGGAAGATAAAATTATTTGAAGGAAAAAAAAGAGAGAAAAGAAGGCAGGAAAGAAGGAATGAAGAGAAAAAATGATAAGGAAACACAAAGGAATGAAGAATGGAGCTAATATCTTACTGTTCTGTGGCATTCTATAAAATCACAATACGGAAGTCACAAATTTGCATCCATTCTTTCCATGACACTATGCAGAAAGGAAACCTAATCAGTTACACACTTTGCAGTGCCCATAAGGAAAAGGGAAACTAATCTCTCAGGAAAAGCACAATTTCTCCTGATTTAAATAAATATATATGAAAAATATTTTTCAAGAAGACTTCTAAAATGAAAATTGTGTAATACAATAATACAATACTGTATACTTGCAATAGATACAATGAGATAAGTCTTATGGAACTACAAGATCTCACTTAACATGACCTAACAAGATCACTTCAAAAGCCAATTCAGGCGGTACCTGGGTGGCTCAGTTGGTTAAGCGTCTCACTCTTGATTTTGGCTCAGGTCATGATTTCATGGTTCCATTCATGAGACTGAGCCCTGAGTCAGGTTCTGGGCTGACAGGGTGTGGAGCCTGTTTAGGATTCTGTCTCTCCCTCTCTCTGCCCCTCCCACGTATGCTCTGTTTCTCATAATGAATGAACAAACATTAAAAAGAAAATCTCACAAACACCAATTAAGCAAAAGTCATTCTGTAGGGGAGGGAGGTAAGGAAGGGTGTGTGTGCTCCGAGCACAGTCTGTTAATCTGTCTTAATCCATGGGTACTTTTAGAGAATGGGTGGACTGCATCTCTTTCGGGTAAATCATACATAAAACTTGCTTTCCTGAGTGATGCTTTTGACAGAATTCATGACCATACCTACCCTAGGCATGTACTTGTAGTGCATCTGCCCCAAATTGCTAGGAAAGTAGTAACTTAATGTCCTAACAGAATTACTGAGCCGAGCAAAGTTTATAGCTTCCTGTGAAAAACTGAGCAACCTATTAAGGAAAGCTGTCTAGAGGAAAAGCCATCCAATCTCTGCTTGGATGTGTGTAACAGATACACTTTCTCCAGTCCTGGATCTCATTAAATTAGCTTATATTCTGAAGAACTACTGTAACATGATAAGAAATCCACCTCATTAGCTCATCTTGCATGTTAAAATGATAACTAAGCACAATATACTCATTATATGTTAGCCATATTGTTATTAAATCAACAGATATTTATCCTGTGATTACTGTGAGTTAATAACACTTTGTAAGTGTTATTTACCCCCGCAGAAAGGCAGGCCCTGCTCTCAAGAGAGCAGTCCTACTCTCTCAAGAGAAGTGAGCTTAGTTACCTCATAAAGTAGTTACTCTCCTGGGAACTATGTAAAGTGTGCCATGGCTGCTTAAAGGAAAAAGTACATAAGTCTACTGAGAGTGAGAAAAAAGGCTTCCTGGAGGAGGTGATATTTGAGGTGACACCTGAAGAAGGAGTAGGAGTTTATGGTTAGAGGTAAGGGGCAGGAAAAGAGGATGGCAGATAACAAAGCGTAGGATGGGGAAAAAAAAAAAAAAAAAAGATAGCCCAGGCACATGGGCCAGTATGAGTAAAGTAAAGGACGAAGACACAAACAACATGCAGTATTTGGGGACTTACAAGGCCTTATTCAGTAGGACCATGTACTATAAAGCGTAAGAAGAAGATTGATGGGAATGCAGGCTGGAGAGGAAGTACACATTTACTGAGCATCTATTTCATGCAATACACTATGCAGTAATAGAAAACAAAACAAAAGAACAAGCAGCACAGAATTATAGACCTTAAAGGACATGAAATTGAATTCTCTAACAAAACCAAAGGTCCCAACAAAACAAAAAAATTTTTTGAGAGAGAGAGCATGCATACATGATAGGGCAGGGAAGGGGATGGGGGATGAGACAGACAGAGAGAGAGAGAGACTCTTTTTTTTTTTTTTTTTTAGAGAGAGAGACAGCGTGAGCAGGGGAGTGTCAGAGAGAGAGGGAGACACAGACTCTGAAATAGGCTCCAGGCTCCGAGCTGGCAGTCAGCACAGAGCCCGACGCGGGGCTCGAACCCACGAACCGCGAGATCATGACCTAAGCGAAAGTCGGACGCTCAACCAACTAAGCCACCCAGGCGCCCCCAGAGAGAGAGAGACTCTTAAGCAGACTCCATGCTCAGCATGGAGCCCAATGGAGGACTCTGCCTCACAATTGTGAGATCATAACTGGAGCCAAATGAAATCAAGTGGAGTTGGACACTTAACCAACTGAGCCACCCAGGCACCCCAGACAAATACTGATACCGTACAAACGATGCCAAAATAGTCAAGTTCTAATTCCTTATTTCCAATACCGAACAAAAAGGTAATTATCTCTATTCTAAGACTATCTCTATCTCTAAGACTCAACTTCTAAGTATAGTAATATGTCTTTGTATCTCAAAGAAATATATGTTACTGATTTAAATGTTAAAAAGTACTTTGAGACTATTTGAAACAAAAGAATAATTATGCAATTCAGCCAGTACTGAGCAAGAGCCATGTACCAGATCTTGCCAAGAAGTAAATATACGGAGACGAATAAGGTTTCTCCCTCATAGAACTCATAGTCTAGTGGGGAAGTCCGACAGATTTAGCAATATGTGAAAAAGTAGTCTTGCATGCTGTTCTCTGTGCCCTACATTCATACAGAGCCTTCATTTTAGAATCTATAACAATGAGTGGCATATATTTATTAGTGTGTTAGTCTTCTCACTAGATTGAAATAAAGTAAGGGTGCACAGAGTAGAGAATAATTCGTTGTGTTCTAGAGAAATGAGAGGAAGTATCACACAGGAAGTGATATGATGAAAGCCTTGCAAGTAGGGAAAACGTCACAGCATATTCCAACAGCAGCATAGCCCAAGCACCGAGAGATGAAAATGCGCGGCATATTTAAGGAAATATGGAGCAGTTCAATGGAAATTAAAACACGGGAAAAATGGTGTAAGACTATACACTCAGGTGAGGACGAAGACTATTCTACTTCTACCACTATCCTATCTATCCCTGGTACCCAGCAAAGTGCTCGGCACAAAAAAGACACAAAACAAACATGTATCCAGTTAATCAATGAATAAACAAAGGTCAGGGACAAGTTTTGTCATCGTGAGTTTTGGCTTTTATTCTGAAGAGTAATGAAAACATGATCTAAGATTTTAGCTAGGAGGTACCATAAGCATACGTGTACTTTTAGAAAGATGATTCAGGTGGGAATATGCATAAAAAGTAAAGAGCAAAGAGACTGGTAGCAGAGAAACACATTAGAGGGTTATTCCAGTAACAACCTATGTTGTTGACATAATGACAACCTATGTTACCATAATGGCAACCTATGTTACCACAAACATAGTGGCCAAGGCCAATGGGGGACAGATTCAAAGAACTATCATATGCTGCTGACAAAGGCCACAAGAACTGGCAAGTGGTGACTGGTTTATGTTAGTCCTATTGATCTTGCTCAGTAGGTACAATCAAAGGATGAAGGTGTGTTTAACAGAGATCAGAAACGGCACTAGAGATAAAGAGATATGGGAGAACAAAAAGGCTATACTCCTGTGCTATCTAATATCACAGCCACCAGCTACTTGTAGCTATCTAATCTTAATTTTAATTTTAAAGTAATTAACATTAAATAAAATTTAGGTTCTCAGTCACAGTACCCACAATTCGAAGGTTCATATGTGGCTATTGGATAGTGCAGAGCTGTAACATTTCCACCGCTGCAGAAAGTTCTACCAGACAGTGCTGACCTTGACAAATAGGACTCATCCAAGAAACAGAAGGTGTGTTTTTGAGTAAATCCAAATTTATCTTTGTTTTACTTTTCTCTGGATGGAGACTAGAGAGAAGAAATTTAGCTCCATGAACTACCAGGGTACACTGCTTGTCTTCAGTGATGGGATCAACATAGTAGTACTCACTTGTTCAAGGCCTCCACGCCCGCTTTGGCAGAAGCACTTGGTACTACAAAACCTGACCCACTTTCAGCATAGATGGTTGTAATAGCAAGAAACGCTGCTCCTGAAATTGGAAAAGGATATAGTAATTAACACTATGGTTAAATCAGTGTGCATCAGGAAGACATGGTTTACAAGAATGGGATAGGAATCTCGTTCCCGTGATATCTTGATTCATCAAAAGAATATCACAAAAATGTAGCATTTTGTAACACTTCAGTGGCCCTAAATTAATGAAAGAGTAACCTCATAAAATTGCTACATTTTGCTAGAATCGTCATTCAAGAGGGTCCAGTCTGTGCTTACTTGACATTCTATACTGGATGAGTCAATATCAAGGCCCAAATGTCAGAGGCATGGCCCTGTATAACCCCCTGCATAATCATCTGGATGGGATTTCCATTAACTAAGCACCCACTTAAGTAAGAATAAATCAGAATCAAAACTATACTAGCAGGGACTTCTCTTTCCAGCCATGATGGACTTGCCTTCCTCCTGTAAACATCTGTATAACATATATGATTATATGATACAACTATTTTCAGGTACCATACAGCAGGCAGGGAAAACAGTGACTCCTGAGAGAAGAAAAGTACATGAAGTGAGCCCTGAGGTCACCCCAGATCTTTATCTAAAGGTACTATACATATACTACTCTACGATATAGTATATACCACACACACACACATAGTATACACACACACATATACATACACGCTGTATAGACTGTGAGATAAGGAAGAGAAATACAAGTGAAATACGGCATTCTCACTGAAGTTGAGGAGACAGAGATGAGAGTTTGGGGAGACTGAGGAAGTTGGAATTTGTGAGGGGAGATATTCCAAGGAGGCAAGTATACAGATAGAGAGCTCCATAAACCTGCATAGTGTTTGCTAGAGTCTTCGGCCAAATATCAAGGTGTACATGTTTGGGGTGAGATTCCACCAGGACAGGTGCAGGTGAAGAATGAGCACCAGGGAGCTGGAAGCTGGACAATTCCCACACTTCTCATAGGGCTGGGAGATACAGGAAGTTCTAAGCAGCTTCAGTGAACATCCAGGACTTTCAGGGGAAAGTTCAGAAAGACCACACCTTATTAGGAGTGTTAAACTAGCTCAAAAGTAAAGGCTACTCTAGACGGACCCAAACAAAGCTCAAAAATGAAGACCGTAATGGTCAAGCTGATCCACAAGTAATGTTAACTGTTTGCTAAAATAAAACTCAATATACTTCAAAGGAAAATTTTAATAAACACACACACACACACACACACACACACTCAACAACATAACATTTGTAGCATGCAGTCAAAAACTGCTACACAAAACAGATACAGAAACATAACGAGGAGAAAAATCAGTTAACACAAACAGTCTCAGAAATTATAGAAAAAGATAGAATTGGCAGATGAAGACCTTTAAAATGATATTATAAATATGCTAAAAGATTTCAAGGAAAATGAGTATAATTAAAAAAAATACAAGAATAAAACCGAATAGGAATTCTAAAGCAAAAAAAATATACTCTCTGAAATGAAAAATTAAATGAATGGGCTTATTTGTAGAAGAAAAGATCCATTGTCTTGAAGACATAGTTCAAAATGGAGGACAGTAGAAGGAAAATAGTTGGGAAGGAAAACAACAACCGGGGCTACAGTCAGTAGCCAGCACGCTAGCATACATGCAACTGGTGTCCCAGAAGGAAGGGGAAGAAAAATCACTTGGAGAAATAAAGACTGAAATTTTTTCATATTTGGTAAAATCTATATAGGTCCAGGGTGCTAAACAAGTCCTAGGTAAAATAAATACAAAGAAAACCATTCCAAGGCATATTATATCGGTCACTCAAAGCCAGTGATAAAAAGAAAATCTTTTTTTTTTTTAAAGATTTTAAGTAATCTCTATACCCAACATGGAGCTTGAACTTACAACCCTGAGATCAAGAGTCACATGCTCTACCTACTGAGCCAATCAGGTGCCCCAAAGAGAAAATCTTAATAGCAACCAGAGGAAACAGTAAAAAAAAAAAAAAAAAAAAAAAAAAACAAAAAAAAAAACCAACCATAAACAAGGGAACAAATATTAAAAATATTCACTAACAGTTGTGCCTGGGTGGCTCAGTCAGTTAAGTGTCCAACTCTTGATTTTGGCCTTGGTCATGATCTCATGGTAGTGAGACTAAGCCCCTGTGCTGGGTGTGGCGTCTCCTTAAGATTCTCTCTGTACCTCTCTCTCTGCCCCTCCCTGCTCATGCTGGCATGCTTTCTCTCTCTCAAAACAAAAACAAAACCCTCCCCCAAAACTATTCACTGACATCATCATAAACAAAGTTAGCTATAGAATGATATCTTCAAGATGCTGAAAGAAAGAACATAATCTGTTAACCCTGAATCCAGTACACAGCAAAAATATTCAAAAATGAAAGTGAGGGGTGCCTGGGTGGTTCAGTCAGTTAAGTGTCTGACTTCGGCTCAGATCATGATCTCATAGCTTGTGAGTTCAAGCCCCATGTCGGGCTCTGTGCTGACAGCTTAGAGCCTGGAGCCTGCTTCGGATTCTGTGTCTCTCTCTCTCTCTGCCCCTCCCAGGCTCATGCCCTGTCCCTCCCTTCCCCCCCTCAAAAAAAAAACTAACAGTAAATTTTTTTTTAAATGACAGTGGTATTTTCTGACAAAACACTGAAAGAATTCAATGTCAGCAGACACATACTACAAGAGATATTGAAAAAAGTTCTTCAAGTGAAATGAATATGATACTAAACAGAAACTCAGATTTTCACATGGAATAATGAATGTCAGAACCAGTACACAGTTTTTGTTTTCCAAACTTCTTTTGAAAACAACTGACCGTATAAAGCTATATTAAAGTGACACCAGATATACAGTAATCAAAGTGCTTGGGACATAATAGGTTGTCAATAAATTGACTAAATGAATGAAAGTTTAAAATAATAATCTTTAGCTGCTAAGAAATCACTGATTTTCTATTTACTTAGCCACTAAACTAGCTAACACTATAGGTGTAATATTTGCAAAAGGATAAAACTACATTTACATATATCTTATAAAACAATCTATACTTTAAGAAATTTAGAGGACTGTAAGTTTGAAAGACTACAATTAAGAATAACTTGAAGAATATTCAGATAAGTTTTATTCTTTCTCCAGAAATATCTAGTTTCTCTTCCCCTCTGCATTTTCCAAAGTAGTAACAAAACTCAGCACATCCTGGACAACACGGGGGTGGAGGAGGGGGCAGGAGTGCCATTTCGAGGACATGAGAAATAAGAATAGTTAAGTTAGTCATTATGGTAACTCCTTTTGTGTATCAAACTCAGCCTCTTTTAGTGCTGGGAAAATTATTCTGCTTCCAAAGTCGCTCTGTGCAAAAGGAGGGATGTTGAACATTCACGGACACAGTCACCCTACACTAACTGCATCACGGTTGCAGCAAAATCATAAAAGCTACTTTAACTTACACAAAGCACATGCTCCAGTATAAAGTGCTCTAGGGCTGCCTGGGGGGCTCAGTCGGTCAAGGGTCCAACTTCAACTCAGGCCATGAGCTCATGGTCCAAGCCCTGCATCAGGTTCTCTGCTGTCAGCACAGAGCCCGCTCCAGACCCTCTGTCTCCCTCTCTCTAGCCCTGCCTCACACTTGCACTTTCCCTCAAAATAAACATTAAAAAAATATTTTTAATCAAAGAAAAAAAAAAGAAAGTGCTCTAACTTCTGATTCACATTGAACAAATGTTTATTAAGGTGTGGGAGAGGAGGAATTAAGGCATTTTATATAATTCAGATGCCAAAAATGAAAGATGTTGTCCTCATCTTTCTCCCTTTACGTTTTCTTTCCCAAGATCTGGGCCGCCCACTGCTTGGAATGAGCCAACGGTGCTGCTTTAATTCTTTGAATGTAAAAAGGAGGTAAAATCTGGAGACTGTACTATTCCAGTGGGGTTAATGCTGCACAGTGGAACAACACAGCAGGACTTTAAAGAATGAAAAGTAGTGCTACAAGGTCAAAATAAAGATTCTCAGGGGCGCGTGGGTGGCTGGCTCAGTTGGTTAAGTGTCTGACTTTGGCGCAGGTCATAATCTCGTGGTCTGTGAATTCAAGACCCGCGTGGGGCTCTGTGCTGACAGCTCAGAGCCTGGATCCTCCTCCTTCAGATTCTGTGTCTCCCTCTCTCCATGCCCCTCCCCCACGCGTGCTCTCTCTCGCGCGCTCTCTCCCTCTCAAAAATAAAGAAAACATTTTTTTAAATGAAAAAAAAGATTCCCAAAGTCAGTCATAGATAGATTTTTCTTTTAGCAGAAAGGCCAATTCTTTAAATTAGAGTAACTACCTATGGAAGAGGTTTGGAAATGGCAACTTTCTAACATCTCACTGGAAATAGCAAAAATTAATCCTTTATTTAGTGAGGTCAAGTAAATGGAGAAAGGGAGCAATAAATGAAATAAATATTATGTTAGCCTGTCCTTCATCATTTCAAAATGGGAAAAATAGTAATAAAGAAACACTAAAAATCACATTGTCTATTAAAAATAATAAAATGAGGGCACCTGGGTGGTTCAGTTGGTTGAGTGTCTGACTCTTGATTTTGACTCAGTTGAGTGTCTGACTCTTGATTTTGGCTCAGGTCATATTCCCTGGGTTGTGGGATCAAGCCCTGTGTCTGGGTCCACATGGAGCATGGACCCTACTTAAGATTCCCTCTCTTTCAGGGTGCCTGGGTGGCTCAGTCTGTTAAGCCTCTGACTTCAGCTCAGGTCATGATCTCGCAGTTCATGGGTTCAAGCCCCAAGAAGGGCTCTGTGCTGATAGCTCAGAGCCTGGAGCCTGCTTTGGATTCTGTGTCTCCCTCTCTCTCTGTCCCTCCCCTGATTGTACTCTGTCTCTCTCTCAAAAAAAAAAAAAAAAAAATTAAAAAAATTTTTTTAAGATTCTCTCTTCCTCCTCCCCTCCCTTGCTTGCACTCCCTTAAAAAAACAAATATATATGTATATAACTAAAACAGAGATTAATGCCCAATTCAAAAGAAGATCCAAAAGCTCCATAATCTAAATTATGAAAACTAAAATAATAAACAGTTTTAGTTCGAATGACCAACAGAGGTAGAATAGTATAAAGATACCCAGGCCTGATTATTATTTCTCCTATTTATTGGTTGTAAAGTGTGTGACCTTGACCAAGTCACTTCCCTGCTCTGGACTGAAGATTTAACATCTATAAAATGGGAAAATAGGGAGTGTCCAGCAAAAGTCATTAGATTGTAAGGATTGCTCATCTATTAATCAATCTACCTATCAATCATCTACCTATCAATCTTTTACCCTCATGCAAAACAACACCATTTTGAAACTGATAATATCCAGCTTTTCAATTACTATCTGTAACTTCGATTGACTTCCCAGCTACTCTGCCAATTTCACTGAACTGTGACTCCTGGCCTTAAACCTACACAAGATATGTAGCCATATCTCAAATCCAATTTCTGTCATCATCTTGGTAGATTTCAAACACCAGGGGGACAAGATTAGAAATCTCACAGCTCTATGACCTCCTCATCCCCAACAACCTTCCCTGCTACCCCATGGAGCCACAACCTGAGCTCTGCCATCATGCCAAAATACTGCTACAGTGCCTCCCTCACTCCCTGGATTCCGCCCTTCCAGTGCTCTCACACGCTCATACTACACGTGCTCCTTGAGACCTCATTATAAATTCTGGGCGCTTTTCCTCTCATATTCTTTAGGCTTATAATTCACTCCTAGTCTAAGTTGCCTATCTGCCACCTAGACAATTATATGAATTAATCACTTAATGCCTAGCCACCATGTTGTCTCAAGACATCCATCCTCAACTCCTCAACTGCAGAACAGCCTTCTCCACTCCTGCAAAGAAGGGACTGCAACACTGTTACAAACTAAGAGGGAATGCCATTGGAAAGATCCATCGGCCATTTCACCTGGCTCTCAACATCACTCATCAGCTCTTTCAGTATCCAGAGTAAGACCCTACACCTGTGTTTCTGATTCACAGCTCCTGGGACTAGACCATCCTTTCATTGGTTCTTGTTTCTTTCTCATTTTAACACTTCTCTTCACGGGGTACTCCCCTCAATCATTAATCATGCTTCAATCTCCACTCAGAATGTATCTCTTCTTAACATCCTTCAATTAAACTTTACTAATCTCCAGAGGGGAAACTCCAAACCCCTTCTCCTTATTTCTTGCCTCTCCAGGCATTATACATTACACATACATAACACTGAACTCCTTATACTTCCTAAACACACAATTGAGCTATTGTTTGCAGCTTTAACTCTTCCATTATTGCCACCAATTGATTTTACTGATAATCATGGCAAAAATCACTGTACTGGTCTGCCTTTTTGATTAGGGGACAGAGGACCTCATCTCTTAGCCACTTTTCAGCGGTAGCTCAGATTAAATTTAAGTCTAAAAATCATCATTGCTCTAAAAGTTATTCAAAGGAGAATTATATAACTTAAAAACAGAATAACTCTTCCTTTAAAAATATTATATACTAAGTAAAGACTTATCTCAGTTGAACATTTAATATAAACACATCATTCATTTAGAATGCAACTTGCAGCTTTAATTACAATAAGTGGTATTAGGACTCCTCTTTTTCTTGTCTATTTTAATTATGGGTCCTGGTCTTAACTTTAGACACTTCATGGTCTCCTTGTAACCGAAGTAGTAAACATACATTTACCTTGGCAGTGCCTAACATTTTCTTTAAGAGCTAATACTTACTGAGCAATATCCTGGGCCAGACACTGTTCTTAACACTTCACAGGCATGAGTTAATTTAACCATCACAGCAATCCTAGGAAGGAGGTTCTATATGATCCACAATTTACAGAAGACAAGACTGAGGCACAGAAAAGTAACTTGCCCAAATTCACAGTACTATTAAGTGGTATCAGTAGGATGGGAACAGACAGTGTGATTCTAGAGCCTGCACTCTTAACCACTACATAAAACTACCTCTCTAAGAAACTTCCAATTACATAGTTTAAAAGAAAAAAAAGATTCCTTTCAAAATTTCCAAATCACTTTACCTTTATATTATCTTCATAATACACCAGAGTAAGGTACATGGTTGTTACAAGAAATTTTAACAAATGAATTTGAAATGTCCATCAAACTAGCAAGATAACTCTAGCAAAAAGTGATTTTTGATTTTTGAAGATGATACTGACGTTGCCCTAATAAATTCCAAATGATGACTAGAAATGTACGTTTAAACATTCTTTAAGTGCACCCAGTATTCTAAGGAAGGACTGGACATAATACACAGAAATTTGCCCATATGGTCCTAATATACTTTAAAATCTAGACAGCATTTAACTTGCACTCATACACTGAAAGGTACGAAAGCCACACTCTACTCCTAGTCTACTCATCCTTGCTTGTGAAATACAATGCACTTGCTTCCTTCCATACCAGCAATTTTGTCAAATGAGTGGTCACCTTTTATTCTAGTAGTAAAGCTGAGAGATAAAACTGAAAGAAGTGTTAAAGATGCCCTCAACTCCTTGTTTTTGTGGGTCTCAAAAATGTTTCATTTCATATACAAAGCATCACCTTTTATGCTTAGTGGTAAGTTAGGAACTCATGGCTACAGGAATGGAGAACTGGGAATTTAAAATATCTACCTCACATATTTAAAAAGACTAATTCTGAGCTACCTGTAACTATAAAGGAATAGTACACACCTTAGAGTCAATGCAAGTATTAAGTGAGTTAATAAACGTCCAGCATTTGGAACAAAATCTGATACAGAATAAGCACTCAATAAATGTTTGATGTTTAAAAGAAAATAGAAAAGATGAAAGGAAAGAAGGAGAAAGGGGAAGGAAGCAAGAGAGGAAGAAAATATGATTAAAGTTACATTTCCTTATAAATAATTTTTTGCTTTTTGCTTGTTCCATATTCTAACACCTGGTGGGTATTCTACCTATATTTAGCAATTACATTAGTGGCAGTGATGACTACAGAATTCCCATACGGTCTTATGTGGAAGGAATTCTAGCTTCTTGGTATAAAGTAATCCATGTGATTCAATTACCAAAGCTAGTCCAAAATCAAGTATAATATCTGGGTAGGCTAACCCATAATAGGATTGAAGAAAAATTGTGTTTTTTAAGATAGAATCCAAACAAATACATTTTTAAAAATAATTTTTTAATGTTTATTTATTTTTGAGAGAGCGCAAGTGGGGAGGAGCAGAGAGAGGGAGACACAGAATCCAAAAGCGGGCTCCAGGCTCTGAGCTGTCAGCACAGAGCCCAGTGACGGGCTTGAACTCATGAGCTGCGAGATCATGACCTGAGCTGCAGCTGGACACTTAACTGAGCCACCCAAGTGTCCCCAGACAAATGCATTTTTGAAACACAGTAATGAGTATGTGGCCAATATTTTCACTTGAATGTCAAGTAATTTTGTAATGTTTTTAATGTTATTTATTTTTGAGAGAGAGAGAGAGAAAATGCACACAGTGGGGGAGGAGCAGACACAGAGAGAGAGGAAGACACAGAATCTAAAGCTGGCTCCAGGCTCTGAGCTACAGAGCCCAACATGGGCTTGAAACTACAAACCTGAGATCATGACCTGAGCTAAAGTTGGACGCTTAACCCACTGAGCCACCAAGGTGCCCCATCAAGTAATTTAAATTCTGACAAACAGCCAAAAATGACATTTATCAGGCTGTTTTGAACACTCATCTATTATGTTTTTGACAGTGGTACAGGAAGGAGACATTTTTTGGACATTGGCTAAACATGATCATCAATTTCAAAAATCAGTGCTATAGCCAACATATCATCTATTCACAAAAAACAAGAGGTGAGGACTGCCAGAGCAGGTGGAAAGAGGAAGCAATACCTACATATAAATTCCCCCTGAACTGAACAACCACCGTAATGACTCTAAGAAAATCAATTAAAAGTAATACCTGGAAGCTGAAAAAGTAAGCCTTAAGAAAACTTCAGTGAAACAAATCTACCAATATACAAATAGGATAATATATCATAACCAAGCAGGATTTAGATTCAGAATGCAATGTTGGTTTAAAAATTCAAAAACTAATCAGTGGAATTCACCATACTAACAGGGTTTTAAAGACGGGCGTGTCAATAAACATAGAAAGAAGATTTGACAAGCACCTATTCATTATTTTAAAAAAAATCCTCAGCAAACTAGAAACTTATCAGCAATTTCTTAAACTGATAAGGAACATTTACAAAAACCTACAGGTAAACTCATAATCAATGATGACTGAGTGCTTTCCCCCTGATACCAAGAAAAAACATTTACTTTCGCCACTGCTATTCAACAACTGGAGGTCCCAGCTGGTAAAATAAGGCAAGAAAATATAGGTTAGGAAGGAAGATAAAAATTGACTTTTTTCATAAACAATTATCAAGAATATAGAAAATCCTATGGAATCTACCATAAAAGCTATAAGAACTATTAATTAATTTTAGCAAGCTGACAGAAAAAAGATCTATATACAAAAATAAGTCCATTGCATTTTTAAATACTAGAAGCAAACAACTGTAAAATAAAATTTAGAAAACTATATCCTTGACAATAGCACCAAAAATATAAAATTCTTTGGCAGGAATTTAACGAAATTTATATAAGACCTACATACTGAAAAGAGCAAAACATTGCTGACAGAGATCAAAGACCAAAACAAATAGAAAGACATTGCAGGCTGATGGACTGAAAGATGATATTGTCAAAATATCACTTCTCCCCAATATTATCTATAAATCTACAAATTTTGACTCCTGGTCAAAATTTCAGGAGACTCTTTTGTAAAAATTATTGAATTCTAAAATTTATATGAAAATGCTAAGGATACAGAATAGTGAAAGCAATTTTGAAAAAAGAATAAAGTTGGGGGACTCACAATACCTGATGTCAAATTAACATAAAGTGAATCTATATATATGTATGTATTATAAAGCTAAGTAATTAAATAATGACAAATGTATCAACTGAACAGAATAGAGAGGTTAGAAACTGACCTACATTTATCAACTGAATTTCCACAAAAGTACCAAAGTATTTTAATAAGGAAAGGATGGACGGATATATGCAAAAAATTAACCCTGTTATCTCATACCAAATGCAAACATTAACTCAAAATGGATCATGACCTAATTGTAACAGTGAAAACTATAAAAGTTCCCAAAGAAAACAATGGAGAAACTAATTGTGACCCTGGGTTAAGGAAAGATCTCTTAGATATAATTCAAAGAGCATGAGTCATAAAAGAAAAGTTTCATTAAGCTGAACAACATCAAAATTAAAAACCTTTCATCTTCAGCAGACATTGTTAGAACAAGACAAATCATAGACTAAGAAAAAATATTTGCAAAACACGTATCTAATAAAAGGTTTATACTCAGAATATGTGAAGTAATTTCTCAATTCAATACTAAGACAAACACCTAATACGTAAAAGGACAAAACATTAGAACAGACACTTCATCAAAGAATATATACAAGGATCACATGAAAAGATGCACAACTTAATTAGTCACTAGGGAAATGTAAGTTAACACCACAAATGAGGGACAACCACATAGACTGAGGAAGTAAAATGTAATCCAGTGTAGGTCAGAATGTGGCACAAATGTACATAAAGTGCTTTTGGGAAAGCAACCTCTGAGAGCCAATTTACAAAACAGTTTGGTGGACTCATCACAATTTAGTTTGTTCCACTCATCAAAAGACACTGATAAGGAAATGAAAAGACAAGCGACAGACTGGGAGAAATATGCTAAAGACATACTATATCTGACAAAGTACTCAGTCCAGATTAAATAAAGAATTTCTACAAATCAATAATGAAAAGACAAATAGCCTAATAAAAATGGATTGAAAGCTAACATAGTGAGGAGTAAGTGAAAGATGGAAGAGGGACCCCTTGGGAGCAGTGAAAATGTTCTATGTCTTGGCCGGCACGATGGTTACCTAAGTGTGTAAGCTTACTAAAAGTTCAATTTAAACACATAAAATCTGTGGCTCTCACTATATACAAATTTCACCTCAATTTTAACAAACTAAAATTAATACATTCAAGTTATGCATTTATTTATTCTTTTTAAATAAGCCTATAATAATCTTTATTTCATACTATTTCCACACTGGTATAGAAAAGTACGTTGTAAATTAAAAAGTACCATAGTGGTATAAAGTATTATTAGTATTACCTCAATAAATACCTCTTACACGTCCTTAAACCACCTCTTGTGAGTTTCAGGGGTTCTCTCTTGTTTCTAGTGATCTAAGGTTTGATGTAAAAGTTCAGTGTTCACCCTATCCATATCCTTTGTTTTACATTTACATTTAAATAAAACCCTCTATTAGTCTTTCTTTTAGTCTCTCCTCATCGCAAGTTCTCTCAATTCTTTAATAAAATTAGGTATCCTTTTCCACACTGTTCACTAATTATTACATTGATACATGATACCTTAGAGATGAATGGACCTCAGCACAATATTTTCAAAATCCTTCCCAATAAGGGTCAGCTATGTATTTACCAACTTTTGTGGTTATAAGAGCACACTGGGGGAGTGCCTGGGTGGCTCAGTTGGTTAAGCGTCTGGCTTCGGCTCAGGTGATGATCTCGCAGTTCGTGTGTTCGAGCCCCACGTCAGCCTCTGTGCTGACAGCCAGCTCAGAGCCTGGACCCTGGTTCAGATTCTGGGTCTCCTTCTCTCTCTGACCCTCCGCTGCTCACACTGTCTCTCTCTCTCTCCCTCTCTCAGAAATAAATAAAAAACATTAAAAACAATTTTTTTTAAAAAGAGCACACTGGGCTAATGTCTTTAGGAATTTCCTAAATATTCTTTTTTTAATGTTTATCATTTATTTTTGAGAGAGAGACAGAGACAGAGAATGAGTGGGGGAGGGAGAGAGAGAAAGGGAGACACAGAATCTGAAGCACGCTCCAGGCTCCAAGCTATCAGCACAGAGCCCAACTTGACTATCAGTACCTTGACTAATTTCCTGATTCCAGACCACCTAACATACTTCTGACCACAAATTACCAAAGACTGCCTGCCTCTGAACTGACTGCCACTTTGACACTTTTCAGAGATCATCAGCACCTGAGTTCCTTGACCGTTGCTCCAATACCAGAAGAGACCCTGTGCTATGTCCTCCACGGCCCCGTGGCACAAGTCCTTCAAACTCTGTCAGGTTATGGCATCAATAACTCACAGGAATCTTGGAAGAATAAAATCTGGCTTCCATCTTTTAAAAAGTCTTAGCTCATATACTTTTAATGAAGCCCATAGAATTTTAATCCAATGTGATGAGTAAAAATAGATCATAGTCCGTTAAAATAAATGACAATAATGAGAAAAGAAGGGGGAGTCAGACAAAAATCAAGAGTCAGAGAGATGGGCAGCGGAAGGAACAAAGAGACAATGGGGCAGAGAAACACAAAGATGAGAGAGACAGAGATGAAGAACGAAATAGGGAACCAAAAAATGAAGAGTTGACCGACACAGACAGAGAAAGAAACAGAGAAATGAGGAAGCGATAAGGAGATAAAAGAGACTGGACAGAGACAGAAGGAGCGAGAAGAGGCACAGACGCCAAGGATCCTAAGACAGAGAAAGGAAGAGAGGAGCTGGCCCACTTTTCTGTCTCCCTTGCCAATCATCTATCCATTATGAAGAAAAAAAAAAAGGATCAAAAACAAAAAACTCATGGAAGCTCCAAATGGAACTGGAATGAGTGACCTGAGGCTTCTATTTCAATGAGCTCAGGGACAAAGGATGGCAGTTGTAGACATACAAAAACAGCCAGCACCTCTCCAGCACCTTGTCTGTTCCTACATTCTTTCTCAAGCCGGCTTGAGAATTATCCACACTGTACAGAAGAAATGTAATGTGATGTAATGTAATGGCTTCTGAACCAGAGGAAGGAACCTGGCCAGCTCTGTGCCTTCCCTTCTCCCCTCAAGCCCTAACGACTCTTCCTCCTTTTCCTTGTTCAGATACTCTCGACCCTAATACCCCTATCTTTCAAGTCCCACCGCACCCACCCCCTCCTTTGTCAGGGGCAGAGTCTCATCCACCTCTGTCATTTGTGCATACAGTACAGGGCCTGCTACATGAAAGTCATCAGTAAGTCCATTAAATGAATTTACTCTGATTCTAGGCATATAAGTATGTACACACATTATACACATACATATATTACACATGTATTTACTACGTATATTTATGAACAGAGTTTGTTCATAGTACTAGACAGAAGTGTCCTAGTAACTTCTCTGCAGATCCATTTTCCCCAGTGTTCTCAACCACACTGATGTCATCATCATCCAAACTATTCACCCAGCGCAAACTCTCTCATGTAATCAGTAAAGCCTATTGATTTTATCTGCTAAATGTCTCCTAATTTATCCGTCATGTCATGTGGCCACATGCCAAAAGAAAAGACAAACCCTTCGGAATGGTCTCCCTAAATTTTTCCACCCCCCACATTGTTGTCAGTATGCTTTCCAAACAAGTCACATTCTTCATGAGATACCTTCAAGAGAAATCCGTAAGAAAATAACTCCCCATTTCCTTCACAAGTAACATCAAATTTTCTTTTTTTATTCTTTTTTTAAGTTTATTTATTTCGAGAGAGACAGAGACAGTGCAAGTGGGGGATAGGCAGAGAGAGAGGGAACCAGAGGATCCCAAGCAGGTTCCTCGCTGCCAGCACAGAGCCCAATGTGGGGCTTGAACTCACAAAACTATGAGATCATGACCAGAGCCGAAACCAACAGTCAGACGCTTAACGGACTTCGCCCCCAGGCACCTCAACATCAAATTTTCTGTTTTGATACTGAGAAATTTCCCAATTATACCCAATCCACCACCTCAATCATTTCCCACCATTCTCCCTCCTCATCTCTAACCACATCAAGGTTCTCATCATTCCCTAAACCCTTGTTTCCGCCTCTATCAGGTCTCTTTCCACGGACATTTTCATTTACTTCTCACCCTCCTTTCACCCCACTTCTCCACATTGGCATCTTTGAAAATTCAGCTCAAATTGTGTCTTGTTCCTCAATCTGATAATCATCCCTAGGAAGAGTTAGTTTTTCCTATCTCTAGGAACACACATGAAATGTATATTTATTACAGCTCATATTACAAAATATATGTAATTATTTAAGTATCTTTCTGTTCCATTTGTCTAGGGGTTACACAGATACCAACAAAGTCTTATTGACTTCTGTCAATATCTCAGGGCTTATCATTGAACTTGTGTGCAGTAGGGACCCAATAAATATATGAAGACTTAATAAACATACCTTTCTGTGCTTTAATTAATTGCTTTCCAATTTCTAGAGTCACATAGGCAGTACCATTTAGAACTATGTCAGTTATGGTCTTCCAAGCATTAGGAGAGAGTCTTTCACTGGGAGAAATAAAATTCCCTGCTGCGTTGTTTATCACAATCTAATAAAGCAATAGACAAGTTATAGAAATTTTTAGATAAGGAAGAACATTTTCCCTCAAGAGTTTTTACTTCTGAAACTTATTAATCCAAATAATACCATTAAGCTAAAGTTGATAGACTGCTATGAAATAATACCACAAGATTTGGTTCAGTTTTACTTTTTTTTGAGTCTGTAACAATTTCCTGTGTTATCTACCACATTTCAGAATCCTCTATCTCAAAATTAGGGTAAAATCTATCATTAAGAAAACAAATACTGATTAAGCATATCTATCACTTATCTATTTCAAGGAATCTCAAAATGTCTTTTAACTTCTGGTGACATTCTGGCTTACTTTATCCAATGAAACTCTTGCTTGATAACACGTTTCTTCACTATTAGTAAAGATTCTACCTAGCTCTATTAGTAGATTCAATATTACTGATCTGTTTGAAAATATCGTTAACTTAGAAGAGTGCTCTCTCTGAGACTAGTGAAGGAAATCACTTCTTTCCCATATTGGAACCAAACAACAACCAAATACTCATGCCCAGCTCAGGTCTTAAAAGGAAAAATCTGGAGTATCTTATTGATTTCTTTACTTGTATTATTCTCCTCTACTGACAGAGATAATCAAAAGCTATTAGGAAAAGCAAAGAGCATGAATCATTTAAACTATTGTGCTGCTGGATAATTGCTCTTATTTCATAATCTTATTAAATAAAGTGAAATCAAGTTTGTTCTGTACAACTGTAAATGCATTTTTTAAGTATTTCTGAAAGGAAATGGTGTAGCAGTTCACCTAATCTGTTACCTGCTCTGAGCAGAGCTGGCTCTTCCCTGAGGATAGAAAATAGATGCTTTTCAGAAACACAGCACTTGCTCACATACATATTTTACTTCCTTAGTGCATCCTTAGTACTCTGCTGGGTGTTATCAACATCAAACACCTTCTGCTTCGGCCTCATCAGCACTGCACTTACGTCAGGATGTCCTGCGACTTTGATCAGTTCTGACACGGTGTTTTGCACCATTTCAGGATCCCTCACATCACACGGAACTGCGTGAACCTGACAAATAACGAAAAAGGAATCTGACATTTTTTGGACTTCTTAAACCAGAAGCATGAAAAAGTTACTTAGGGATGTTTTATTTCTAAATCTAAATTACATAACTCTTTAACGTACCTTATTTCCAGTCTGGGAAGAAATTTGTTCTGCTGTATCTTTCAAAACATCAATCTTTCTGGAAATAAAAACATGGTACTTTGCATGAATTCTGAAATGACTTCATATTTTTCTTTTTAATTACATAAATTAAAAACAAAGAGAATCTATAGCTTAAACAGATGCATTTTTGACAAAATGCAAAAGCTGTATCACTGAAATCAGTTTCAACGAATTTACTTTCTAAAAGTTAATTTAGTACAATTTTTGTATACTTAATACTCAATTATTGAATTATTTACTTTTAGACTAGTTGCTTTATATCTACTCATAGACTTAAAATTATTTCCTTAATACAAAAATACTGATTGAAATGGGACCCATGTACCCCAACAATTATAGCAGCACTATCAACAATAGCCAAATTACGGAAAGAGCCCAAATGTCCACCGACTGCTGAATGGATAAGGAAGATGTGGTACACACACACACACTGGAATATTACTCTTGACACCTGCAATGATGTGGATTGTGGGAAACAGAGCAGCACCATGAACACAGGCGCATATTTGCTCAGGCTCCAATATCTCTGAGAAAACTCGAGATTGCAGGGTTGAAAACAACCTGAGAGGACTTGACTGAAATGCCCCTGGGAATGTGGCCTGTTCTTTAGCACACAAATAAGGATGTTTTACTTAAGGGAAGCTAGCAGTAACTAGCACAGTGCGTTCACTCCCTCTGTTTCATTCATCCTGCCAAAAAGACTCCTATTATATCTTGTTTTTCTGCTGAGACCATCTTGCACAGTGTATATGGTGTGTATGTGCTATAGCAGTACCAGATGTACATTGTTGCCATAGTTCACTAAGGTCTTGTAGCTAATCATTGTTGATTCATATCTCTGTGAGGGTATATATGAACATGCATAATAAAGCTCTGGACCTCGGCTGTCAGCTCAGGGTCCCCTGTGCCTTGCTATACTGTCATCTCTTTTCTCAGTTCCTTTGCCACCTCAGGTCCTCGATCCTTTGAGGTTGACAAGTGGCGCCATAACTACCCATTGAGGAGTGATCGGCAAGCATTTTGAACCCTACAGAAGGTGGTAAGTAGGAAATATAATAGGACAATTACATACTAAGTTTTCTGGGTTTGCTGCTTTAAGACATCATTTTTTAAAGAAATATGGAACAGGGGCACCTGGATGGCTCAGTTGGTTGAGCAACCGACTTCAGTTCAGGTCATGATCTCATGGTTCATGAGTTTTGAGTCCCACATTGGGCTCTGTTCTGACAGCTCGGAGACTGGAGCCTGCTTCAGATTCTGTGTCTCCCTCTCTCTGCCCCTCCCCCACTCACACTCTGTGTCTTTCTCTCAAAAATGAATAAACATTAAAAAATATCTTTTGAAAGAAGGAAAGAAAGAAAGAAAGAAAGAAAGAAAGAAAGAAAGAAAGAAAGAAAGAAAGAAAAATGGAACAAAAGTTACTAGTCAACATGTCGAGAAATGTTTACAGACTGTAATTGAATATAACCCTTGGTTCCCAGAAGGCTCTTTAGATTAAAAAAGACAAACAAAAAACCATGGATTAGAGTTAAAAATAATGTAATGAAGGCCATGTGGCAAGAGGAATCTATCCCCTTCGACTTTTGGCCAATTTGGGCTTTAGTGCAGGTTGTTATTAATACAATGGAGACTGGGAATAAGCCATCCCCTGCTGAAGTGGCCGAAGAAACGGCCACCTCTGTACACACTTATAAATTAGATGTTACAAAAGGCAAAAACAAAAACAAAAAAACAAATGCCTTAAAAACTTCTTTCGCTTACAGATATGATCCTTTGCTGCCTTTGCTTTTCCCCTTGTTTTTCCCACCCCTCATTCTCCTGTTCTCCTACAGGAGTTTTAGCACAAGAAGGCAGACCTTTGGAATGGGTCTTCTGGTGAAAACATCTGGCACCATAACCAGGATCTCTCCCTTATAGCTTCAATTGTTATTCAAGGACATAAAAGAGCTTTTCAGGTTTTAGGATTTGATCTGGCTTTGATTGCTTTACCACTTGTCTCGACTGCTTTTAAGGATGTGTTCCCTCTCTTTGACGGGTTACAACTTGCCTTTGCAGATTATATAGGATGCAAAGGATGTCACTAACCTTCAGGGAAACTATGGGATTTTCTAAAGTGTGCCCAATGGATTATTAACCATAGTTCATGATTCTCCCATTCCTATGGCACCCACCTATTTTATTGATGGTTCTTCTTCTGGCAAGGCTGGTATATGGGGTCCTTCTATACGCGAAACTGTACAAAGTCCATGTTTTTGCTCAACAGGTTGAATTGGCTGCTCTTTTACATCTCCTTCGCGATGTCCCAGGACCCCTTAATATAGTTTGACTCAGCTTATATAGTGGGTTTGGTGGGCCCGCTGGAAACTATATTTATTTCCACTACACATTCAACTATTAACCCTTTGTTGCAGGATTTACAATTTGAAATCCAATCCTGAACACATCCTCTCTATATCACTCATATTCATTCCCATTCTAATCTCCCAGGTCCTCTAGCTTTAGGAAATCAAGCTGCTGACCATCTGACTGCACCCATTTTCTTTACTCCTCAAGATGAGCATTCACACTTGCATACTAATGCTAACTGCCTTCATGTACATTAGGAATTCCTTTAAGAATTGCGAGACAGATAGTGTCTACTTGTCCTACTTGTCAACCTTTACATTTAACTGAACATCCATCAGGAATTAACCCCCGGGGCACCACTCCTGATTGTATTTGGCAAATGGATGTTACACATTTTCCTGTTTTTGGACTCTCTTCTTACATCCACCTCACTATTGACACCTTTTTTGGTTTCTCTACATCTTCTCTACTTACAGGAGAAAAAGCAGGATATGTCATTTAATTTAATTAAGAAAGTCTTAATTTACTTTCTTGCTTCTCTGTCATGGGATTGTCCATTAGCATAAAAACTGATAATGGACCTGCTTACACAAGCAAGTGCCTACGTGAATTTTTGGCTGAATGGCAAATTCAACACGTTACTGGTATACCCTTTAATCCTCAGAGACAAGCTCTAGTCAAACGAGCTCATGCAACCCTTAAAAGGCAATTACAAAAAATTATTAAAAACAAGAAAGGGGGAATAGCCCCCCGAGATATCATGGCACAGGCACTATTTACTTTAAATGTTTTTATTTTACCTCAGGGTGAACCTTACACTCGAGCTGATACCATTTTCCTCCAATAACCTCCCATACCTAAAACACTGCCATTTGGTTAAAAAATGAAGACAATCACTGGCAGCCTGGGAATCTTATTACCTGAGGCCCTAGGTATACTTATGTCATTCCAGGTGGCTCCAGTAGACCAATTTGGATACCTCTCCAAAATATCTGGCTCAGGATAAGCCATCAAACCGGAGGAGAAGCCTCACCCATGTCAGGGGCTGAAGACTCAACCCCCAATTCTGAAAATGGCAGCCTTGACCCTGAAGAGACCCCGAAAAAGGAAGATGGCCTCAAGCACTCCTCCAACTTGGGAACAATTGAAGAATCTCGCAGTGTGCTGAACGAGTTTTGGAGGTGACTAAATCCAGTAAATCCCCTGAACATTTGTTTCTAGCCATGATGGCAGTTGTGACCTGTACCTTGGTGGTAGGTGAAAATCACACCTATTGGGCTTACGTGCCACATCCCCCACTATTGAGATTGGTGGAATAGACTGAGTATGGACCGACTATATTTACTAATGATTTCGTCTTCCCCTGCCATGGTCATTCACTCCCCCTGTGAAACCAGAGGAGGAAGGTGCCCTCATGAATATTACTCTAGGTTATGAGGTTTTACCATTATGTTTAGGGCAAGGAAAAATTTGCCTCCCTTTAAGCCATCAAATGTGGGCATATATTCTTCCACCTTTGAAATCTGAAAGGACCCGAATGGGTTTAATGACAGCATTATCATTTAACTTTAGTGAAGTGAACACTGCTGATACCCTGGGCAAATCAGATGACCCGATATGTAATAATATCTTTTATAAGCATTATGTTTTTAAACCTATTCATTGGTCTCGATGTCAAGGCCCTCATGGTAAAATTCTCTTGTTAAACGGTTATACTATAAGATTGGGGACCTCACGGAAAGTTTCTTAATAATTGTTCTGAAGATATTAATAGCATAGTATGTGATTATATTTCCGATGTTGCTTGGAATAGTACTGACAATGTTACTTACAAGCATCATCATCCTAGAGGGTTAATGGCGTGGCATGAAGGGGGACTAGCATCCCCTTGTCCGCGGTTACAATTAAATGAAAAGCACTTTAGTCCCGAACAATGGGATTTATGGAAAGCTTCTGCAGCGCTAGAATCATTAAAATTTTATGTTGGGAACTTTTCAGGAACCTCTCAATCAGAAAGTGATTATCAATTTATATATAACACCTCAATTGCTGTCCAGGCTTGTGTCCACCTCCCTTATGTATCTGCTATTGGCAGAATTGATATTAACCTCAGTTTTAAAAGTATTGAATGTATTAATTGCTGCTTGTATACTTGTCTTAACCATACTATCCCTTTTGACCCTAAGAATGATACGATTCTCTTTCTACGGGCACGTATAGGAGTGTGGCTCCCTGTAAATCTAACCAGGAATTGGGAAGAAAACCCTGTGGAAGGCCTATTATCAAAAGTGTTAAATGGATTGGTTTCCCGAGGTCGACGTTTCATCGAGATCTTGGTGCTGGTGATCCTGGGGCTTATTGGAATTGCCACAACTGCTGCAGTTGCAGGAGTAGCACTGCAAACTTCTTTACAAACCCATGATTTTGTAAAAACCTGGCAGGAAAAATCATATAATCTATGGCTTACACAAAATAAAGTAGATATAGACTTACAATCTAGGGTTAGTGAATTGGAACAAGCTGTGCAGTGGTTAGGAGATCAGTTAGTCAATTTACAACAAGTGTTTCTTAAATGCGATTGGAATTCTAGTTCAGTTTGTGTAACCCCTTACCCTTTCAATGCCACTAAGCATTCCTGGGAACAAATTAAATATCACTTGCAAAATATTCAAGGAAATGTATCTTTGGATATCCAGGCTCTTCAACAAGAGATATTTGATGCATTTAAGGATTCTATCCCTGAAACTCAATATGGGCAACTGGCCTCTGATATAGTCCATGCATTAGAAGGGCTGGATCCTCACAGATGGTTGCAAAACATTATCCATGGCCTTGGTGGCTCCTTTTTTGCTATTCTAACATGCTGCCTTATTTTCCTCACAGGATTCTGCATCCACAAAAGGGGAGTGAATGCACAGAGTAATCATAAAGTGCTTACTGCAGCTAAGGCTTTGAAAAAAGAAAGGGGGAGCTATGGGAAACAGAGCAGCACCATGAACACAGGCGCATGTTTGCTCAAGCTCCAAGATCTCTGAGAAAACTCAAGATTGCAGGGTTGAAAACAACCCGAAGGGATTTGACTGAATTGCCTCTGAGAATGTGACCTGTTCTTTAGCACACAGATAAGGGTGTTTTACTTAAGGGAAGCCAGCAGTAAATAGCACAGTGTGATCACTCCCCTCTTTGTGTTTTATCCTGCCAAAAAGATCACTATCACATCTTCTTTTTCTGCTGAGACCATCTTGCACAGTGTATGGTGTATACGGTGTGTAGTGTACGGTGTGCACATGCTATAGCAGTACCAGATGTACATCGTTGCCATACTTCACTAAGCTCTTGCAGCTAATCATTATTGATTCATATCTCTGTGAGGGTATATATGAAGATGCATAATAAAGCTCTGGACCTGGGCTGTCAGCTCGGGGTCCCCTGTGCCTCGCTATACTATCATCTCTTTTCTCAGTTCCTTTGCTGCCTCAGGTCCCTGATGCTTTGAGGTCGGCAGTGGATGTTACTAGAGAATATTATGCTAAGTGAAATAAGTGAGTCAGAAAGACAAATACCCCAATGGTATTGCTCATGTGTGGAATTTAAAAAACAAAACAGATGAACATAGAGAATGGAAAAAAAAAAAAAGAGAGAGAGGAAGCAAACCATAAAAAACTCTTAATAGAGAACCAACTGAGAGGGTTGTTGGAGGGGAGGTAGGTGGGGGGATGGGCTAAGTGATGAGCATTAAGGAGGGCACTTGTGATGAGCACTGGGTGTTATACGTAAGTGATGAATCACTACACTCTGCTCTTGAAACCAATATTACACTATATGTTAACTAACTAAAATTTAAATAAAAACTTATAACACGAAAAAAATTAAATAAATTTTCTTAATTACAATAATTTCTGTTCCCTTGCCCAAGCCTGCTTTAGAAAGAAAATACATTCATGATAGAATGTAAGCTTATATTACACTACATAAATTCTGTTATGTATAAAATTTATGTTAGTAGATTTTAGACCAAATTTATGGATATAAAAGCACTGTATGCATTCAGTTTCATACTCTTGAAAGAAACATGAAAAATAAACCATAAGCATAAATTATGTAGTGTTATAAATAAGATTGTAATACTTGTAAAAATGTTACAATATAAGAAATGTTCTGGCCAATTTGCATTAAAGGAAATATCTGAAATAAATTCCTTCGGCCCTTTGTAAATTATATTGTGACTTGTCATTTAGATTATTATTCAATCTATCTAAAAAATTTACATTATTCAAAATAGGAAGAAGGTGTAGATTTCTTGACCAGTCTTAAAGTTCTACACTTACATAGGCATAGGGCCCTAAAAATAGTTATATAGTTATAGGGCCTAAATAAGGAATTCCATTTACATGGCCTCATCCTTGCCGCATTTATCATAAGAGATAGTCTGAAATATCTGCCCATCTTATAGAAAATGGAAGACTATATCCATTACCCTAGTATAAGGCTAACTATCCTTTGAAGCAGTAACTATAATCACTCTCACTGAAGAAAAAAAAAAAAGCAGCCTAAATACAGTACTTTTTAACTTAAGCTTCACATACAGAAAAAAAAAAATCTATCACTGAATTTAGGAAACGTACACATCATCAGTTCCATACTCACTCATTACTGATCTTCCTCGACTTAAAGATGGGGTTACATCCAACAAACCCAACATGAATTCAAAACACCATAAGTTGAAAATACATTTAATACACCTAACCTACTGAATACCATAGCTTAACCTAGCCTAACTTACACACATTAGCCTACAGTTAGGTAAAATCATCTAACACAATGCCTGTTTTATCATAAAGTGTTGAATATCTTACAGAAACTTATTGAATACTGCACTGAAAGTGAAAAACGGAAGGGTTGTATTGGGTAAAAAACGGTCAGAAGTGTATCGGTTATTTACCCTCACGACTGGGTGGCTGACTGAGAGCTACAATTCACTGCCAGCATCATCAAAGAATATCTTGCCACATGTTATTAGCCTGGGAAACGTTCCAAATCCAAAATTTTAAGTACAGATCCTACTGAATGTGTACTGCTTTCACACCACTGTAAAGTCGAAAAATTCTAAACTGAACCAGTGCAAATCAGGGTCCCATCTGTATTTCTATCATTACAAGTATAACTGATCTCTCCAAGGACATTTATTTACATAATCTAAAGGATATTTCACAGAAAATGATAACAAAAATCAAAAAACTCTGGCATATACTGTTTTCAATACTATGGCACAGAAATGTTTTATATAGACTCTTGCCAGGCAACTCGCTGAGCGTGACTTACCGGCTGGCTATCACACACTGAGCACCTAGGCTGGACAGAAGCGTTGTCATTCCTTTACCAAGGCCAGTACCTCCCCCGGTAATAAACGCCACTTTTCCTTGAAAACTATTAGGTGGTAGCATCGGTTTTTGAAGGGGTGGGAAGAATTTAGACTGAAAAGCTTCAATGTTTTGATACAATATTTTTGTTCCATAACTGAAAAACTCAAAGGGAAAAAAGATTAATTGAAATTTTCACACATACATTTCCACAACAGATGAAGTTCAAACAACTTAACACTCAAGTTTACTATTAATCAAATTCTTGGATTAACAAACTCACTGTAAACATATTGGTATTGTATGTAATCAATTATTACTTTTTTTCCCACTGGAATGTTAAGTAACACAGTGGAATGGTTAAAAGCAGGGACTCTGGAGAAAGACTACATAGGACAGAATTTTCTCCCTACTTGTATAAACTTCAACAAGTGAGTTAACCTCCGTGTGCCTTAGTTTCTTCTATAAATGAAGAGCAGAACCTTAATCTTGGGACATTGTAAGTATTACATGAATTAACATAAGTAATATGTTAATAGCTAGAACATTGTTTAGCATATACTAAGTGCTCTATAAATGCTAGGATTATTATTTACAAGGGTTTTGCTTAAATTCAACTGTAAAAAGAACTGACATAAAGCATATTCATCTTTCAATAAGAATAACTTGGATAAAAATCACATTCCATCTTTGAATCACTGAAGAAAATGATTAGCAGTCCTTGTAAGTTCATTAAATCAAATGCCTCTTCCCATGTTATCTTCTGGATATTAAATTTAGAACAGATAACTATTTGTTATATTTAAAATAGGGAAAAATAAGAACATTTTACACTAAAAATATTTGTATTGCCCTATCTTAGGTCTTACAACTTACATTCTCACATTACTTGTGAAAATCACTGCATTTTCTCACATTTAATTATAAAAACAAACTTTAAGTGTTGAACATAATAAAAACAATAAAGAGCCAATTTCATTAAGTGCTTATCATGTGTCAGGATTCGATATCTTCACCACCCCGTGAAATAGGTATTATTTTAACCTCACTGTACAGGAGGGGCCCAGATAAGTTAAATATATTGCCCAAGTCACAGAACCAAGATTCAAATGTGGTCTGACAGGCTCCAAAGCCCTCCCTCACCATTACCCAGTATATTTCCTCTCCCTACTCACTGAACTCCTATAGAGCTTAATGATCACACCAAAAAGGCATGAGATAGTCCCCCATCAGGTCATGGTTGCAAGATTAAAACTCCACAATGTATCCTCTCCTGCTAGGCTATTCCTGTATGCTAAGTGAGTTGCAATCAGTCGGTCTGGGATATCTAGAAATTTCTCCTAAGGAAATAATTGGAAATGTGGTCAATGAGTTAGGATAAGGCTGTTTATCAACTAGAAATTACACAAGAAAATGCTTGATATGATGTTAAGAGAAAAAAGAAGTATACAATATGTTAACTGTAAGTAAAAATATATGCTTGGGAAAAAGACTAACAAAATAATAGTAAGCAGTAGATTCAATATTAATCACGTGCCAACGTCCACTAAAGACTTGAAATATGTTAACAGCCCTATAAGGTAAATTCTACTGTTATCCTCAATTTACAGATGAAAAAGCTGAAACACAGGAAGGTCAAGTAACTAACTTTTCAAGACAAATAATAAGTAGAAAAGACTTTACTCAAACCCAAGATGTGTGATTTCAGAGTCCATCCATATCTTCCTTACACAATTACTATCTCTACGTGATAAGATTATGTATGATTATTCTTGTTTTTTGTTGGGTTTGTTTTTAGTATTTTTGTCTTTTCAATAAGTATGATTTGCTTTTATAATCAGGAAAAACATGCTACTGAAACACAAAATTTGAAAATATGTATAAAATAATTGGTGAAGATAAATTTATAAATCTGATTATGCTCCATGCTGGTCATTGTATATCCTTTAGCTTCATGTTGACAAAGTGCTTTCTTTTTGTATCCTTTTGCCAGAGCATAATAATCCAAGCAACCTACAATAATCCGTCTCTACATAAATGGCAGTTTTACCTAAGGCTGCCACTGCCTCCAGGAATATTACATTAAGATGATGGAATAGGAAATTTGCACAAGTAGGCTGGGGAGTTTGTCATTACTCACGGATAATGAAAAAACTGTGTTTTAATTTTCCAAAGGCTCTGAAATGAATTTTTTATTTATTTGGTGTTGATTTGTATAGGAAATCTGATGTGGTGCTTTACAAAAGATAAATTATGCAAAATATTTGCATATAACCATTCTTTTACTTATCTTACAACATTTTCTCAACTTCTGCCAAATGGTAGAAGAATATTGAGGTAAAAATAATCAGTTTGATTAACAGTCCCTAATAAGTGTCTATAACATATCAGGTTACTACTTAACACAAGGCTTACCTGCTGTATTTTATTTGATTAATCAACACTGATCTTTCCCACCAGACCAAAAGTGAAGAAATTGATATGCTATTTAACTCACATTACCTTCTGATAATACATAGCATATACGCTGAATATTAAATTCAAGCCATCTATGTGCCTACAAACAAGCTGTTCATTTCAATACTAAGACACATTGAGATGAACAGATCTCACAGAATCATGTTGTATTTAGTCTCCTATTTCTACAAGAAAGGATTCTGAGTAACCTGAAACAGCATTTTGGTCATTTTTAAAAATATTTTTTAATATTTATTTATTTTTTGAGAGAGAGACAGGGTGTGAGTGGGAGAGGCTCAGAATCTGAAGCAGGCTCCAGGCTCTGAGCTGTCAGCACAGAGCCTGACATGGGGCTCGAACTCACGAACTGTGAGATCAAGACCTGAGCCCAAGTCAGAAGCTTAACTGACTGAGCCACTCAGGCACCCTTGACCATTTCTTTTTGAGTCATAAAAAGTAGATACAAAATAGACTTTTAAGTTTTCAAATCTTGCTCTGTGCTTTTTCTAGAAATAAGTTATTTTTGAAATAGAAATAATACCTTTCATATCAAGACTGAGTTCTCTGGATATCTTTAAAAACTAAATTCTTACAACCCTCTCACATCTTCCATTTTGGAAAAAAAAAAATTTACTTTTTAGAATTAGAAGTTCTGGGGCGGCTGGGTGGCTCAGTCAGCTAAGCGTCCGACTTCAGCTCAGGTCATGATCTCGCAGTTAGTGGGTTCGATCCCCGTGTCAGGCTCTGTGCTGACAGCCAGTTTAGAGCCTGGAGCCTGCTTCACATTCTGTATCTCCCTCTCTCTCTGACCCTCCCCTGCTCACACTGCCCTCTCTCTCTCTTTCATAGATACATAAAACATTAAAAAAATAAACAAATAAATAAAAAAGAATTAGAAGTTCTACAATCTCAAAAAACAAATCAGTTATTATCTGCCTCTATACTCACAACTCTCCCACATCATATAAACAATATCTATCTCCCTCATGTGGTCCTAAATGATAGCATCTAAACTCCGGAAAAGTGATTTTACTTCTAATTCTCAGAATGGCAATTCTTTAACAGTCTTGACTGTCTCCTCCCCAGAGGATGAGGACTGTATAGCAGTGAGATTTAGTCTTAAATTCCCTATGTATTTTGACTAGTCTCAACTGTCTAGAATAAACACCTACAACATAGGTGGATTGGTGATCCTAGATCAGATATTTTATTAGGCCTGCCCAATGTTTTAAAAAATTTTTTCTACGTTTATTTACTTTTTTTTAATGTTTTATTTATTTCTGAGAGAGAGACAGCATGAGCAGGGGAGGGTCAGAGAGAGAGGGAGACACACAATCTGAAACAGGCTCCAGGCTCTGAGCTAGCTGTCAGCACAGAGCCCGACGCGGGGCTCGAACCCACAAACCTTGAGATCATGACCTGAGCCAAAGTCGGAAGCTTAACCGACTGAGCCACCCAGGCGCCCCTATGTTTATTTACTTTTTAAGAGAGAGACAGAGTGAATGTGAGTGCGAGAGGGGCAGGGAGAGGGAGACACAGAATCCAAAGCAGGCTCCAGTCTCTGAGCTGTTGGCACAGAGCCCTACGTGGGGCTTGAACTCAAGAACTGTGAGATCATGACCTGAGCTGAAGTCAGATGCTAAACCGATTGAGGACCCAGGTGTCCCCCAATGTTTTAAAATTTTTGAGCCAGTATTTAGATACTGAATGAATTCAGATAAAAATCAGAAGCTCTACCAACAGTGAGGTCCAGTTTCCAATAAGGCTGAGTTAAGACCACTTGAGACAAGGCCTGAGCTCTGCCCAATCCCTGCTCACACAAAGTAAACCCTTTCCAGTTGTGCAACAACTGTCATTTATAGGGCCTGCCAGAACTTGAGGCACCTGAGTGCATGATTCCTAGTCTAAATAAAACCCAAGAAACGAATACAAAATAGAAAGAGGAAACATGTTTTTTCTTTTTTCTTTGTTCTTTTTTGAACCAAAGAGAAGTTTCTGAAGTTTCATATAAAACAATCTTCTGTAAAAGTTAATTGTTTAATGTCTTAGGTACACTGTTAAGAAAATCCAGTTCCTGGGGCTCCTGGGTGGCTCAGACGTTAAGCAGCCAACCCCGGCTCAGGTCATGATTTCACAGTTTGTGGGTTCAAGCCCCATGTTAGGCTCTGTGCTGACAGCCAGCTCAGAGCCTGGAGCCTGTTTCAGATTCCGTGTCTCCCTCTCTCTCTCTCTGATCCTCCCCTGCTTGTGCTGTCGCTGTCTCTGTCTCTCTGTCTCTCTGTCTCTCTGTCTCTCTGTCTCTCTCTCTCAGAAATAAAAACATTTAAAAAATTTTTTTTAATAAAAAGAAAATTAAAAAAAAAGAAAATCCAGTTCCAAATCTGTAAAAATCCTATAATAACAGACCCCCACACAGAAGTTTTGGGGCTAAAGAAGGTCATATTTAAATACCTCTTAGCTTAGTTATCTCACTATCATTGTCACCATTACTAATTGACAGGGCCCCCTGCATTAAAATCCCATACCTCAAAAGCACAGATGTTCTCTAGAGTTGAAAATACAAAAATTAAATTCTTTACTGTACCATTCAAGTTGGACAATATGGCCTCAACCTACCTTCCTAGCCCTACTTCTTATTAGTTCTACCACTCAGAGGTTAATTCTATGCTCACCAACCCCTCAGCATTCCTGAAACTTGCCAAGAACTTTCACCTTCTAATCTTTGCTCCTGATTTCTCACTTACCTAAGCTATGCACTTCTTTCTTAATCAGCCTTCAAAACCAAGCCAAAGTGTCAAAAACTGCTGACACTTTTAAACACGTCTGTCTATTAAAAATGGGCCAAATGAGTCTCTCCCTCCATCAGGATCTTAGTCTTCCACACCAGACTGTGAGCACCCAGAAAGAAAGAACAGTCTCCATTCATTACTATAATAGGGTGTCTTTTTTTTTTAAGGAATAATTTTTTTAAGTTTATTTATTTAATTGAAAGAGAGAGGGAATGCACAAGGAGAGGGGCAGAGAGAGAGAGAGAGAGAGAGAGAGAGAGAGAGAGTGTATGTGTAGGGAGAGAGAGGGAGAGGGAGGGAGAGAGCAATGGGAAGGGGCAAAGACAATTCCAAGCAGGCTCTGCTCTGTCAGGGCAGAGCACTACTCAACGCAGGGCTCTATCTCAGAAACCATGAGATCATGACCTGAGCTGAAACAAAGAGCCAGATGCTTAACCAACTGAGCCAGCCAGGCTCCCCATTATAATAGGATTTCTAACACCAGTTGGGCATTCAGTAAATGCTTGTTTTAGTGGCCAGGGTCACTGGGTCCAATGCCATCCAAAGTACATGAGAGAAGACAAGTAGAATCTTATGCAGCTATAGATACAATCCAGGTCTCTGCCATGTGTTTCATCAAGTTGAAACAGTCATTCCAATGACTCTAAATTATGCCACGTTAAATATTAATCCAAATCTACTGATGTATGAGTATGAACAAATTATTTGCAAATGGAAAAACTGGACAAAGACCTTAGCCCACATGCAAAAAATATATACAACCATACTTATTATAACCAAGTGATGTAATTAAACAAAGAAGGTATCATTTTTCTCTCACAAGATTGGTTAGGTTCAAAATATCATACATAATACTAAAACATATCTTATTAAAGTCACTCTTACAATCTGTTGAAATGAACTGGGCCAACTTCTTTGGAAGACCATCTGACAACACATATCAAAATGTTGACTAAACTACACATAACCTTTAACCCAGCAACTCATTTAGGAATTATTCCAACAGATAAATTCTCTCTTTTGGGTGGGAGGGAGAAGCTATGTTGAAAGATAAACACTAAGATCAAAATGAACTTAACAATTCTATTTACAATCACATCAAAAAGAATAAAATTCTTACTAATAAATTTAATAAAAGTACGAGATTTATAAATTAAAAACTTTATACACCATTAAGAAATTAAAGAGGAACTAAATAAATAAAAAAGACATCCTGTGTTCATGGATTGAAAAACTTAATTTTGTTAAGATGGTAGTACTGCCTAAATTGATCTACAGATTCAATGCAATTCCTATCAAAACCCCAGCTGGCTTTTTGCAAAAGTTGACAAGCATATCTCAAAATTCACTTTTAGGGACTCAGAAATGCAGGGCATTCAGAAGTGCCAAACATATTTATTGAAGCATTGTTTGTAATCAGAAAGACTAGAAAACAATCTATCTGCATTTCCAAAGGGGATGCTCAACTAATTAGGGCATATCCATATAACACAATACTGTGTATCTTTTAATAGAATATATTCTATTCCAATAACAATATATTGTTATTCAATCACTCAACAAATTTATTGAGTACCAACAATGAGAGGCATTGTGTTAAGGGGAAAATCCGACGTAGGGAAATATAAATAAAATGCTCTCATTTGTGTGGTTTCTTTAACGAAAATATCTCATACAGATGTTGGTATATAAACAAAAATTGTTGGAAGGATCCACAAGAAACTATTCATAGCATTAATCTCTTGGAGAGGGACTTTTTGTACAGTCATTGCATATCCTTTTGTACTGTTGAGTGTTTAGTATGTTCATAAATTAATTTTTTATTAGAAATAGTTAATACAATATCAGATCATATATGCAAGGACACAATATAAAAAGGGTATAGAGGGAAACAAAGTTACAGCAAGAAGAACACTAGTGTATGTTCAGCGCTATTTAAGTGTAAATAGTCAGTTAAACTTCCAACTCTTGATTTCATCTCAGTCATGATCTCACAGTTCCTGCATCAGGCTCTGTGCTGACAGTGCGGAGCCTGCTTGGGATTCTTTCTCTCCCTCTCTGTCTGCCCCATCCCTTGCTCATGCTCTCTCCCTTTCTCAAAACAAAAAGAAACATAAAAAAATTTTTAATAAAGTATACTGTATATTCCACACTTAAGTGTGAGCTATACTTATAAAGAAAATGAAACAACACCCTAATTTTTTTGGAGTTTCTAAGTACAACATGAGGTACTGCTGATTTAGGTCAACTTTGAATGATTTTTTTTTAAGAACAAATTGATCCCAACTGCAGTTCACAGGATAAGAGCTTTGCAGACTGGGCCTTGACTGTCATATTAAAATGTTAGCTTGGTAAAGACGTGACAATCTTATTTTTCAAAGGATGACTTTGGAAAATGTGTAATTCTGCATTCCCAACACAACTCAATAGTCTGTGCATACAGTTAAGCCTCCTGTAACTACTTCCTGGTTTATTTTGTCCAGTTGCTAGAAGGCACATATGTGTGCCTTGCATGCATTATTTTCAATGTCCACACCACTGCCACTTCAGCACAGGGGACCTGGGTCTTAGCTGGAAACATGTGGAAAAACAAGGCTGGGCAGGATGCTCTAGTTGATACTCCTATACAAAAAGATAGTCCAGCAGAATGAAGAATTGTCCTACCCACTAATCCAAAAGCAACCCTACAAACCATAAAAGAATTGAAGAGCCCAAACTCTGCCCACACCCGTGGCTTGCCACAGGCCATGTTACACCTGAGCTCTGTGCGTGTGTGGTTTGCTTGAGTACCTCTCTCTTCTCCTGAACTTAAAGCAGGGCACTGCACAGAGGCTACTGATCTAAGCAACTGCAGAACACAGATCTCGTTGCCACAGCAACTTGAAGGCAAGGCTGAGCAAATACAAAAGGAAGTTAGCTGGACTCCAAGCTGCAGTGGCTAGGCTGAAGTATGCAGTTGGTGCCAGCAGCAAGACAGAAATTACATTTTTAAGTAATGATACATCTCACAGCAATGAACATGAGGCCTTGAAAAAGTAGCTGCTCTGTGCTCCAGGGTGTACTTCCCATTTTTATTACAGTTCTTACCTGCTGGCAGATAGATGTGGACCAAACAGATGCTTCACCAAGACTACACAACAAAGGGAGATGAAACTAAGGAGATAAATGAGCAGGCAATTTGATATTTTCAAACTGGGGTCTTCACTCTCCTCTCATTGGAGTAATCTCATTGACCCCCATCACAGTAGCCAAAACTAACATGACTACATTTATTTGTTTGTTTGTTTATTGAGAGAGAGAGAGAAAGCTCCAGTGCACAAGTAGGGAAGGGGTAGAGGGAGAGGGTGAGAGAAAATCTTACACAGGCTCCATGACCAGCACAGAGCCCAACACGGGGCTTCATCTTATGATGGTGATATCAAGACCTGAGCCAAAATCAAGAGTCAGACGTTTAACCAACTTAGCCACCTACACATCCTGGCTATCATTTTTTTGAGACAAAAAAAATAGAACCCCTACTTTTCAAAAGGTTTTGTTTTGATATGGGAATTTGCTTATATGAAAAAAATGTATTAGAGATAAACATGATACTATGATTTGGTATAGAGTTAACTCATTTACTTAGTTTCAGCAAGTTTTTATGGAGCATCTCCTATGCCCTAGGCACCATTCTAGGAAAGAGTAATACAGCAGTGAACAAAAATAGATACAGTAGTCTACCTTGAGAGATTATCTTTGCAGGGAGGAGGATAAATAAATTAAATAATATATATAGTATGTTATAAGCTAATACACGCTATAGGAAAAAAATAAGACATAGAATAGAGGAAGAGTGTTGCTGTTTTAAATAGAATGGTCAGAGGGGCACCTGGGTGGCTTAGTCGGTTAAGCGTCCGACTTTCGCTTAGGTCATGATCTCGCGGTTCGTGGGTTCGAGCCCCGCGTCGGGCTCTGTGCTGACTGCCAGCTCAGAGCCTGGAGCCTGTTTCAGTCTGTGACACCCTCTCTCTCTGACCCTCCCCTGTTCACGCTCTCTCTCTCTCTCTCTCCTAGAAATAAATAAAACATTAAAAAAAAATAGAATGGTCAGAGAAGGTCTCACTGAGGTAAATTTGAGCAAAGACCTACAAACGGTGATGGAATGAGTGCCATAGTTCTTTCAGGAGGCACTGATGAACATTTCAGTTCTTTCAGGCACTCAGGAATGAGTGCCACAGTGGCAAGAGTTAGTGCAAGGGCCCTGAGAAGGCAGCGTGCCTAGCTAACTGATGAGGGTTCAGAGGGCCCGTGTGGCTGGAGTGGAAGGAGGGAGGGTGGGAGGGACAGGAGGTGAGGTCAGTCAGGCAAAAGAGGCTGCATCACGCAGGCTGAGTCCACCACACTACGTGGACTATGCTTTCACTCTGAGTCCACTGGAAAACATCTCCAAACTTCTGAGCAGAGGATTGACAGGGTCTGTCATACGTGTTTAGAGCACTGCTCTATAGTGTTCTGCCTGCTATCTTGGAAAAGAATGTAGGAGGCAACGTTGGGAACAGCGACGATGCTTCAACAGCAGGCAAACAAGAGGTGACGATGGCTTAGACATGGATGCCATCATCAAAAGGGGTAGGACGTTAGCAGTGAAATTACTTGCTGGTAGAAAACGTCCCAGAAAATGAGGGTGTAATAAATTATCACTGTACCTAATATTGTCTGGTCCAATTATTTCTGGCCTCAAAGCCCAACCTCAGCACTTGACCTATTTCACTAAAGGCAGATAAAGAGATCCGCCACTTTCCTGCAAAGATCACTTTCCTGAAAAGATTCAGCTGCAACTTCTCCACCTCTCTCCCTTTACCTCAGTAGTCTGTTACTCTTTGCATCGCCTTTGTGTTTTAGAAAGTGTTAAGACCGAACTCTAAGCCTAGGTGAGAAACAAGGAGGGCAGCAGAAATAAAGACAACATTTTCCACACACATTTAACATGTAGATTAGCCTGAGCTCAGAAGCCAACCAGCTGGAAGTGGTGAGCAAGAAAGGGAGAGCTGAAGATGAGTGAGTTTTCCAGTTTACATGGCTATTTGTCAGATGCTGCTAGAAATGCCTGGACTGGCATGGAAGACCCACGCTGGAGGACTGAAGACAATGAGTTCTGTACTGGAAACGTCATACCTGCATACCTGTGGAACATTCAGGTGAGCATACTTAACCTGAAGTTGAAAATAAGAGTGTGGGAGCCTAAAAACCAATTCAGGGCTAAATGAAAATGGCAACATCATTCAACAACTGTAAAAGCCTACAGTTTTACCACTGTTGCAATGCAGTGTGGAAGTTTCCCCAGACTGGAAGAGACCAAAGTATAGTTATCCCCTTACTCTTGCCTTACTTATATTTACCCAGACGTTTCTGATCTCAGATGAATCACCTCAGGATGACAACAGCATAAGACAACTGATAACATTGATCATTTACTATCTGGAATTTCCTTTAAAAACCAAGGGGTGCCAAACCTTGATGGAATGCCTTCTAATATGGACTATAGACAACCCTGGCTAACTTTAGGAATTCCCTCCTCTTTTGATATGCTTTGTAATGACCTTTGGAGATCTACATATTTTTTTAATATCACAAAATTAGCTGTATAGTTTCGGGAGGACGTTTGAAATTTCTTCACGTGCATATTTGAGCTCTGAGGTCACCATTCATCCATGTGACTCCCTCTAGTGAGTCCTTCACGTCCTCTTTCTCTTCGCTTGATATATCCAATCCATCTCCAAGTCCCATGTATTTCACCTCCCCACTCAGTTACCTTTCCTCTATATCTACTGCCTGACTTCAAAGGCCTGTATCTGCTGTCACTCACAAAAACTAAAGGACTCCTTTATCTCGTCTCTTACCTGGTCTCTGGCCTCCAGTGTCTCCTCTTTCCAACCCATCTGTGATGTTGCCCTCCAGAATACTGCAAACCTACCCACGGTACTTTTCACCTTAAGATCTATCTATGCCTCCTGGTAGCTGCATAAAGTCCAGATTCCTTAGCTTCACACAGCATATCAAGTTTTCGTGACCTGGCTCTTGTCCATCTCTCCAGCCTCTTCTCCCTCTGCCTTAACCCCCTGAAAACTCCACTAAGAAAAACAAAATATCCAGGGCTCCCCAAACATAAACTATTTCCTACCTCCCTATCTACACAAAACTGATCCCCACATCACTCCACATTCATCATAAAGCTAGTTCTGAGCGTTCCCAAGCCTTCCCTAACATTTCCAGACAGAATTAACATTCTCATCTCCATCCCTGTAATCAGCTCCCCCTGGTAAAGTGCCCTCTCTCAGTGGCATTACCCTTAGCTCCAGGCCAAAGACAGAAATTTGGGCTTCATCCCATACCACACATCCAAGCCACAAAATCTAGTTTATTTCAGTCCTAAATAGCTCTAATGCTGCCTTTAGTACAGACCCTTATCCCTTTTGTTTGGATTTCTGGTCTCCCTAACTCAAGTCTTATCTGATGATATCACTTCCCTGCTCACGATCCTGACAGTGCCATATCACCTCCTCCACATGGCCCAGTCTTCATTTCTCACCCCCCACTATCAACCTGTCACCAAGGCCTCTCAATTTCCCTCCAAATATCACTTGATTTTGAGTTTCTCTGCATCCATAGCCATTCCCTAGCTGAGGCCACCAAGGAAACATGAGTGCCTGGATTTGACTATGTGCCTCTGTTCTCACCCCCATTCTCATACCACCAGGACAAAGCTCTCACTCCTTACTGTGGCCCACTGGCTGCTCAGCAGCCTGCCTCTCACCACCTGCCTCCCTACTTTCTATACACTTTAGCCTGGCCCTTCACACAAGCCACTCTCCCACCTAGAACCTTCTTACTCATATTTCTCTCCCTGATCAGCTCCTATGCATCCTTCAGGTCTCAGCCTCAATGGGTGCCCTAAAATATATTCCCATAAAACTGTACACTCCTCCCACTGGGAGTGGGAAATGCTTCCTCCCCAATCCTAATGTTTCCTTCTGGAGGGGAGCTCAGGTAGTGTAACTCCCGGCTTCTCGCCACACATTTAGTCTCCCTGTCTCCAAAGAGATAGGTTATCTGACTGGTAAATTGTGAGACTATCTGGGCATAAGTAGTCCTTAAACCTTCCACTTCTTGAGAGTTAGCTGCCCTTAGAGAGCAATTCTACTGTCCCTCTGAGGCAGCAAGTCTGCCTAGTTCAGGAAGTCCAGTTAGCAGGGCCATTTGGCTCCCACACTGAAGAGTAATAGGTGATACATTGGCCTCTGTCTTTACACTTGTTTTTCAACCTGGAAAAGAAAGATGCTTTTTATTTTGACCTCTTCTGAGATCAAGAACACTAATAACAATACTTACCATATTATAGCATAATGTCATTAGATTATAAGCTTCCTGAGAGCAGGAATCAGGTCATTTTCTCATCCTCATATTCCCTGTACAGTGCCTGGCACATAGCAAATGAGCAATCTGTCATGCCCTGGCCCCAGCAACCTGTCTGGTCTCATCTCCATACACTTCTCTCTGACCCCATATTTTAAATTCCACAATACTAAACCAGCTTTGTTTTTGTTTCTGTTTGGTTTGGTTTGGTTGTTTAGAAATAGGCGATACTTCTCACTTCTTCATACATGCTATTCCTTAGGTCTAGATCACATTTGAGATCCCATATATTCCAACTCCTTCAAAAGTCAGCCCAGGGAGCCACCTCCTCCATGAAGCCTTCCCTGCCTCCTCCAGGCACACACTGTTTTGTTTATATGCACATTCTAAAGCACACCTGCATTTTCAGTCTGATGTTTTGTGTGACTTACTAAATTATCATTTGTCATACATTTATATATTATATAAAGCATAACAAGAAATACCCTTTATATGCAACACAGTATACACACTCCTGTAACAAGTATTTATGTGTGCTTACTCTATACTAGCCTAGAAATATAGCAGTAAACAAGATATAAATCCTTGCCTTTAAGCAACTTATACTATGGAATTTTAAATTGGGTACAGGAAGATTTCTTAAGCTCTCCAGATAGGAAAAATAAAAACAAGCAAAAACAAATAAAACTCAAAACGCAAAAGGAAAAAAATCCACGGGCCTTACATTTTCCCCTGACATTTAGTGCTAGAAGGCAATGAAAACAATGTTGATTTAGTTCTAAGGGGAAAACAAATGTAATATATCCAAGCAAAATTATGTCTATGTACCCATCATTTTTACTGGCACAGACACCTGGAATGATGTTCACCAATGTCAACCCTAGTTATGCCTGGGTGGCCACTTTGGGGTCTTGTGTTACTTTTATTTTAAAACTAGATTACCTGAATTCATATTGGTAAGGTACCATTTTCATAAAGATCCTAAAGTTACTACTCTTGATAAAAACAAAAGGAAAGGGGGACACCTGGGTGGCTCAGTAGGTTAATCATCTGACTCACAGTTACGGCTCAGGTCATGATCTCACTGATCTCTCAGTTGGTGGGTTCTAGCCTCACATTGGGTTCCTTGCTGGTAGCACAGAGCCAGCTTGGAATTCATTCTCTCTCTCTCTCTCTCTCTCTCTCTCTCTTTCTCCCTCCCTCCCCCTCCCTCCCCCACTGGCTCTCTTGGTCTAAAATAAATATACATTAAAAATTTTTTTAACACAACAAAAGGAAAGGAAGCATGGCAAGGTGCATCTCAGAGATCTAAGAATCAATCTACAAAAGGAAGAATGGTAAAATTTTAAAAAGTTTCACAATGTAAACCTAACCTTGCTAAATGAGTTGAATTCTGGTATTTTTTAGTATTTCTTAGTCTATTCCAATTCACTTTTCTTAAACTCATCTGGTTCCACAAAACTGAATTCAATGTCCAGTCAGGATTCTCTCTTAGCTTGAAAAATAGACATGAAACTTAATGATGGTACAGCTTTTCAACCAACTCTCTCTAAAGAATGCCTAATACTTAACAGGCACTTAAATAGCATTTCCTGATAAACAGCTGAATGTGTGACTGTTTCCCTGAGTAGAACTGAAATCAGCTTGAGAGCAAAGGTCATTTTCTTTGACATACCCTGGGGCCAGCACAGAGCCAGTTACTCAATAAAGGTTTGTTGCGTTGAACCAAGGCCTACTAGTTACTCAGACTAACACTTCACAAGTAGGACACAGATGAAACATTTCTCTTTGTTCTTGGTAACAAAATTACTCACATTAGGTTTTAATTGTAACAACTAATATTTGCTCACAAAAACATGATGTTCCCTCAAACAACTCACTTCATAGATGTGAGGTCTCCTTGGAGGAATTTAAACCCAAGCCTGCATGTGCCAAGAAAAGGAAGCACAACCAAAACGGGCCACTCTTGGCCCCTGAACGCCAATCCTCAAAACTTCTATTTTTCTTAAGGCAGAAGAATTTCAAAATTGTCAGATTACAATTACTTTTTAAATGAGTTCATTGTCTAATGGTGTCAGAAGAGCTGCGGTACAGTCTGTGTGACCTTATTACTACAGGCTAAGGATTTGTGGGGGAAAAAAATCTCTGGAGACTCTTCTCCCTCACGGAGTTGCAGGAAGAGAAAGTTCTTTGAGAAGAGTCCAAAAAACACAAGCTTCTTTCACAATGATCTATAACCAAAATCTTTACAGGAAAACAGTATCAACAAAACTTTAGTGTTGAACAAGTATCACTTTTTAAAAGAAAAGTTCTCTTACTTGAGAGACTTACCATGCCATTTCTTCGTGTTCACATTTGAAATTACTGTCTGTTTAAAATGAGAAGTTAAAAAACCGCCATGGCTGCCCATTCTATTGGACTAAAAAAGGTTTTTTCACAGCTGGCAAAATAATTTTTGAACCTAGCTAAGGAAACTGAACTTTTTGGTTTAATTTATTAAGATTCTTTAATTTGGTTGTGGAAGGGGCTCTCTTGAATACTACTGGTATTTTTGGGTTTTTTTTATGTGTATTTATTTATTTTTAGAGAGAGAGAGAGAGAGTGCGCAGAGAGGGACACAGAGAGGGAGACAGAGTCGCAAGCAGGCTCTGCAGCTGTCAGCACAGACCTGAGGCAGGCTCCAACTCATCAAGGCTCAGACTCACAAACCTGAGACCCTGACCGGAGCCAAAACCAAGAGTCCCGCACAACCAAGAGAAGCACCCAGGCACCCTACTACTGCTTTGCTTTCGTCTTCCTTTCTCCTTCTTATCCTCTGCCTTCACTTGCATTTACCCCCACGTTTATTTATTTTGAGAGAGCAAGCACAAGTGGGGTAATGGCAGAGAGAGAGAGAGAGAGAGAGAAAGAGAGAGAGAGAGNTGTCAGCACAGACCTGAGGCAGGCTCCAACTCATCAAGGCTCAGACTCACAAACCTGAGACCCTGACCGGAGCCAAAACCAAGAGTCCCGCACAACCAAGAGAAGCACCCAGGCACCCTACTACTGCTTTGCTTTCGTCTTCCTTTCTCCTTCTTATCCTCTGCCTTCACTTGCATTTACCCCCACGTTTATTTATTTTGAGAGAGCAAGCACAAGTGGGGTGATGGCAGAGAGAGAGAGAGAGAGAGAGAAAGAGCGAGAGAGTCCCAAGCAGGCTCCCTCTGTCAGTGTGGAGCCCCATTCAGGGCTGGACCCCAGGAACCTTGACATCATGACCTGAACCCAAATCAGACTTAACTGAGCCACCCAGGCGCCCCTTCACTTGCATTTTTTATTTCCACTATGAGTTCCATGAACATACATATAAGTTCACAAGCAAACAAGCTGTCTCTCCCACAGCACGGGGGAGATAGAGGTGGAAGCCAGCCTAGGTTGCCAACCTCCCAGCTCTATCTCTAGGAAGTGGAGTCTTGGTGTTTTTCCTTTTCATAAAGAGTTGTATGTGAGTATGTTTGTATTAATGTTTGATGTGCACAACTAACACAGGAAAGGCTTCTCCTCATAAATCAAGGTCTCTTTTAAGGTCAGGGCTCCCCTCTGGACATCCCCACCGCCCCAGTCCCTCTCCCTCCTCTAAGGGCCAACCTGTGCAACGTCTTCCAGTCTATTTCCACACAACTTTGAAACTTTCAGGTACATGAAAACTGTGAGAATCACAGCGTGACCTTCTCGGACAGCAAATGTGACTTTGTCCCTTCTTAACTCCAACCACCTCCCCTCCGGGTCCCACGGCTCCCACGTCTCCCCCGCGTCCCGGAACACCCTGTCCTCGCTCCCCGCACGCCGGGGTCCGGCTCTTCGCTCAGGCGGGGCGCTTGCTGGGGGCGAACCGGGCCGCCGGCCCCTCCGACGTCGCCTTACCCTCCGAGGACCTTGGCCCGGAGCAAGGAAGACTCGGCCTAGCAGCGCCATCTTGGACCTCCCGATTGGGACTGGAGGCCCAGGGGGCGCTGGCGGCCGACNAAACATGTTGTGGTCGCTTCCTCCCTTTGCTCCCCCCTGTCCTTGAAATGTGTTTGGCTACTTGCCCTTAATTGGTAAAGGAATGCATCTTGTAGATTTCAGTTTGTATCCAGTTACCAGGTATAAAATAAACCGCAAGAGGGGCTTGCGTAGAATTGTTCCTCTGGCCGGAGTTGTGTCTGTCTTTTGTGTGTGTCTTGTGTCATTTCGTCCGCAACACAGGGGCAGAGGTGGGGCCGGCACGGGTAGGAGCAGGGCTGGGCGGCGTTGATGGCCGATCCCCTGACGCCCCTCCTCCCCTGCTCTACTCCCTTTTTGGTGTGGCGTTGATTCTTGTCCTGACACCAAGGCTTTTCTTTCCAGGAAGCAAATTTGAATGCCGCGTGGTGTAGTTTTTAATATATTCTTTACTTCTTTGTCTCCCATGTATGGTAACATAAACGTGCAGTCTGATTAAGTGGGCTCATGTTATAAGGTCCTGAGGGTTGTTGTCGGAAACCAGTATAGCCAGGTTGCCTTGAGATTATTTTTTCTTTCCTTAGGGATGGGACCNCCCCCCCCCCCCCCCCCCCCCCACTTGCTCTGACCCCTCTATTTTGGGTCAAAGAGCGTCATCTTGGTTTAGAGGTTTGTATCCAAAACATTACATGAGTGACCGTCTTTTTTTTTTTAATTATGTTCTCAATGAGACTGGAGACAACCAGGGGAGCCAAGCAAGGTAGGATTAAGCAACTTCCCAGAATTAGGAGGATAATTTTTATGAGCGTTTTGAATACCCTGAAAGTTGAAAACCATCTTCCAAATAACTCCCTGGGGTTTTAACTGTTCCTGGTCTGGACGGGGACATGAGGAATTCTTTCTCCTCTGTGTTTTTTTTTTTCATTATTTGTCTGTAGGCAGCGGTTGCTTAGGTTAAAGTTTTTACAAACTTCTCTGTGAGAAGCAAGCAGGTAACTTAAGGCCAAGCGATTGTNACTGCGGTAGTCTAATTATGCAGGTTTAGCATGTAAACGGGAGTGCAGTAGCCCCACGACCTATCCTCTGCCGAAGCGGCAGAGCCATAATATTGGATTATACACGTAGGAGGTCGTTTATCATCTTTTTAATTGTCCATTTGTAAGGCACGCCACTTTTTTTGTTTTGTTTTGTTTTGTTTTGACTCTCCCTGTCCCCATAACTTGGACTCCCAAATGTTTCACTCTGGCAAATGTGAACAGGAAGAAAGATGGATGAATAGTTTCCAGCACCTATGACCCTGACCAAACTGAGGGAAGTACTATATAGGTTGTCTTTCCACATACCTAGTATAGTCCACCTGGGGCCCGCCATTAAATGCTGCGTTGACAATGTCCCAGGCCTCTCAAAGATGAGAGAAGTTAGACAACGTGTAGGGATCCGTCTTGAGGTGATCCAGAGTCCCCCACCATTGGGTTTTCCAGGCAGTTGAGTTATAAAATATTTTGGGGCACCTGGGTGGCTCAGTCGGTTAAGTGTCCGACTTCAGCCCAGGTCTCACAGTTTGTGAGTTCGAGCCCCGCATCGGGGTCTGTGCTGACAGCTCAGAGCCTGGAGCCTGATTCGAATTATGTGTCTTCCTCTGTCTCTGCCCCTTGCATACTCGCACTCTCTCTCTCTCAGAAATAAACATTAAAATAATAATAATAAATTATGTGGCCTTGGCATGTTAAGTTTTTAACAGAGATGATGATGAACTTTTTCCCCACCAGGCAAGACAGTTTTTCCCAATAATTGAGCTTTTGAGGAGCCAGACCCTGGTAGGAGTACTGGGGTATTTTGTTTTACTATACGGTCTGTGGGGATCTAATTTTCCAGTCTTTTATGGCCATTGTTTCCCCATGTTGGTACCGACAAAGTATGCTATCCACAAAAGGAAGGTGAGTGCTAACAAACCTCTCACCACATTTCCAGTGGCCTAGGCCAATCCTATGGCAAAGGGTAGAGAGCAACAGTCAGAGTAATAGTGAGAAACAGGGCGTAGCAGTGCCTCACATTAGGAAACATATGGAAAATAAGGACAGTCTTTTGTTTCACCAGACCTTTGATTCCTCAAGCTTCTGCCATGCATAGATCAGTCAGCTTCAGGAGTGACTAAAGCAGGGCCACCGTCTCCCAGAGCCTCTGGAGGTGCAGATCGCTTCCTCTGTATGGTCAGCTTGCAAGGCACTGATGGATCAGGAATGCACTCCCAGTTTCGAGATGCATGTTTCACTGCGCCGTAGTGAACCCAGGGACCCACTTCAGCTACCTTTACTGCAATGGCGTGGGCAAAATGACACTGAATGGGCCCCTCCAGAGGGGTTTTAGGGGTTGGACATTTCTACTCTTTAATCCATATTGCATCTCCTGGTTTAAAGGGGTGAGTGTCTGTGGTCAGATTCACAGGTAATCGCTCCCTGACCCAGTGGTGTAAGGTGGTTAGGGTAGACCCGAGGGCCGGTATCTGTTGCCTTAGGGTTAGATTGCCTATCCCATTTAGATGCTCCCCCCCCCCATGCCCTTGGTAATGGAGGGAAGGTGGCCATAAAGGATTTTATAAGGGGAGATCCCCATTAGTTTCTTTAGCCTCACCTGTAGCTGCATCCTGCCTCCCTGAAGGTCTCTTATCTCTCCCTGCCCAATGTTAACCTTTTCCCTATTTATTTTTCCCCTGGAATAGGGCCTGTAAGTGCTGTTAAGGAACAGGGACGATGACCATTCTGGCTTCTTCAAGCTAATGAGGGACAGTGTAGGCCGTTAGAGTCTACCCAAGAGTCGGTCCAGTGGCCCACAGTGTGGTTTTACAGGAAGGCTGGCAGGCATGAGACGGCATGAACGTTAGCAGCCACAAAGAGAAAAACACAAAGTAAAGATTATACTAACCAACAAGATGGTGTCTTAAGATAATGTCTACAGTTTCCAAACCTGTCAAATAATCTAGGAGAGACCCTGACATTGTAAACAACATATGTCAGGGAATCTCTTATAACCCAGGTGATGGAGGAACAGTAGGAAGTAATGGTGACTCTATTTGCAAGAGTTTGGCCCTGACTTAATTAAAAAAAATTAAAGCATCTAATGCTTGTGAGGTGTTAGAATTTTGCTGAGTATAAGCAGACAGTCTGCTTTATTTTGAGGTGTAAAACTTTTCCAAGAGCCAGGAGTTCTGCTAGAGAAAAGGGTCAAGGCAGCCATTTGCCATTATTAATTTGCAAATTTTTAGGTAAGCCAAACCTGGGTATTATTTTATAAGGCAGAACTTGTATTACTTCTTGTGCCTTTTCTGTTTTGTAGGAGAAGGTCTTTACTCAGTAAAAATATCAATCCATATTAACAGATGTTGGAATTCCTTTGACCTTGGCATATGAGTAAAACCTGTTAGTCTTTCCTGGATAATCTCCAGTTCCTTGATTGCCAGGGAGAGCAAGTGTGTGGCTGAAAGGATTGTTTTTAAGACATACTTCACAGCCTGATACTACTTGCAAAACTATCCTTCACAAATTTTTTGCAGTAAACATCCTTTGGGCCATTTGATAAGTTTTGTCCCTCCCTAAATGAAAGGCCTGATGCTGTGTTTTAATGGTCTTTTAGTTCTGTGAGCTTGGTAATAGTAATTGCCCTGCTCTGTTTCTAACCATTCCAAGGGCTGGAGACTTGGTCTAGGAGTCAGACCGCAGTTTATTTTTCTGGGAGAGTAGGTAGGATTGAGTCTCCTTTAATAATTGATATAGCAGGAAAACTATTTTCTTGAACCCTGGTATCAACAGCCTATAATATCCAGTAATTTTCAAAAATTCACATAATTGTTTATCTGTCCTGGAGTTAGTAGCATCATAGTCTCTAATTTAGTTATAATGTTCCTTTCTAGCAAGAGAGTAAAGCTCTCTGGTATTATCAAGAAAGAATGAGAAAAAAATTAGTTTTTCCCATATGTATCCCAAGGGCTGAGAGAAAAATTTAGTTATAAGTTTTCTGGAGATGCTTCTAATCAGGCTGCATTTGGATGGTTGGCCTGGAGTGGAAAGGAGGAAAGAAAAAGCAGCTCTGATGTTAAGAAGGAAATCAACCAGTTTTCCTTCTATATTTAGAATTATCAGAGACTCTGGTTTCTGATAGTCAGTTGGTTTAGGGGAGCCATCGTGAAGAGCCCTCCAGACCCTGGTTAGTCCCTTCCAGGGACATTTGTTACCTGAGTCCTCACAGATAGAGGTGCCCAAAGGCATGCAGATTTCCAAGGATTTCCAAGGGGTATGGCCAATGGAGTTTTCATTCTGGTTGTCCCCTCTGAGGGCGTTCTCACTTTAGTGCTCTGAACGGCTACATAAATGACACTTGGTGCCAGGACCTCAGAATGTCTGTTCTGACATAGTATGTAAGGCCACAGCTAAGGCCTCAGATTTTTTTTTAAGTCTCCTTTCCTGTTGTTGTTGTTGTTGTTGTTTTTTGTTTGTTTATTCTTATTCTCCTCTTGCTCTTGGTTGTAATATATCAATTGTTAGGTCATAAGAGGGTCCCTTCCAGACCAACAGCAAATTTTTGCAGTTTTTCCCAAACATCTGAGGCCAAGTGAATGACAAATTTGTCTTTTAGATTTCTCTCAGCCTCAGTGGTGTTAGGGGAGATAGCCATATATTTAATGAGAGTCTCCCTTATTTTTTCCAGAAAGACCACCAGGGTTTTATTTTGTGTCTGCAAGATAGTGGCTAATTTACCAGAATTTAAAGGTTTAACCTTAGACCTCCTAACAATATATACAATTTTTTAAAGATTTTTTTAATAGACTTTTTACAACTTTTCTTTGCTTTTAGATTTTGACCTAAGCCTTTCTTTTCCCCAACCAGTCTTATTTAAAATAAAACTACTCTTTTTTTATTTAAATATATCTACTCTTTTACATGTAGAGTTGTTTTTTTAATTGTTATTAGTTTTAACTACATTTAGCAGAATTTTAAAGCTTAGAAACTTTAGTCTCCAGTGAAAACTAAGTAGTAACCCATTGTGAACTGTTACATTAGAGTTTTTTTTCTCAATGTTTATTTTGGGGAGACAGAGTACAGAAAAGGGTGGGGCAGAGAGAGAGAGGGAGACACAGAATCTGAAGCAGGCTCCAGGGTTTGGCCTGTCACCACAGAGCCCAACGTGGGGCTCGAACCTACGGGAGCATGGGATCATGACCAGGGCTAAGTCAGACACTTAACCAACTGAGCCACCCAGCGCAGCCCAACATTAGAATTTCTTAGATGCAAACTTACAAATCAAATAAGCACAAACACGTTTTTAACAGACCCAAATATCCTTGGTTTTTTTGCAACAAGTCAAAAGCACACACCTAATATCTAGTAATTAGTGCATTAGCCTCTTATCTCATTAGATATCCAGTGAATTGAAACCCAATTTATCATGCAAGCAAAAACTTACAAGGTAAGTTATCCAGCTAGCTAACACTTTGGGCAACTAGAGCTAATGCCACAGAGGAAACTCAGAGAAAACATGCTGCTATGGACTGAATATTCATAGTTTGAAAGCCTCACCCTCAAGGTGATGGTATTAGGAGGTGGGGCCTTTGGGATAGATGAGGGCACTTATAAAGGAGGCCCCAGAGAGCTAGCTCATCCCTTACAACACATGAAGGTGAAGGTGCAATGAGAAGTCAGCAGGCTGCAACCCAGAAGGGGGCTCTCGCCAGAACCTGACATTCTGGCATCAGACTTTCTGCTTCTGAGCTGTGAGCAGTAAATTTCTGCTGATTATGAGCCACACAGTCTATGGTATTTTGTTAGAGCAGCCTGAAGACTAACACACGTGTCTCAGGGAAATCTCCCCTAGAAGTGAGGGAGCTGGGGTATTTATACACCACTCCTTTTTCACCGGCTGAGGGCTGCTGGGGTTAGACATTGATTCTCCAGCCCTTTTGTCCTATGGGCTTGGCATCAGGGCTTCATAGAAAGACCTCAAGAAAATAAATGCAGACATGGCAGTTGGTGATAGATGGTGCCTTGAAGTGATAAGGCCCCAGAGTCTACCAGTGTGATGCCCCACACTCAACATTAGTCAGAAGAGAATAGCTATAAAACACACTTAGGCAGGCTAGGCACGTGCACTCAGCTTAAGTGTTGGGGCACCAACCTTGGTATACCTTGGCAGAGGCTTGGACTTCAAGAGAATAAGACAGCTGTGGAAAATAGAACCACTGTGGTCTGAAAACCAGAGAGGTCTCCCCAAAGGCCTGTGTAAAACCTGGGGCCCTTCTCATGATCGTGAGAGGGAAGGAGAAAGCAGGCCCCAAAGACAAATAAAAGTAGGAATGAAAACACTTATTTTAATCACTAATGTTACAATATCTTACTTTTGCCAAATTTCACTGAAAAATAAATGGCCCTGGAGCCATGGAAGGGCTGTACACTTAAGGGCCCTGAGGTTTACCAGCTTTCGGTAAGGCCACCTCTATCCTTACTACACGTTTTCATAGAGCTCTGATTTTTCCTTTTGTAGCCGTTACTACAATTGCAGTTACATCTCTCTTTTATACAGTAGGGTGTGGGGGGGTGGTTTTTTTTTTAACACCATCCTTCTATCCCCCACATCTAGCAAATGCTTGGTACATAGTGAGGCTTCAGCACACATTTGTTGAATGAATAAGCACTGAGACTTTGCCATCTTCTGAAGGCAGTACCGTAAATATAATTTAGACAACTTGTAGCACTTATAGGCACTACTAAGGAATAGACTCGGGGCATGGAAAAGAGAGGCCACTCCAAACGCACTGAGTTATTTCACTTAGATAGGTTTGACTTCAGGGTTTGACTTCAATGCCTGAGGATATATTACTACTAAAGGCTAGTATTTTTCCTAACTCTTTTGTGTTCAGATTGTGCTCAGTACCCTACACATGTACTAGTCCTCATGAGCATTTGTGAGGTTTATACTGTTATTATCCCTCTTTGGAAACTGAGGCACAGAACAATTAGGCAAACTGCCCAACTATTAACTAACAGTGATGGAGCCTGAGCCCAACCCAGGCTGGCTCTGGGGTTCATGTCTCAGCCATTACATTGTCACTGTGCTAGTGGGGTATAGAGGTGGGAGGCAGACTGCTGGGGCTCAAGCAGAGCTATATGGCTCACTAGACATGTCAAGTTTGGCCAATCCAGAACTTATTCTGTTTCATTTCCTTATCTGCGAAGTGCAGATATTAAGAGTGGTAGCCTCCAAAGGTTTTACTCAGGTATAAATAGTATATTTAAAGCTTGCAACAGGGTATGATACATAAGAACAGTAAACGCTCACTTAGAGACTAAGGAGTAGGTAACCCAGACTTAAGGGAAACCCCTGAAGTCACTATATGTGGGGTTTTTTTCATCATGGAACCACAGGTTTATCAAGTTCAACAAGATTATTACCCGGAAGATAAACTACTCCAGGGAAGAAGAAAAAAAGGGAAAAATCTACAAAATGCCTTGTTCATGCATTGTCTAGAAATTACAATCAGTGCTGTTTCATATTTTTGTTAGGGAGTTCAACAGACACCTTACATGAGGTGTACAAAATAAGTAAACAAACTTGCATTTGGATGAAATCAAGGCTCAAAGCATCTGACCCTGGGGAAGAAGGTGAAGGGGGTGATTAGTTTCAATCAAGTTGACAATTTAAGTGGTGTTAAGTTCTCAACCCTCCTGGGAGCTTTAGTGGTGGAATGGGAAACCAGCCCCTTTATGCAAAGGCAGGGAGAGACTGGAGAAACAGACAGCCCACTCCACGTTGGTAGGTGGCAATTTTAATAATAACAAAGGGAACTTACAAAAGAGGCTTGTCTTGGGCGGCAGCAGATGAATGGGTCCCTGCACTCGGTCTCCAAATCTTAAAAGATTATAAAGAGGCCTGAAGGGGGAGCAGGCATGTATACTGTGCAGGCGTTTTCAATATCACATCACCATCTCAAGGCTGTGTCCTTGGAGCAGCCTTTGGGAGCAGGAAAGGCACGTGAAACCCATATTGCAAGGCCAGGAGTGGAGGTGACGTGCCTTTAAAGTGTCCTGGTCCATCTCATGGGTCAATTGATGATCACATCTTTTTTGATCGCATTCCCTAACAACTGGGAATACAAATTAAAATAAAAGACAATTTCCCCAGTTGAAAATAAAGGGAATGACTCCCCCCTTTTTTAGAGCATTTACTTTAGAAAACTCATCATTGTAAATTCTTTTTCTTGGTCTCTGAAATGTATGTAAATCCTTTTTAAAAGGTTAAATAAAGCTCTGCCACCTGTACAATCCTTCTCAAGGAGCAGGGGGCCATCTCTTTGAAATGTAAGCATCAAGAAAGGCCCCATTTCCTAGTTCAACCTGTAAAACTATCTCCTGTCATAAAGATAGGAGTTTGTCAGGGCTCCTGGGTGGCTCAGTTAAGCGCCTGGCTTCGGCCCAGGTCATTATCTCGCACTTTTTGGGTTGGAGCCCTGGGGCGGACTCTGCTGACAGCTCAGAGCCCAGAGCCTGCTTCAGATTCTGTGTCTGCCTCTCTCTCTCTGCCCTTCCCCGGCTCATGCTCTCTCTCAAAAATAAATGAACATTAAAAAAAAGACATGAGTTTGTCTTCTGGATAAAGGCAATTAGTTAACACAATGGTCACTCCAATTGCCAAGTGAATCTAGGATGAACTATGTGTGACAAATGATGGTGTCAAGTCCTCTTACTCAAAGACTAACCATTGTTTATCTGGAGAACATGTATGGAATGGGTTTTATCTGCTTGCCTATATAAAAAAAGGTGGAGTTTCTCCCAGTGATCTTTTGAAGAGATTGTCTGGGATTCTAGTTTATGCTTATTCAATAATAAAACAGTTTTCTTTCTCTTCTGTATTTGTGGAGAGGCTTTCTGGTATGCCACAAGATTCTGTTTTAACTGTGTCTCCCCAATAGCAATGAACTTCAAACTGTGGCAAACCCCTTAGTGCCCAGCTCTAAAATCACATAGTTACACAAGCCTCAGTCCTCATTGCCAGGGTAATAAAGAAAATAATAAAATAAAAACATGTCTTCCAGAAAAACCCAGAGAGTTGTTTAGCACTGTCTCAGAGAGGGCCTGAGAAATCCTTTGATTTCTGTTTCACTACTGAAGAATAGGAGGAAAGCCCCCCTGAAAGGGGAATTCTTGGGTACTTGAGGTGGGAGGTGCTGGCCATGGGATCAGTAACATCCTTAAAGGTACAAGTCGGAGTCTGAGAAAAAGGAACAACAATTGAAAATGTTCCCACCTCCAGTTTTCAATTTAACGTTCACTCCTGGCTACACAGTATGGGGATAGCTCAACAGTACTGTCAACTGAAAAGAAAAGCCAACCTCAAAGTACGTTAGTAAATGCTTCATTCGTCATCTTACTGAGGATGATAGCGCAGGAGACAGACAGTATTTCACATTGCTCTGAAAGAACTGCTCTGAAGCATGTCAGTTTCCAGGGCTTTGTATATTAAAAGGCTAAAGGGTAGTGGTATCTGCAAGTAGCTCTCCAAGGTCTGCCCGTCACAAATCATAATTCACTCAGTTGTAAAAATTAGTGTTTATTAATTTCCACATAGACATGTGGAAGATCCTTAGGCCATCTTAATACATTCATTATGTTTCTATCGTATCTGATAAGAAATATTGCCTGCGTGCCTTCACTTATCTGGTTTACTGGTTCTTCTTGGTTTTGGTTTCTTCTGGAGGTCACTTGAAAGGGTCACAGGAGGCTGACATCATTCACCTGCTGCAGTGTTTGTGCACAGGGGCGCTCAGAGGACTTGGTCCAGGCTGCTGGGATCTAAAGAGACTACACTGAGAAGCACGAGACCTGCTTATCTTGTTCTTGTCCTGAGCCCACTACAGACTGACTTTTGGCTACTGGGCACGTAAACTTTTATAAGCTTTACTTTCCTCATCATAAAACTGGGGTGTTGGTGTAAATTATCTCTAAAATCACTTCTAGTTTTAGTAGTTCTAAAAATCTGTGATTTTACCAAAAAAATTAGATTTGGCAGAGTTATTATAGGCCATCTGGTGAGGAACTAAGAAGGTCATTGTGAAATGCTATTAAGATTTTTTAAAAACCTGATAGATAATATTCTTTCTTCAGAATAATAGCTCTGATGTTTCTCTGGTGCTTGAATACCTCATCTAATTTTACACATTTTAGATGAATATCAAACTTCATATTTTCAAAGTGCTTCGCAATCCTAATTAGCTTCTTGAATGACCTCTGAAAGGGAGGTTTACCCATGATCCCATACAAAGGCTTATTTGTTCTTGTGCTATAAAAGCAAGTCTTGCATTTTGCAATTTGGGGGTCTTACGTTCTTTTATTTTCCAATTAAAAAAGTAAATTATATGGGTGGCCTGGTGGCTCAGTAGGTAAAGCATCTGACTTTGGCTCAGGTCATGGTCTTGCAGTCTGTGAATTGGAGCCCTGCATCAGGTTCTGTGCTGACAGCTCAGAGCCTGGAGCCTACTGCCTCTCTCTCTCTCTCTCTCTCTCTCTCTCTTTCTCTCTCTCTCTCCTTCTTCCCCACTCATGCTCTGTGTCTCTCTCCCCCTCAAAAATAAATAAACATTAATACATAAATAATAGTTAAACAGCCAATTTGATTCAAGTAATCCACTGATACTTTGGGTAACTCTACTAATAATTCACTGATTACTTGATCTATACTGTACACTCCCATATAAATATAAAACAATTAAGACACATAGAAGTCAAATGTTATATTCTAGTAAAATATAAGATAGAATTATTACCATAAAATAATTCTAGCAAAATGAAATTAGGATCGAGCTATAAAAATAGAACCCACTTGTTCCTTACTATCAGATAATCTTCAGAATAAAAAAGATACACATTGAGTCAACATTGGTTCTCCACGTGCTTCTCATTTCCCCAAACTGCACCTGCTTTCACAGTTCAACATAAGTATTGGAAACAGGTGTAAAAGAGTTTCATTGAGTAGTTAAATTTAATAAACAGTTACATCAGGTATTCATCACTATGGTAAATATGAGATATAAAAAAGTGATTTAGACAGTAGGGACCCAAAATGATTTTGATGCAACCCTTACCCTTAAGGGACTAGAAAAGAAGGAAAGGAAACCAACATTTGTTTGATACCCATGATGTATAGTATAGTATCTCATTTAATGCTAACAACAAGTTTGCAAAGTAAATATAATTTAAGCCCACTTATATATGTAAGGGGAGACTGAGCTATCTTTATTGTTACCTGTTGTGATCCTGAGACAATGAAATCCTATCTCTACTAAACCTATTAGCTTAACATCAGTTAGAAATTGATGGTCAAGTTAATGAAATTTGGGGGGATGACAGGATAGTCATTTTATTTATCTTTCTTTCCCCAAGTTTTTATTTAAATTCCAGTTAGCTAACATACAGCATAATATTAGTTTCAGGTGTAGAATTCAGTGATTCATCACTTCCATACATCACCCAGTGCTCATCACAGCAAATGCCCTCCTTAATGCCCATCACTTATTTAACCCATCCCCCTCCCCCTTGCCTCTGCTAACCATCAGTTTGCTCTCTAAGAGTTAAGAGTCTGTTTCTTGATTTACCTCTATTTTTCCTTCTATGTTCGTTTATCTTGTTTCTTAAATTCCATACATGAGTGAAATTATATGGTATTTGCCTCTTGGACTTATTTAGCTTAGCATAATACACTCTAGCTCCATCCATATCATTGCAAATGGCAAGATTTCATTCTTGCTATGGATGAGTAATATTACATTGTGTATATATACCACATCTTGCTTATCATTCATCAGTCAATGGACATTCGGGCTCTTTCCATAATTTGGCTATTGTTAATAATGCTGCTATAAACATCGAGTGCATGTGCCCCTTCAAATCAGTTTTTTGTATTCTGTGGGTAAATACCTAGTAGTACAACTGCTAGGTTTTAGGGTAGTTCTATTTTTAACCTTTTGAGGAAACTCCATACTATTTTCTCAAGTGTCTGCACTAGTTTGCATTCTCACCAAAAGTGTAAGAGGGTCCCCCTTTCTCCAATCCTCACCAATAGCTATTATTTCCTCTGTTGTTCATTGTAGCCATTCTGACAGGTGTGAAGTGGTACCTCATCATAGTTTTGATTTGTATTTCCCTGATGATGAGTGATGTCGAGCATCTTTTCGTGTGTCTGTTGCCATCTGTATGTCTTCTTTGGAAAAATTTCTATTCATTCTTCTGCCTTAACTTAAGGCAGAATTCTAACTTAATTATTTGATTTTTGGGTGTTGAGTTTGATAAATTCTTTATATATTTTGGATACTAACCCTATACCAGATATGTCATTTGCAAATATCATCTGCAATTCCATAGGTTGCCTTTTAGTTTTGTTGATTGTTTCCTCTGCTGTGCAGAAGTTTTTATTTTGATGAAGTCCCAACAGTTTTTTTTAAAAATATTTTTATTTTATTTCTAGGAGAGAGAGAGACAGTGTGAGCAGGGGAGGGTCAGAGAGAGAGGGAGACACAGACTCCGAAATAGGCTCCAGGCTCTGAGCTGGCAGTCAGCACAGAGCCCGATGCGGGGCCCGAACCCACGAACCACCAGATCATGACCTAAGTGAAAGTCAGACGCTCAACCGACTAAGCCACCCAGGTGCCCCCCAGCAGTTTATTTTTGCTTCTGTTTCCCTTGCCTCCGGAGACATATCTAGTAAGAAGTTGCTGCAGCTGAGGTCAAAGAGATTGCTGCCTGTGTTCTCTTCTAGGATTTTAATGGCTTCCTGTGTCACACTTAGGTCTCTCATCCATTTTGAATTTAGTTTTGAATATGGTGTAAGAACGTGGTCCAGTTTCATTCTTTGGCATGTTGCTGTCCAGTTCTCCCAACACCATTTTTTGAAGAGACATTTTTCATTGGGTATTCTTTTCTGCTTTATTGAAGATTAATTGTCCATATAGTTGTGGGTTCATTTCTAGGTTTTCTATTCTGTTACATTGATCTATGTGCAAGATGATCTTTTAAATGTTTTTAAGAGGGGCACCTGGGTGGCTCAGTTGGTTAAGCGTCCGACTTTGGCTCAGGTCATGATCTCATGGTTCATGAGTTTGAGCCCCGTGTCAGGCTCTGTGTTGACAGCTCAGACCCTGGAGCCTACTTTGCATTGTGTCTGCCTCTCCCCCACTCTCTCTCTCTCTCTCAAAAATAAATAAACATAAAACATGAAAAAATTGAAAAAAATGTTTTTAAGATAAGGTAAAAGAACCAAAGAAAGAATTTGAAAATATATAGGAGAAGGAGGTAATTGATAATGCCAAGCCTTGGGAGAAATGAAAGGAGACAGGTTTAAATTGAGCACAAATGAGGAACTGATCTCCAACTGAAGGGTCAAATCATACCTGGAAACCAGAGATAAATAGGTAAGGATGAAGTGTAAGTATAGACTTTAAAAGAAAAGAAGTTTAGGAGTGCCTGGGTAGCTGAATTGGTTGTGTCCAACTTTCACTCAGGACATGATCTCGCAATTCAAGAATTCAAGTCTCACATCAGGTTCTGACAGCTCAGTGCCTGGAGCCTGTTTCAGATTCTGTGTGTGTGTCTCTCTCTCTGCTCCTCCCCTGCTCATACTCTGTCTCTCTCCCTCAAAAACAAATAAAACATTAAAAAAAAAAAAAGAAAGAAAAGAAAAAAGAAGTTTTTCAGGGCACCTGGGTGGCTCAGTCTGTTGAGTGTCCAACTTCGGCTCATGTCATAACCTCCTGAGTTCGAGCTCTGAGTCAGGCTTTGCACTGACAGCATGGAGCCTGCTTGGGATTCTGTGTCTCTCTCTCTTTCTCAAAATAAATAAACATTAAAAAAAAACACCTCTGTTCTCTGAAATCCTGAACAACTGTTCTATACCTTTGCCTCAGATCTCCTCAGATCTGGCCATCTCCTGTCCTCCTTCAAAAAATAGTGTTTCATATCTTATGGAAGAAATTTCTGTAAATTTCCTGTATAAATAAAGGATTTATTTATAATTTATGTTGAAGTCTGCTTTTATCCCCATCATAAGACAAACTCTTTTTCTTTTTTTTAATGTTTATTTATTTTTGAGACAGAGAGAGACAGATCATGAGTGGGGGAGGAGAGAAAGAGAAGGAGACACAGAATCTGAAGCAGGCTTCAGACTCCGAGCTGTCAGCACGGATGTCACTATTGTGACATCACAACATGAGCCAAAATCAAAAGTCAGACACTAAACTGACTGACCACCCAGGTGCCTCAAGAATGGATTCTTTTTAAAAGCAAGAGGTGGGACTAATGAGTCATGCTCTATAGTTCAATTGATACTAGAACTTATGAAATTTCATTGGTTTCACATTTTCAAAGGTAGGCAGATTTAATCCAGAAGCTTCAGTATAGAAGGTGGTTGTATAATTGGCTCATGGTTGGGGTTTGTTAGGGCTCTCAGACCAGTGAGCCACAGAGACTCTGAGAATAAAAGTAGTGTGGAGAGCTTCTCCCAGGACTGAAGGCAGAGCTGTGAGTAGAAGTAGTTCAAGCTACGATTCTGGGAACCAGTCTTACCAGGATACGATGGAGGGTAGGAGACTGATCACCTGGGTAAAGTGGAGGGATCAAGTGCCAAGAGACCCAAATGAAGCTAAAAGCAGGTGTAATGGGGTGAGCATAAAAGAAACCTAAAAGTCCAGGCCGCTTATTAGAAAGTAGGATAAAGATGGGGAAGGGTCAGGTAATGAAAATATCTAAAGGGTGGCCACTGAAGAGGTGGTGAGTGGGGAGTAGAGGTGAAAGTCCTAGGGTTTGAGAAAGTCAAAGAAATGGGAGCCTAGTGGGTAGAAAGAGTTTTCCAACTTGTGTCTTACAGTTACTTAAAAATACTGGCAGGAGTTGGGATGAAGCAGAAAATTCTCATGTAGGTGACAGTGTCCTCAATGAATATGGACAAGTGACATGGGCATACCTGCACTAGGTAACAGTTACAGTATTTATAGAGAGTGGATATTCACACAAAATGATTCTGACCTAGGAGAGATTTTGCAAGGCAGGAAAGAGTAATACACTAAAATGGAAAGTGAAGGGTAGGTTAGGTGGAAATAGTAATCCTCTTGGCCAATAAGTATGGTGGATATCCTACTGGTCAGTGAATATGGGAGAGGCTTCAGAACAATTATCCAGAACCAGCTGAGAAAAACTGATCAGGGTGAGAGCCATGTTTCATTTAAGGCAAGACACAGAGGAAAGTTTTCAAGACATAGAGGAAAGATCTAGCTGTGTTTCCTTACAGCAGAAGAGGAGGTGAGAGTAGATGCCAGCAAGCTACATGAAGCAGGGGGCATGGAATAGTAAGCAGACCAATCTGCTACCAATTTAAACTCTATCTGCTTGTCCCCCTTTAGGAGTGCCTGACTGGCTCAGTTGGTTGAGTGCCTGACTTCGGCTCAGGTCAATGATCTCACAGTTCATGAGCTTGAGCCCTGTGTAGGGCTCTGTGCTGAGAGCTCAGAGCCTGGAGCCTGCTTCAGATTTTGTCTCTCCCTCTTTCTCTGTCCCTCCCCCAAGCATGCTCTGTCTCTGTCAAAAGTAAATAAATATTAAAAAGTTTTTTTCTTGGGGTGCCTGGGTGGCTCAGTCGGCTAAGCATCTGACTTCGGCTCAGGTCATGATCTCACGGTTTGTGGGTTCAAGCCCTGCATCGGGCTCTGTGCTGACAGCTAGCTCAGAGCCTGGAGCCTGTTTCAGATTCTGTGTCTCCCTCTCTCTCTGACCTTCCACTGTTCACACTGCCTCTCTCTCTCTCTCTCTCTCTCTCTCTCAGAAATAAATAAGACATTAAAAAAATTTAAAAAAAATTTTCTTAAGTTCTGGGGGAACCTGGGTGGCTCTGTCAGTTGAGTGTTGGACTCTCAATTTCAGCTCAGGTCATGATCTCAGGATCATGGGATGGAGCCCCAAGTAGGGCTTGGTGCTGGGGATGGAGTTTGCCAAGGATTCTCTCTCTGCCCCACCAAAATAAAAAAATAAATGAATTAAAAATTGAAAAAAAGTTAAAAAAAGATTTAAAAAAGTAAATTTTTCTCAGCTCTGATGATCAGTCTTGTGCAGTTGCCAGGCAACAGATGAACTTCCCTTTATCACTTTAACACTGCTCCATCTCCCCTCCTGGCAATCTGAAAATAAATAGGGCTAAGTTATAGTGTAACCCAGCTGTGGAAGGACTTAGTCTGATAAGGGAAGATGTGACTTTACAGTAAAGCAGCTGTAAGGCCATTCAACGTGTATCAGCGGCAGCAAGGAGAGTACCTTTGGGACTGTATCCTGAGGATGTGAACAAGGGACAAATGGAAAATACATTTGGATAAGGGAGAGTTTATTGATTTGGGAGCCCTTGCCAGGAAGAGAGGGATGACAGCCCTGGTGAAGACCCTGGGAAATATGACAATCATACTTCCATGATGGCTCTTAGAGGCTTGAAGAGAGTGGTAGCCCACGTTGAGAGTAGAAATAAAATTGTCATGGCAGATGCTGGAAGCAGGGAGCAAAATGCTCAGAAAAGTGGCATCCTAGAGTGGTTATACCATGTAAAGCTAGAAGCTCCACCACATGGCAAAGTGCTGATTCAGATGCTCCATTTATGAAAGGGACTAAGAATTCTCTGGTGAGAGGGGTACCATCATCACTGGTGGGCCCTCCTCGCTCCAAATGATGATGAAAGATGCTGTTACTGAAATAGGTTCAAAAATAACAACAAAGATAACAGAATCCTGAACGAATAGAGAACAGGTAGCAACGTAACCATCAGAAGGGTACAACCACTTACTGAGTGGCAAGATTGGAGTGGCAGCCAGAGGCCTTGACCTTCAGAGAGCTCTGAAGATGACTGATAGAACATGGCACCCTAGGGGAAAAGACAGAAGGTAGCCAATAAAAGCATACTCAATGAAAACAAAAAATCAAGGATGGATTAACACAAGGCTGAGAGCAGCAGCCTCAACATAAAGTTTCAGTTTCTTCCCCCGAAGAAACTTGAGCCAGTTTGTCACTTCAGAACCCAGTGGCTGAAGGAGAGGCAGGAAGGCCAAGAGGGAGGACCCTGCAACACCATAGTGAGAATATACGGTGATGCCTTTTCCTGCACCCATCCCCCCAGCAATTCTCCAAAGAGACCTGTGGCCATTCTCTTGGGAAACCATACACTGAAGAAAAGAGAATGCCCAGACGTTTTGAAGATTGTTGGACACGATTATTATTGATACCTAGAAACCCTGATTATTATTATGGGCCCCAATTAGGGTAGAGGTATACAGGAGCCAGATAATGAATGGAGTTTTGCCCAGATCCACTGAGCACATGGGCCAACGTGGCGGTCACCTCCCCAGTCCTAAATGTATAACTGAAAAGGACATACTCGGTAGTTAGTCTAACACCCACATCGGTTCTTGGCCTATGGGATGAGTTATGAAAGTGTGAAAGGCCACAGGGAGCTTCTGAAATTGCACAGCCAATATATTAAATAAAAACAACATAGGAGAAGGGTAGAGATTAATGCCACTTTTGGTTCCCATCATATCCATTTAATTTATCGTTCGTGTCCCTGCAAAGGCCCAACAGTTCCCGGAGAACAAATAGGAGGCTGCTGCAATCGAACCAAGTCATAACCCCAACTGGAGCCGCTGAGCCACACGTAGTATCTCTACAAGAGCAGAGGAACATGCCCTCAGGGGACTGGCTTGAGGTGACTGATATGATGAATGTGTTCTTTCCCAACCTTATCAGAAAGTAAGATCAGAAAGTGTTTGCACTCACTTAGAAAAAATAATAGAAAATATTTATGATCTTCTCCCAAGACTATGTTGTCTCTTCTACCCTCTGTCATAATATAGTCCTAAGAGCCTTGAAATGTTTGGACATCTCACAAAACACAGTGCTGGTCTACTGCATTGATGACATTATGCTAATCAAGTTACATTGATAAAAATTGGAAGCCTTGGTGAAACAAGTTTACTCCAGAAAAATAAGAAGAAAAACCTTACAAATTGTTAGGGGTCCACCAAATCAGTAAAGAATTATGGGGTCCAGAGCACAATTTTTGTGTCCTATTTAAGAAATATTTGCTGTAGGGCGCTGGGGTGGCTCACTTTGTTAAATGTCTGTGTTCGGCTCACAGCTCGTGAGTTCAAGTCCTGCGTTGGGCTCTATTCTAACAGCTCAGAGCCCGGAGCCTGCTTCTGACTCTGTGTCTCCCTCTCTCTCTCTGTGTTCCTCCTCTACTTGCTATCTCTTTCTCTCTCTCTAAAGTAAATAAAAAATTCAAAAAATTAAACAAGAAATATTTGCCTATTTCTCAGTCATGTTTTTTTATAATATATTTATTATCTTACTTTCATATTTAGACTTATGATCCATCTGGAATTGATTTTTTTGTATGTGGTAAGGCAAGTGGTAAGCATTCATTTCTTCTGTAGTCTTAATAAATATCCCCAAGTTCTTTTATTGAACTCCTCCCTCCAAAAAAACAACTTTCTCCATTGCTCTATAGTATCACCTTTGAAAAGTCAAATTACCTTACATCTGTGCATCTTTCTTAGGTCTCTCTCTCTCGACCATTTGCCTATTTTCTATCTTTGTGCCCATAGAATACTGATTTAATAACTATAAAACTTTTAATCGATCTTAGTATCTGGTAGTGAAAGTACTCCAGTTTTTTTTTTTTAATTACCTTGGATATTCTCTGCCTCTGAATTTCCATATATATTTTAGAATCTGCTTATCAATTTCCTTTCAAATAATCTTCTGGAACATTACCGAAGTTGTTTTGAACCTATACATAATTTTAGGAGAAATGACATCTTAATCCATATATATGGATATATCTGCATTTATTTAGGATTTATTTCCATTTCTGTCAATTTTTTGCAGCCAGTAATGTTTTGAGCCACATGTTTTTATAGATTTATTACTAGGTATTTGATGACTTTGGGTGCTATTATGATTGTCTATTTTATGTGTCATTTTCTATTTATTTTCTGGAATACAAATAAATTTTTCATATGGTCATTGTATCCAGTGACTTTATTAAATTCACTTATTAATTTAAATTGCTGATAGATTCTTTTAGATGTTGACTGTACACAGTCTTATGTCTTATGAATGACTGTAATTTCTTTCTTTATGATCTATATGCCTTTTCTTTTTCTCCTTTATTGCATTGGCTAAGGTATCTAATACTATGTTGAAAATAAGTGGTAATAGCAAATATGTCCTTGTATCACTCCTTATGTCAGAGGGAAACATTCAATAATTTATCTTTTTCAATTTTTTTTTTCCCCCCTGAGAGAGAAAGAGAGACAGAATCCAACACAGGCTTCAGGCTCTGAGCTAGCTGTCAGCACAGAGCCCGATGCGGGGCTCAAACCCACAAACAGTGAGATCATGACCCGAGCTGAAGCTGGACGCTTAACCAACTGAGCCACCCAGGAGCCCCAATAATTTAAGTATAACGTAAGCTGTAGTTTTTCATAGATGCCCTTTATCAGATCAAGGATGTTCCCTCTATTTCTATTTTTCTGAGAGTCATTTATCATGAGCGGATGTTGGATTTTATCAAACTCTTTTTTCTGCAACTACCGAGATGATCATATGATTTTTCTTTTTTTCCTGTTATTCTGATGAGTTACACTGGAGTTTCCATGCCGTTCCC
>NW_027531285.1:6158449-6170852 GCF_008692635.1 Crocuta crocuta | reverse complement strand
AATAAGCCTCACTTAGTTATGATTATCCATTTCATATACCAGTTGATTAAATTTGCTGCTTTTGTGTTTAGGATTTTTGCATCTATGTTTATAATAAAGATTGATAAACCAGCTTCTTAAAGTAACATTTTTTTCCTTCTCATTACAAGTGCTTTAGAAAATCAGAAATTATATGATGCCAAGCATGCTTTAGGGGGTTTATTTTGTAATGTACAGGATGTAGAACAGATTCGTGTAGGAAAGGGGTGGTGAAGGATTAGTGGGCTATTGGAGTATTAAGAGAAGAGCTTGGATTAGTTTGGTTCAAGTGGAAATGAAAAGGAAGCATAGACTCCTGAATGGTTAGCTCTTGATTAGATAGAAGGGTAACACTGTGAAATAGAGAAGTTAGGAGAAGTTGATTAAGGCTTGGAGAAGAGCAAAAATAAAGAGTTGAGTTGGAGTAAAATCTTTATCTTCATCATAATTATCACCATCATTTGGATCCATACAAAGGAATGACTGCAATTTATTTTTTTTTAATTTTTTTTAATGTTTTATTTATTTCTAGGAGAGAGAGAGAGCGTGAGCAGGGGAGGGTCAGAGAGAGAGAATGAGTCACAGACTGAAACAGGCTCCAGGCTCTGAGCTGGCAGTCAGCACAGAGCCCGACGCGGGGCTCGAACCCACAAACCGCGAGATCATGACCTAAGCGAAAGTCGGACGCTTAACCGACTAAGCCACCCAGGCGCCCCAGGAATGACTGCAATTTAAGAAACCGCAAATGCATGAAATTACATGATTGGTTAGTATGTGAATGTTGCTTTGTAGCTAATTTTTAAAAATTTCCATTCATAATCACAAAAGGTTAGATAATCTTATTTTCGTTGAACACTTTACAATGGGGTCCGAGCTTCGCAACCTAACAGTAAATTTCAATACACATTACGCTGTTCCTTCCTTAGCCACCAGGTGGCGACTAGCAGCCTACGTCGCACTCCTGCTTCTCCCTCCTCTTCCTAGGCTGCCCAGCTCCCGGGAGCGCGCACGCCCGAGAGTCCACGCCGGTTGCGGGAGCTGTGGCCGCGCACGTCGGTCAGCTGCTGTAACGCTTCCGCACGTGGTACCCCATCCAGAGGACCCGGACCCATGTGGAAGCTGCTCCCGGTTGCGGGCCAGGCCCGAGGTAAGGGCGAAGGGAGATTCCCCCGGGACTCTTTTCCCCGGGAGCAGTTGCCGTGGGGAGAGGGGCGCCGAGGAGTGGGGCTTCCGGCCCTTCTTGTCCCTCTCCCCGCCTTCCGGCGCCGCCTTCGTCTCCGCCCCGGGAGGCTGCGGAAGCGGGGTGCGGGGACCGCGCGTACAGGGTGAGGGACCGCGGTGTCTTCCTGGGCGGCGCGGTGCTTTTGAACGCGGCTTTTGCCGGGCGGTGCAGCGGCGTGGGGCTCGGGGCCTGTCCGCGGCGGCGGCGGCGGCGTCCCGGCCCCGCCTTCCGCCGGGTGCTGGGGGCTTGGGACCAGCTCTGACCCGGCTTGCAGGCCCTGCGGAATTGCATCTTGGCTGCCACTTGTGTCCTTCAGGCTTTTAAGCTTTGGGCGAAACACCAGAATAAGTTATCACAGGCCAGACCGCACGACGGCAACAGATGACTTTGTCTTCAGCACATTGTTTAATTTTGTGAAAAACCGGACATGACTTGGATACGTGGCAACCACAGGAATGCATAATTTCAGTTTTGTTTTTAGAGCCTTTTTTCCTCATCAGAACTGAAAAAGTAGATTTTTTTTTTCCTGCTCTGTATTTTCAGCAGTGGCAGGTGGTTATTAGCTCCCGTTAATTGGTTGCCTAGTGCGTCCGAGACCTTGTTAAGCAGATGTAGCCAGTGACCAGGCGTTTACGTTATGATCCTCGAAAGATCTACCTCGAAGCGCAGTTTACTAACAGTGTGGAAAGATTAGGCCAAACGAATGGTTAGGAAAACGAGTACTATCGAGACTAAAGCTCAGGGCCTCACTGTGAACTTGGAGCAGTGCTGAGGTGGAACGTAAGCTGTTGGGGGTCAAGTGCGAGTGAGTTGCTTTCCAAGAGCAGCTGTGGCCTGTGGCTGGCTCTCAGTTCCCCTAGCCAGATAGGAAGCAGTAGAAAAATGCCTCTAGCAGCAGGGGCCAGCATTCTTAACGTTTAGGGCGTTGTGAACCCTTTTCAGAATCTAATGGACACTGCGGGCCCATTCCTCTAGAAGAAAAAGTGAGTAAACCAAGGCACAGATTTTTTCCTTGAAAGAGCCCCACTCTTAAGCTAAGAGTTTCTGATGATCAAAATATGATCCAAACATGGATTCCTTGGTTCCTTTCTACTGGTGAGTTTATCCGCTTTAATTTCCCTACCACTCTGGTGATGGACTCCTGGGCTCCCATGCTAAACTATACTACCCTCCGATAAGTATGCTGTTAAACCAACAATTTGTGATTTCAACATTAAAAAAAAACAACTAATAACATTTTCTCACTTGTTTGAAATGCTACCTTTAACATAAAAGCAAAATTCCTCAAAATATACACTTAAATCAGGCCTGAACTTTTGCATTAATCCATGTTGTTTACTCCTGATATCACACGTTTTAATTACTTTAGCTTTATGACATAGTTTACCATCTGGTAGGGGAAATTCCTATAATATTCAGATTTTTCTTTACAATTTTTTGCATTAATTTCCCGGTGGATTTTTTAATCTATCAGGTTCCAGACATAGTATTGTGATTTTTATTTGGTAATGCATGATATATATGTTTATTTGAGCAAGCACTGACACTTTTCAGTATTGTTTTCTCTTTAGAAACTGCTCGAGTTTTCCATTTATTTATATAATCTTTTGGATCCTTCAGTGAGACTTTACTAGAAAAAAATTAATAAGTTTGATTTATATCAAGTTGATTATTAACATTTAAATAGCAGAATAAAAATATTTAAGTATTTTCGTACCTATATGTGTGTATATTTATGTGTCTATATGTTTGTTTTTTTTTTAATTCTTAGAACCATTCCGACTTTTGACCAATGTTGAGTATGTTGTTGGAAGGAAAAACTGTGGCATTCTAATTGAAGGTGATCAGTCGATCAGTCGAAATCATGCTGTGTTAACTGCTAACTTTTCTGTAACCATCCCGGTATGTTACTAATTTTATTTTACTAGCTGATAGGAAGGGGGTTGAAATTATAGGATTACTTTGGTGTCTATATAAGAGAGTTTGTAGGATTTTTAATTAAATAAAGGTGTTCTTTAAATGTTAAATACTTAACATTTTGGTAGTCGTACCACTGATACTTATTTAGTTTGGTCTTTGAAGTTTCTGTTCCCATGTTTTACTCTTTTGTAGTAATTTAGAAACTCAGAGAAAGTAGAACACATTTACACTTACTTAATGCGCATTAAGTACTTACTGTGTGTTTCACTGTGCCAAGCCTGACAGTAGAGCAGTGACCAGACTGTCACCCTCCTTTATTTAAAGAGTTTGTAAGCTGACAGGCATTTACTTTATAATGTAGGTTTCCACAGTGGGAATTGGTTTGTTTTATTAGGAAAAACAGCTGTTGCTTATGTCCCATAGCTCCTTTGAATGGCTTTCCGTTTGTTTTGGTTTATTAGTTATTTTAATTATAACAGTAGGTACTGAAATTATTATGTATATATATTAACGACAGTGCTCATGATAATGCTGGTGATGATAAGAAAGAAAAACCATTATTTTGAGCAAAGACTATATGTGAAATGTTGGATCTGTTCAGTAACATTTATGCTTTGTGTCTGTATTCTTTTAAGTATAGAAGAAGATTATTGTTAAAATTCCTAAAGGAAAAATAAAATTGTTACTGCAGGTCAGACACTCTAGCCTTTTCTCATTGGACCATTTTTTACTATGTTATTTTGATAATGTAAAAAAAAAAAAAAAACAACCCTTAGGAAGGAAGCTGTCATGCACGAAACAGACTATACGAAAATAAGGATTTGTCAAATGTGTGAAATTGAGGGGTCAGAAAAATCTCCACTGACTTCAGAAAATAAAATGCATGTTCAAAGAGGGGTGATCATGGAATTAAGACATTTGCCATTAATTTCTAGCTGAGTGATGATTCTATGCAGGTAACCAAAACAATAACTATTGCTTAATGTGTTGAGAAGTTAGACATCTATCAATTGCCTATACAAAAAGTTACCAGCGTTTTATTTTGAAACCTTTTCCCCTAGGAATTGAGTAGTAAAAGTCTTTAAATTAGGTATTGATTTTTCCTCCCCAGAGTCAAACAGATGAAATTCCTATATTGACAATAAAAGATAATTCTAAGTATGGTACCTTTGTTAATGAGGAAAAAATGCAGACTGGGTTTTCCCAAGCTTTGAAGACAGGGGACAGAGTTACTTTTGGAGTGTTTGAAAGTAAATTCAGGTAAGAATTTTTTAAATTGATACTAAAAATGGATGGCTTTGTTTTTCACTAGTCAAATTTTAAAGGATATGGTATTTATAGATAATGAAGACCATCTAATTTAGTTCCTTCTTAGCACGTTAGTAAACTTTGCATCCTGTGTGGTTAGTGCTCTGCCCATCATAGCTAGTGCCAAGGGTGAATAAGAGTTTGAATGGTCTCTGAGGACCTTCATGGGAGCTACGTTTGTCTGATTCCATATAGATGAAAGTATAACATTAATTTTGATCATTATTTTTTTTAAGTGCAACTTAAGACTTAGGAAGTGATAATTTTATAAATTAGAAAGTTTAATAACACGTAAAAGTTAAGATAACAGCATGTGACATGAGCTTTAAGTACTAGAAGTTGCCATCTCTGGAGCTGTGGTAACACAACTTTACCTACCTTATTCTCATTTACAGAGTAGAATATGAGCCTTTGGTTGCATGCTCTTCTTGTTTAGATGCTTCTGGGAAAACTGCTTTAAATCAAGCTATATTGCAACTTGGAGGACTTACTGTAAATAATTGGACAGAAGAATGTACTCATCTTGTCATGATATCAGTCAAAGTTACCATTAAAGTAGGTTGAATGCCTTGATATTATGTTAAAATAAGTTCTGTGAATTTAAGCTTACTTCCCCACTATACATAAGCCATTTACTTTAAAACTATCAGAACTGTTAGTTGTGGATTTATATATGTTAATGCATGCCTTTGTGTACCATTTAGGCTAGAATGACTTTTCAGATAACTTGTTTATTATTTGAGACAAGCAACAGCACATAAAATTATATTTCAGGTTTTGATTGGGCATTTTGAAAATGATTTCTGGTATACTTTCACCAATAAGTTTATTACAGTGCATAGTTGGTATCTTCAGTCTAAAGCAAAGTGCTGGAAGTCAACTGCCAGTCTCCAAAGTTAGCATCTCTAGTCTCTTCTATCAAATTGTCTTCCTCCAGCTCATCTCATGGTCTCATGCTCTCTTACTTAGTTTCTGTTTGGTATTTAATGCCCTAATCACAGAACTTTTAAGTTCGTACTGCTTAATATTGTCTTTATTTATCTTAACAATCTAGAGATATGTTCGTAGATATACACTATTAGAAGGTACTGACTCTTCATTAAAGCAGTGATATATTTTGGTGTGTTTTCACATTTTGCATCTTCATCAGATTCGGTTGTATCCAAAGCTAATTGAAGAATGACATTGGGAGTTGATTTGTCTCCTTTTAAACAGGTTGACTATAGATAATGTGAGGTTGCTTTAGGTTAGTATCTGTAGTGAAAAACAACACATATTTAGATTCTTTTATTAGATGATACAAATATCCATTAATATCTAATATAATTAGAATGTATATATTTTAGCTAAACAGGTATCATAGAGAAAGGCTTGCTGTTCAGATTGAACCTCAAGTTAAACTTGTATGTTGGTGGGGTTATCTCTGATCAAGGATCATTCTATCTTTGCAGGTTAATGAAATCAATTTATAAGTTCAAAGTGATGAACCTCCTGAGTACTACTTTCTGCTAATAAATCAGAATGTCCATTTATTAGCTTATAGTAGGGATGCACCTTTTTAGTGACTACATATTTATGTGTGCCTCCCCTTAAGGATAATAAGGGGACACAGTCTTGAAGATATTAAGGTACCTGAGAAGTGAAATTTAGGTAATCGTGCACTCTCTTGGTGGTTATGAAATAAGAGTAAAGGCAGTTGGAATTCCTTGAGAGGTATTGTGCTGAGTCTGTGACAGACCTGGAACTAGCATTCATTCATCAGAGTCCACACTATTCCAGTGACTGGGGTACTAATTGCAGCGGATATTAGAGAGTCTCTGGATACACACCAGCAATGACTTGTTTTAGCAGTCCTTTTCAGTACTTTTCATCAGTCATGTGCCAAAAAAGAAAACCTAGTTATTGTATTATTTTTGGGTAAATTATCCAAAAGTACAGGTTGCCTTATGTTTTTATAATCATTAAATGTCAGAACTCAAAGAATACTTAAGAAATTTTTATTTTCTGAAGAAGAAACTAAGGCTTGACCAGTTAAAGCCCTTACCCAGGATCACATGTATTGGCGCTTACTCGGTCCAGTGTTGAATTGCACATGGCTGCTTCCTGCCAGAATTCAGTTATTTCACTCATATTTCAGGTTAGTGTGCTTAGAGTTCATTCTTGAGAGGCACCCTAAGTTGCTTCCTCATATTTAAGTACTACCTCGTGTTGTTAGAAACATAGTTAGAAATTCTTCAGTTGGATTATTTCCTAAAATTATGGTGAATCTTTATATTCAGTGGTGGTGCTTTCTAATCTTTTTCAGATTTTATGATATATTTGATGTTGATAGTTTAGTTCATTTGCTGGTTGAGGTTTCTCTACCCCCACTCTCCCTGATCTCTATATATTTATTTTGAGCTTTTACCCCATCTGAAACTGTTGCTTTTTTTTACTTTCTCAAAAATACTTGATTCTATAGTTATAATCTGTTCTCAAAAGGTATTAGGCAGAAAAGATCTTAAAACTCATGTTTATCTCTTAATAAGTCTTCTCGGGTAGTTGTTAGACTTACTGAATCCTACGATCTACTTTTTTACATTTAATGTCTTTTACATTGGAATACATTTTAAAATTGATTTATATTTTATGTTGTTCAACCCTTCCCAAAACAATTTTTTTTTTTTTTTAAATGTTCATTTATTTTTTGAGAGGGAGAGAGAGCGCGAGCAGGGGAGGGGCAGAGAGAGAGGGAGACACAAAATCCGGAGCAGGCTCCTGGCTCTGAGCTGTCAGCACAGAGACTGCTGCAGGGCTCGAACTCAAGAACTGCAAGATCATGACCTGAGCCAAAGTTGGACACTTAACCAACTGAGCCACCCAGGCACTCCCTCCCCAAAACAGTTTTTAAATTAATATTGTAATTGATGATTTCTTAAAACCAAATCATTCTATACAGATTTGTACTAAAACTAAGTTAGTGGCCAAATATTGACTTGAATTTTGTATATTGTGGCTCTTTTATAAATTTAGAGAGAGATGAAAGGAAAAACATAATAGAACAGCCTCTTTGTAGTTTCTTAAAAAAAAAAAAACTAGCACATGAGTATATGTATTCACATGTTTTCTTCTTTTCAGACAATATGTGCCCTCATTTGTGGACGTCCAATTGTAAAGCCAGAATATTTTACTGAATTTCTTAAAGCAGTTGAGTCCAATAAACAGCCTCCACAAATTGAAAGGTATATCCTATATATATCTATTTTTAACTTACACTGGTTTATGATATGATATGATATGATAAAGGATGCTAACCAACAGCTGAATGAAGACATGCACAGGGCAAGGTATGGGGAAAGGGCAAGCAGCTTGCACGCCCTCTGCAGACACACTACCCTCCCTGTACATTCGTATGTTCACCTACATGGAAACTCCTATATTGTGCGTTGTAAATCTAATATGACATACAGAATCTGATAGTGCTGATTTTATGTAGGCTTAACATAAAATATAAAACATAAAACCTCTTTAAGACTGTTTTAGGATGTAGTGTTCAGTTTTACAAAGTTTTTTTTTGTTAGTATATAAAGAAGAGTTTGTTGTTCCCGATCTCAGTGAATGAAGCAAATGTTACATATATGCCAATATTTAAACCAAAAAGTTGAAGGACAGCAAATGGCACAGAGGTACAGTCAGAGGCCCGTATTCCAATGCCTGGTGTCATGCAAGCAGGACCCCCTGAATTGTGTGGGGCAGCGTCATTGTGTGGAGTCACGTAGTCCTGGGCTAGAATATTAATTGCACTGTGGCCTTGGGAATGGAGCTTATTTCTTCTGAGCATCAGTTACCTCCTTTGAAAAATGAGATGAATTCTTGTCCTGTAATTAAGTATTTAGTAGTGGTGTTTTTTTAAGTAACAGTATACACAGTCTGAGTATGCCCTGGCACCATAATAGGTGCTTGTTAAAAGAAATGTTCCTAATTGCAATCATGTCTGGTATGACCCATAGTAGCTTTATTACGATGATGATTTGAGATAACTGCTAAATTTGTGAACCACCAGATTAAAGGATCTATCTACTGGATATATTGTATTTCTGATGCTTTGAAGTAATATAAAGCTATGGTTGAGGAGGAAGATGTTTAGATTTTTATTTTCAGATTTCATGGTTGAATTGCTGGTGACTATTAAAATGGTGGGTGTTTTTAGTCAACTTAGCATAAGAACATGCTTGGTTAAATTTTTTTTTTTTAATGTTTTTATTTATTTCTGAGAGAGAGAGACAGCGTGAGCAGGGAGGGTCAGAAAGAGGGAGACACAGAATCCGAAGCAGGCTCCAGGCTCTGAGCTGTCAGCACAGAGCCTGATGCGGGACTCAAACCCACAAACCGTGAGATCATGACCTGAGCCAAAATTGTATGCTTAACTGACTGAGCCACCCAGGTGCCCCAGAACATGTTTGGTTAAAATATATGTCGAATGATTATAACTTTTATGCCATAGTAGGTGTACTTTATAAGTTCATCTGAATCTCTGTAGGGTAACTTTGAATATTTGAAGCTTTAAAAATCTAAAATGTTATGTACGTTAAGAATTATATTAGTTGTAAAATATCGTTAGCTGTCATAAACTGTTTTGCCCAGTGCAGGTTGTGTGTGTGTGTGTGTGTGTGTGTGTGTGTGTGTCTGTGCGCGCGCATCTGTTTTAGGGACAATTTATACATAATAATGTGTGTGTGCTTTTTTTATGTATCTGCTTTTATTTATTTAAAAATTTTTTAAAATGTTTTATTTATTTCTGAGAGAGACAGCATGAATAGGGGAGGGCCAGAGAGAGAGAGGGAGACACAGAATCCGAAACAGGATCCAGCTCTGAGCTAGCTGTCAGCACAGAGCCTGACGCGAGGCTTGATCCCGCAAACCGCGAGATCATGACCTGAGCCGAAGTCGGTTGCTTAACCAACTGANTTTGGTTAAAATATATGTCGAATGATTATAACTTTTATGCCATAGTAGGTGTACTTTATAAGTTCATCTGAATCTCTGTAGGGTAACTTTGAATATTTGAAGCTTTAAAAATCTAAAATGTTATGTACGTTAAGAATTATATTAGTTGTAAAATATCGTTAGCTGTCATAAACTGTTTTGCCCAGTGCAGGTTGTGTGTGTGTGTGTGTGTGTGTGTGTGTGTGTGTCTGTGCGCGCGCATCTGTTTTAGGGACAATTTATACATAATAATGTGTGTGTGCTTTTTTTATGTATCTGCTTTTATTTATTTAAAAATTTTTTTAAATGTTTTATTTATTTCTGAGAGAGACAGCATGAATAGGGGAGGGCCAGAGAGAGAGAGGGAGACACAGAATCCGAAACAGGATCCAGCTCTGAGCTAGCTGTCAGCACAGAGCCTGACGCGAGGCTTGATCCCGCAAACCGCGAGATCATGACCTGAGCCGAAGTCGGTTGCTTAACCAACTGAGCCACCCAGGTGCCCCTTTGTTATGTATCTGCATTTAAAAGTAACTGAAAGATATTTCTCCTTGTTTTTATTTTTCACATGGGAGGTTTCTTTTATATTGAGGTTAACTCATAATGTATATTTTTGGACTCTACAAAGAGGTCCTCAGATATTAAAATAGTGTTTCTAAAACCTTTTTTGAATCCTAGGCTCCTGTGAGAGCAGGAAAACACCAGTCTTTACTCTAAAAATTTCACTTACGGACTACCAACTTGCATAGTATTTCAACAGAATTACATTTTCCTCTGAAGCCTCTTCATGATCCTTCCTGTGGAAGCCAATAAATCCTATAAATAATGACCTTTGCTACAGATAATAAATGATTGTTAATTCTGCATTACTTGGGAGTAGAGGTGTCTGATAGGTTTCTACTGCTGATAATATATGATTATGGTCTTGAGGTTTTTAGATTTAGTTGTTGATTTCTACTTACTGTTCAGACTCACTCAAGTATATTTAACCTGGATCTGTTTTTGAATGTAGGTTCCTCATAATTTTTTTCTGGCTTCAATTTATGACTGTATTAACTTAGATGACTATAATCTAACAGCTATAAGGTTATTCAGTAACTTCTAATTCATTGTTAAGCATGAAAAGCATTTATATTAGCCATGTTTGATATTGGCAACTGATGATCAAATTTCAATACTATTTTACAATGTGTAGTTTTTTGCCCTACTAGATTTGTGTACCTATTGGGATCCATTTTGATACCCATGTTGAAGTCTTATTTGACTACTCAACTGTCAAATAGAAAAAGGATTAAATTTAAATATTAAATAGGATGGGTTACAAAAGGTTTATGAAACTGTGGTGGCTCTTTAATAAAATGTAACTACCTCTTTTTTTAGTTCTGAAAAAGCATTATCACTGGATTTAAAATAAGAGATATTTTGGGGGTGTCTGGGTGGCTTGTCTTGTTAAGCATCTAACTTTTGGTTTTGGCTCAGGTCATGATTTCGTAGTTTGTGAGTTTGAGCCCTGCATTGCGTTCTGCACTGACAGCACAGAGCTTGCTTTGGTATTCTCTTTCTTTTCCTCTCTTTGCCCCTCCACCACTTGTTCCCTCCCTCCCTCCTCCTCCTCCTCCTCCTCTCTCTGTCTCAAAATAAATAAATAAACTTTGAAAAAAAAATAGAATAAGAGGTATATTTTTAACCTAACAAAAGGTACAATTCTGTTTAGTGCGGTTATATCTTCATCTTTGCTCTGTTACCAAGAGACAGGGTAAGACAGAATTTAACCTTCATGTGCCTGACATGGTTTGTGAGATCTCATTTGCCTATATTGTCATCAAAATACTAATGTTGATGAAGTCACTTTTAGAAGACTCCATCTAAAAGTATTGAATTTTGATAGTTTATACTTTATTAAAGGAAGTTCATTAAAATAATTGTGTATTTTCTGAGTGTAAAGAGATATCCCTTAGAAAAGAGAAGGAGTTACCTTTTATTTGAAATTTTAGTCTTATATTGTGCACTGCTCTTTCAGTTACTGTAGTTCAAATAACAAGCATTCTCTTTGGGAAAACACCGTTGGGAGAAAATTAGTATATGCATTTATACGCAAGTTGCTGAATGTGCTGAGATAACAAGGCCTGACCACCCTATATACCCAGGTCATTTCTCCTGGTTTGCAGTGAGAAGCCTTGAGGAAGAGGTAATGTCCCTCCAGGCACAGAGAACAGGCCTCCTAATAGCTTGCTGTGAAACTCAGTGGATTCTTAAGTTCAGTGTTTCTCTCTCCTGTAACACTACCTACTGTTTGTGCCTTTTATACCATGCCCACGGGACTGGTCAGGGAGGAGATCTGCCACAAATTTGGTGAGGCTTGCCGCTCACTTTGTCTCTGACCCAGGAGTCTTGTGTCTTCTGCCCACATCCAAGAAACAGGAACAGGCTCTTGGCTTGTAATCAGATATCAGACCCAAGAAACACATTAGTCTGAAACAATCTTAGCTTAAGAAGTTTATGGAGTTGACTGTATGTAATCAATCAAAATTCAAGGCAAAGAAATTTAACATATAGCAGAAATTTTTTACTGGCAATATAACCTCACATTTACAAGGTGTGGATGTCAGTGTAATTCAGGCCTTTTAAAGATCACCAAAAGAAAGCAGTATAGTAAGTTCTTATACAAATCATAAACATATGCCCACAGGACTAATGAGATAGCAAGCTATCCAGATGTTGGGCAAATGAACATTGTGGCTTGAAATACAGTTTCTTTGGCCAGAATTCTATGTGAATTGAGAAAAGTTCTGTATTTGGATAATCTTGAGACAAATGAAGATGATGTGCTTTGAATTAGATGAAATTTATTGAAGTAGATGTAAAGAATTTAAAAAGAAAAAAATGAAATGGTGGGGGAAAGGGAGAGAGGCAAACCATGAGAGACTCTTGAATGCTGACACAGACTGAGGACTGATGGATGTGGGGGGG